>NC_134854.1:160348973-160692723 GCF_049852395.1 Peromyscus maniculatus bairdii | reverse complement strand
TAGTAATCAATGTGGGAGGGCCCAGCCCATTGCAGCTGGTCCTGCTCCGAGGCTGGTGGTCCTGGGTTCTACAGGAAAGCAGGCTGAGGAACCCACAAGGGAGAAGCACAAACAGCACTCCTCCATGGCCTCTGCATCAGCTCCTGCCCCCAGGTCCCTGCCTTGCATGAATTCGCACCAGTGGTGGTTTGAACATAATTAGCTCCCTCAAAACCACTCTAAGCTCATAGGGAGTGGCACTATTAGGAGGTGTGGCTTTGTTGGAGTATGTGTGGCCTTGCTAAGAGATGATGAACTGTTATATGTAAGTGTGAGTGAGATAAACTCTTTCTTCCCCATGTTGGTTTTCATTATGGTGTTTTATCATAGTAACCCTAAGTGAGACAGATACCTGCCGCCAAGCTTGATGGTCTGAGTTCAATCTCCAAGATGCACATGGTGGAAGGAGAGAACTGACCCACACGTTGTCTTCTGACCTTCACATGGGTGTATGTGTGCATAACACACACACACACACACACACACACACACACACACACACACACACACGCTGGGCTTCTGTGCATTGAAACTACCCTTTAAAACATTACAAAACACTCCCCTGTTGTTATGCTCTGCACATAGACTCTGCACTGCATTGTCCCACTAGTTAAAAAAGAATTTCACAAAAAAAAAATGCTGAAGTGCTCCTGACATATTGTGTAACTCGTGGGCCTGCATTTTAATGTCTCTTATGCATAAACATCGATGGAGATTCATTACAAGAAAGGATGGGGGTCACCCATATCCTTTCATGGAAATGAGCTAGTCAGATGGGTGAATGGACAGGGATTCTTATTTCAAATATATATATATATATTAAAGATTTATTCTTATTTATGTGTATGTGTATGTGCCTGTGTGACTCTGCTCACCTGTGTGCAGTACCTGAGGAGGCCAGAAGAGGGCGTTGGAGTCCCTGGAGCTGGAGTTACAGATGTTTGTGAGCTGCCTGATGTGGCTGCTGAAAACTGAACTCAAGTCCTCTGAAAAAACAGCAAGTGCTCTTAACTACTGAGGCATCTCTCCAGCTCCAGGCCTACACAATAATTTTAGATCTGCGGGTCACACTCTGGACATCTTTAGGTGCTCCATTGTAAAGTCCTGTTGGCACATCTCTTGTTTTTCTAAGAATAACTCTCAGTCTTTGCATTCTTACCACATTCAGCCTTAATCGCTATGCAACCAAATCTTCGGTGCCATCTGCCAGTATTATTTACAAGGGACTGAGCACAATCACATACACATTTGCAATAAAAAATTGACTTTGAAAAACTTGTGGTGCATTATATAAAGATCCTTGAAGCTTTTAGGTAAGGTGGAAGGCAGATTTCATATAAGACATTCGGTAATGAACCTAGGTGGGATTGACACAAGTCTTCAGTTGTTATGGTTATCTCAGCTCTGTGGTTGCTACAGTCTGGAGGTAAAATACCCCTCAGGGCTCATGTGTTTGAACACTTGGTCTTCAGTTGATGATGCTCTTGGGGAGGTGGTGGCAAATTCGGATGGATGGTGGGGCCTAGCTGGAGGAAGTTGATCACCTGTGGTGGGTGGGTCTTGAGAGTTATAGATGAAAGATGGGTGGGAAGAAAAGGCGGACAAGAAAGGAAGGAACAACTTGACAACAGAACAGGTTTAATGGGCAAAGAGAAAAAGACCTTCCGAGGGGAGGAGGCCTCTAGCTTGTTACCAGTTACAGACTAGAGATAGTTGGTGGGGTGGGGAGGTGGAGAAGGAAGAAGGTTGGAAAACTTCCTCTTTTGGTTGGGGATTGGCCATTGTCAGGAATGATGAGGGCATGGTGAAGGAAACAGTATCTCTTGTGCTGGCCATTCCTGGAGATCAACGGGGCAAGAATCTAGGAAAAAAAACGTTACTTTAGTTCTGGGAATGCCAATTATGTAGTTTCAGTAATTATCACCATTTAAGCAAAACAGAGTAGCCTTCCAAAATGTCATGCCCTAGCTAACAACAGCCCCTCCCTTTCCTTCCACCTGCTTTCTTCCTGATCTGCCCATCTAGGAGTGAGCAGTCTCAGGATTCTGCTGCCACAGGTTCTCTGTGGTCCTCGATGCCATGCCTTCCACCATGATAAACTGTCCCCTCACACCATGAACCAACATAAGCCCTGCCTTCCTTCAGTCAGGCATTTGACCTCAGGGATGAGAAGAGTAACTAATATACTACAGGACACTAAATAGCATGGCTTTCCTGATGACGAGGCATTTCTGTTCTAAGTCTTACTGCAGATCTGGGGAATTCCGATGGAGTAGGGAATGCATTAAAGAGTCAGTGGACGACTGTAAAGCAGTGTTGAATGCCAATCTCCCCAAGTGGCCAGGCGTGGCGAGTACACTCTTCATAACTAGCAGTCAGGAGCGAGAAGCAGGTACATTTCTGTTATTTCGAGGCAAGCTTGGTCTACATACAGCATTCCAGACTAGGCAGGACTACATAGTGGAAACTTTCTTTTCTTTTAATTGCTTGACTCCCCCACCCCCCAGTTCCCCACCCACCCCTAGCCCCTTCGGAAACCTAAAAGCTGACTGGCAAGACTTACAGGAGTGACCACACACAGGGAAAACTCGCGCTCATCCCTCTTGATGAGGTTTGGTTTTTCTATCTCTCCAAAGTATTTTATGTAGCTTGAGTTTTTCTGCCTTGTTCACAGTCAGGAAAAATCTTTGTCACCCACCAGTCCCACAGCCGCTCAGACCCAACCAAGTAAACACAGAGACTTATATTGCTTACAAACTGTATGGCCGTGGCAGGCTTCTTGTTAACTGTGCTTATAGCTTAAATTAATCCATTTCCATAAATCTATACCTTGCCACATGGCTTGTGGCTTGCCTGCATCTTTACATGCTGTTTGTCATGGTGGCTGCTGGCAGTGACTCCTTCTGTCTTTCTGTTCTTTCTTTTTTCCTCTCTGTTAGTCCCGCCTATACTTCCTGCCTAGCCACTGGCCAATCAGTGTTTTATTTATTGACCAATCAGAGCAATTTGACATACAGACCATACCACAGCAGTTTTAACTTTTTATTTCTCTCTAGGACCCCTGCTGCTGACTCCACATCTCCATCTTCACCTGCTTGGACTACTGTAGCAGCCCAGTCTCTTCCACCCTCTCCTGACTGCCATCTAAATTGTCACTTGATAGCCACGGATATTTCCCAAACTCAGAAATAAAATTATTTCTCTTCCATAAACCCCCTTCAATGTCTTCTGTTGAACTTAAAGGAAGATGAACTTTTCTTCCTCTGTCCTTGAAGGCTGGGTTTTTCTGGCTTCCGAAGCCTTTCTATGTAGGCAGCACTCTGTCCTACCCAAGGATCGTTCTAGACCCGGATGTCCTTCCATGCTGGCAATCTGCTGAGCACTTCCTGTTCTGCCACCATTTTCGGCAGCTTTCTCCCACATCCTGTGGCATTCTCCTCATTTAAGCTTGAAGATGCCCTTCTCACAGAGACCTTTCTTTTCCAATCGGCAACGCCTGCCCCAAAGTAGTTTCTGCCTCTGTGAGTGTTTACATGTGAAATGTCATCATAGGCTCACGTGTTTGAACATCTGGTACCCGGTAAGTGGCACTATCTATTTTGGAAGGTTGCAGACTCTTTAGGAGGTGGAGCCTCACTGGAGGAAGAGAGGCACTGGTTTGGAAGTGAGCCTTGAGGTTTGAGATCTTGTCCCCACTTCCTACTGCTTTCTGCTTCCTGACCATGGAGGTAACATGGCCATCATGCCCCTGCTGCTATGGCTTCCTGACCACAATGGACTGTATCCCCTCAAACTGCAAGTCAAAACAAGCCCTCCTCCCTTAAGCTGCTTTTTGTCAGGTATTTGTTTGTTGTGTATTATTTTGTTTGTGTTTTGACAAATAAAGTTTGCTTTAAGTCAGAGGGCGGAGCTAGCCACTAGTTAACCATAGAGGAGACAGGAAGTGATAAGGTGGGGCGGAAAGAGGATCTCAACCCTTTTAGATGGAGGAACAGAAGAGGTGGGAAGCAACTGGCAGCTGCTCCCGTTCTCTGATCTTTCAGGTCCTTACCCCAGTATTTGACTCCTGATTTTTTATTGATAAGATTAATTAGCCAGGTGTTGGTGGCAGCGGCGGCGCACGCCTTTAATCCCAGCACTCCGTAGGCAGAGGCAGGCGGATCTCTGTGAGTTTGAGGCCAGCCTGGGCTACAGAGCGAGTTCCAGGAAAGGCGCAAAGCTACACAGAGAAACCCTGTCTCGAAAAACAAAGCAAAACAAAACAACAACAACAACAAAAGATTAATTAGATTTATACTTCATTTGTTTACGGCGAAAAGTACAAACACACCTTCCTTTGGCGAATAAAGAGCAGCAGGAGTAACAGCTTTCACTGACATTTCCTAAACTAATTCACATTTGAAACACACTTATGAATGAGATTACCAGATGACATTCGCAAAGCCTCTTGGAATCAAGCACCTGAGTGCTGTGTGCTGCCTCGAGGGAGGGGCTTCTCCATCAGGACACAATGGAAATCGCTGAGTGATGGATGGGAGAGTATCTGCCATGAAGGAAGAGATGGGCAGGTTCAGAGGAGCCTGTGACTCAGCTCCTTCTGCTACTGGGGACAGTGACACCCATTAGCAAGTGACAAGGCTGCTTCAGGTGTGTTAGGGGCATCCAAAATCAAGGATTCAGTTTCACCTTTAATGAAACTAGTGATAATATTTACCTTATAAAAGTTGATGGTCTCTGTGCAAAATTAGTTGCTGGAGCTATTCGGAAGTGTCCCACCGCTCTGCTATCGTGCAGATGCAGAGTAAGACCTGTGAAGAAAAAACAGGATCCAGGTCCCCATCCGGACAGCCTGTCTTATCTCTTACATTTTTCTTTGAAGGCACAGAGGGAAGCGCAGAGCAGCTGCTCTGGCCTTTAGCTAAAGACCTTTATCTGTAGAAATGAAATATCCTGCATGAAATCATATTAAAGCGTGAAGACCCTTCTAAATTAAAACGTGCAGACCCTTCCAAATTGCCAGGCTTAAGGAAGCAATTTCAGGGCTAGGGACTGGGTAAAGACACTTGCTGCCTAACTTGAGAACCCGGGTGTGATCCCTGGGGTCCACACGGTGGAAGGAGAGGACAGATTTCCATAAGTTGCCCTCTGACCTCCACCCATGTCACTCAGATGCCTCCCAGAAAACAAACAACAAACAAACAAACAAACAAATAAAATAGGTATTTTTAAAAGAAACAACTTCAGGGATTTTCTTGAAAAATGAACCACAAGCTGGACATGGTGGCATGTGTCTGTAATTCCAGTTCTAGGGAGGCAGGGGCATGAAAGTCACTGCAAGTTTAAGACCAGACTGTGGCCTATGGAAAGAGATCCAGGTCAGGTAAGACAGCTACTTGTCTCAAGAGGAGAGGGAAAAAAATCACAAATTAATAACTTGAAAACATTTGTTTCTGTATATCTTTAAACAATTGTAGAAAATTATTATTGTTTGTGTTTATTTGTTTCTGAATTCCTTTTATTGTAGCTAGGTGATAGAGCTAGGCCAAGAAATGCTTTGTATGAAAGCATATTTCAATTAAGTTTAGCACCTGCGTTTAGGTGTTTATTTGTAGATAGAGATGGGACATTTCGGATGCTGATTGGACTGATTAATGATGCTCATCAGGAAGGAGCAAGGGACCACAGTCAAACACCGAAACGACATGGTCTGTTGGTTTTTATGTTGAATAAATTATGCATGAGTTTGGCATTTATATTTCTTGGGGAAATTATAGTTCTCTTTCCTCAATGCATTGTCTACATAAAGAATATTCCATTTGTGAATATGAATATGGGTCTATAATTCCTGATTTTTTTTAAATAAGCAAACATTTCACAAAAAGATTTAGCAATCTAGCTGGAGGATGTAGGAGAGTCTATGGTGCTGTTACCTATAAAGTCCACAGACTTTATAAAAAGATACCCCAAAGTTAGGTAAAAATAGCTACTTTGGGGATTAATTAGAGTAATTTGCCTTTTGTTTTTCTCTAAGTGAGAACAAAGAAAATAAAATCAACTGTCATCACTAACATTTCACAAAATGTTATTTTTTGATATAGGACATAGTAATAAAATTCAAAATTGGATTTATGAGTATTAACAGCTGTCTACATTATTCCTATTGTTCTCATCTCACCTCTAAGCACTAAAATTTGTTATTCATAGCACGACATAGCCTTTAGAATTTATTGTTTCATGGGCCATTAACCTTTACTTACTTTCTTTTTTTAAAATTTTTTATATATTTATTTATTTATTTTTGCTTTTTTGAGACAGGGTTTCTCTACATAGTCCTGATGTCCTGGAACTAACTCTGTAGACCAGGTTGGCCTTGAACTCAGAGATCCACCTCCTTCTGCCTCCCTACTGCTGGGATTAAAGGTGTGTGCCACCATGCCTTGTTTAACACAATATTTATACATTAAACTGGTAGATAGTAACACCATAGCCCTACCACAGCATGCCTAGCCTCCTAGGACATGGGTTCTGAGTAAGCTATTCAAAAAAAAACCCCAAAGATTGCTGGAGTATGAATGATATGTACCTGTAATCCCCAAACTTTGGTAGCAGAGACAGGAGAACCAGGAGTTCAAGGCCAACCTGGCTTACATAGCAAAACCTTGAGTGAAACCTTTCTCTAAATAATCAGCTAAATCAATCAACCAGCCAAACAATAAGAGCACCCCTCTGCCAACAAACAAACAAAAACCTAAAAAACTAATTATGTATATATTAGTTACTTTTCTGCTACTATAATAAAACACCATGACCTGTGCAACTTACAGAAGAAAGAGTTTATTTAGACTTGCAGTTCCAGGGGGTTAGAGTTCTGGTTGGCCAGAGCAGGAAGATGAGGGTTCACATCTTGAATGGCAAGCATATTTTGTTTATTTTTCTGTTGTTCTCATAAAACAGCATGACCAAAAGCAGCTTATAGAAGAAGGAGTTTACTTTGACTTAGAGTCCCATCAGGGAGGGGAGGTGTGGAATATTCCTTTATACTGTGTGAATATATGTTGCTGTGATTGGTTTAATAAAAAACCTGACTGGCCAATAGCTGGACAGGATAAGGTTAGGAGGAGAGCCAAAAAGAGAATGCTGGGAAGAAGGACAGAGTCAGAGGAGTAGAGAGCAGATGCAAAGAGAAGCAAGATGGACATGCCATAGTGAAAAGGTACCAAGCCATGTGGCAAAGCATAGATAAAAATATGGGTTAATTTAAATGTGAGAGTTAGGTAGTAACACGCCTGAGCTATTGGCCGAGTATTTATAACTAACATTAAGTTTCTGTGTGGTTATTTGGGAGCAGCTTGCAGGACAGAAACTTCCGTTTACAGGGAAGCATGGTGGCAAGTAGCAGGCATAGTGGTAGTAGCAGGGAGCTGAATGCTCACGTGCTCAACTAGAAGGGAGATGCAGAGAGAGCAATCTGGGAGTGGCTTTACTTTCTCAAATCTCATCCTCCAGTGAAGTACTTTCTCCTGAAAGTCACACTCCCAAATTTCCCCAAACCTTCCCAAACCACCATCACCTGGGTACAATGTGTTTGAATATGGGAGTTCTGAGGGACATTTCTCATCTAAACCACTACAAATGAATTATCATAAAAATCATTTATTTTTTTTGGTGAGCCACTGCTTCATCAGACAATAGCAACAACCCCTAAAACAGTGTTGGGTCTGATGATGTAGCTCTATTAGTAGAGTATTTGCTTAGCATGCCTGAAGCCCTGTATTCGATTCCTAGCACCTCATAAACAGGGATTTCTAATTCTAGCACTCCAGAAAGCAGAGGTACCAGGGTCATCCTTGGTTATATATCAAGTGCTCTATCTCAAGATGAAACACCTAGAATGTAGTTGGAATTTTCTTTGCACCACCAACCAGCTCCTAAATAAAGACATGGAAACTTATTATTAATTATGAATGCTAGGCTTTAGCTTAGGCTTGTTATACTAGCTCTTTTAACTTAATTTAACCTGTTTCTATTCATCTACATTTTGTCTCAGGGTTTTTTTTTTTTTGTTTTGTTTTTGTTGTTTTTTTTTTTTCCCTTCTTACATTCTGTATGTCCCACTTTCCTGCTTCATCTGTGTCTGTCTGTCTGGCCCCCTGGTTTCTCCTTGTCACCCCCTTTTCTTTTTCCATTTTTTCAAGCCTAAATTTCTTTCTTGCTATTGGCTGGCTGCTCAGTATTTTCATAGACCAATCAGGTGCCTTAGGCAGGCAAGGTAAAACAGCAACACATCTTTACATAATTAAACAAATATTCTGCATCATAAACAAATGCAATACATCTTAACATAGTTAAACAAATGCAACACATCTTTGCATAGCTAAACAAACATTCTGCAACATAGAGGCTTCAAGTGCCAACTGTAATTTATTTGCTCCTGTCTACAGTTGAATATAGCTCAGTTGGACAGTTCATTTCTGCTCCCCATGGCATTCATTCTCCAAGGCTAATTATAGCAGAAAGAGCCAGTTCCAGGAAAGCTCACTCCCACAGTTGGCAAGCTGGGGCTTGCTGGACTCTGTTGGGGCTGTCAGCCAGGCTGTCTACAGTCTTCCATGTGGCCTCCTTACATTGTTATGCCTTGGCTTCTTACAACATGCTCACCAGGCTCCCGCTTACTAATGTACTAGGGAAAATATCAGTCAAGTGGCCAATCCCCAAACCAAGGTCAGAAGGGATTTTTTAGGGAAGTATAGTTCACTAGGGGAGCCCAAAGGTACAAACTGCCACATTCTTTTCAAAACAGACCATAACAGAGCTCTTTACCCCTTTTCATTTTTTGTTTGCTTGAAGCAGGATAGCTTGTAAGTTGTCATTGAGGATGACCTTGAACTTATAACCTTCCTGGATCCACCCCCTGAGTACTGGGGTTATAGGCATGTGCCACCACATCTGGTTTTATGTGATGTTGGGGATTGAACCCAGGACTTTGTGTATGTTAAGCAAGCATCCTACATACTACTACATCTCTAGTCTTTAGTGTTTGTTTCTTTTTTTATAGTTAAAGGGAAGGTTTCTATTGTAGATATGGGAGATAGCAGCCAGAGGCATCTGGAAGAATTCAGAGCAGAGAGAGAAAGTAGTAGACTGAACATGGCCAGCTGACTGGACCTGGCCAGGAGAGAAGCAGAAACAGTGCAGACAGATGGGCACTTGCAGGGTGGGGTGGGAGATGAAAACAAAGAAAAAGAGAGAGCAGAGCCAAAATAGCAGGATTATATAGTTCCTATTTCTTGTTTCCTAAAGTATGAGGTGATGGTTCACCCTGGTAGATGGGCACTTCCCTAATCAGGACTCCCTTGAGAAAAAGCTGTCATCTTGGGTCATCTCTGTATTAATTAATTAATTAATTAATTATGGGAGACAGATCTCTTATAATCCAGCTGGTGTTGAACTTGATATGTTTAAGGATGACTCTGAATTCCTTGATCCTTTTGCCTCTACCTCCCAAGTTGTAGGTTCACGGCCCTGTGCCACCATGCTTTGGTAGCTCCCTCTTTGTGATGGGCTAAGTTTTGAGCAGTAGCAAACAAGCCTCAAGTTTAAGGATCGCAGACCACAAAGTGCTTGCTTCTTGCGGCAGCGGCGGTGTCCCCCGTGCAAGTCAGAAAGGAGGCTTACTCCCTGTGGTCTCCTAGTGATGCCGATGATGGGGCTTACTCCCTGTGGTCTCCTAGTGATGCCAATGATGGGGCTTACTCCCTGTGGTCTCCTAGTGATGCCAATGATGGGGCTTACTCCCTGTGGTCTCCTAGTGATGCCGATGATAGGGCTTACTCCCTGTGGTCTCCTAGTGATGCCGATGATGGGGCTTACTCCCTGTGGTCTCCTAGTGATGCCAATGATGGGGCTTACTCCCTGTGGTCTCCTAGTGATGCCGATGATGGGGCTTACTCCCTGTGGTCTCCTAGTGATGCCGATGATGGGTTTATACCGACCCGCGTCTTCCCAGGGGCCTCAGCAGAAGGAAGAGAGCCCTTTAACTCTTAGGCAAATTCCCCAGGATGTCCCTGTCTCAGATCAGTGCTGGGATCACAGGCACACGTCAGTGGTGCCTGGTTTGTGTGAGTTCTGGGATCAAATGCACACCCTCATGTTCGTGTGGTAAGCATTTTACTGACAGAGCCATCTTCCCAGGCCCTGCTTTCATTTTAAGTAACTGTCTTGGTTGCTTTTTACTTCCTGCTCTTATCCTATACATATTGTACACTTGGGCGTTTCCTCCAAGCAGCAACCTGCTTTCTAGGTCAAGATTGGAAACTGTGATTCCTTTTTCTTCCTCTTCCCATTTCCCTTCCCTTCTCTCTCCTTCCCTTTCTTGCTTCTTATTTTTCTTCTGTCAGGGTGTCATTAGGATATGACCTTGTCATTTCCAACTGTGTTGTACCCCATTAAGAGCTATCCTGGGACAGCCAGTGGACCATAAGTTGACATGCCTGTGTCCCATTTCTGAAACTACTCCCCTACAAGAGGGGAATTTTTGTTTTGTTTTTTCCTTTTTTTGAGTCTGTTCCTTGTCTCCTCTTGCTTGGCAGAGTGATAGATTTCACCTTCATTTCATTGTCTCAAGTCATGCCCTCTTCCTGTTCATTTTTGTGGATCATTTTCAGAATGGCCTTCTCAAGACTCTGATTTCTATATATCATGTCTCTGCTTGATTCAGACGTGCTGTTATTTCTCAGGCTTGAGACTTCTAGGCTTCTTACCTCCTCTCTTTGCTGCCTCTTTCTTGATTTTCACTACAATTAACTAGGTAGAGCTAGTAGAATATGTACCTGATTACTATGTTTATCTGAGTAATTTTATCTGTCATTTCTTCCATGAATGCTCTCCCAAATAACTCATGTCTTTCATAATTGCTGTCTCAGAATCTCTTCTCAGGGAATCTTAGTGGATAGCATCATCCATGCTGCCTTTAGCCTTCTCAGTAGTCACTGAGTTTATGTTATTATTATTCTTGCTATGAGTCAATCATTGTTCTGAGTGGGCCATGTGAATTACTTAAAACAATTCTCTTCCCGGCACAGTTAAGTACATAGTATTAGTCACACT
This sequence comes from Peromyscus maniculatus bairdii, assembly GCF_049852395.1. Taxonomy (NCBI): domain Eukaryota; kingdom Metazoa; phylum Chordata; class Mammalia; order Rodentia; family Cricetidae; genus Peromyscus; species Peromyscus maniculatus. The sequence goes on along the minus strand of NC_134854.1, from coordinate 160,681,578 downwards.
TTTTAGATAAAAGTTCAGTGAGGTTAAAAATCTATTGAATCTTCTGTAGCTACTGAGAGATATGAGGGCTTTAAAGAAAAAAAAAGGAAGAAGAAAATCACTGTCTCAGTCAGCGTTGTTCTGCTGTGACAGATGACCTGAGCCTGTGTAATTTATAATAACAGAGGTCTAGCATAGCTCCAGAGGCTGGGGAGCTCAAGATCGAGAGGGACTGTGTGTGGAGGCTCTTTCTGCTGGTTCATCCTCCCGGGGTGGAAAGTATCATGTGTTAGGAGAGCATTCGAGAGACAGAGGGGTGGCAGAAGGGAGGAGGAGTCATCTTCGGGTCAGAAGCATTTTTATCTTTCTGCTTACCAGTGATGTGAGGAGTCTTTCCATGAGCCCCTTGGTAAACATTTTCTTTTTCAAAATCAAATCAAATTACTTAGTTATTTCCTTTTCCTTTTTTAAACTTTCTTTTTATTTATTCTTTGTGTCTTTCACATCATGTCTCCACATCATGTGTCCCGATCTCACCCATCTCCCTCCCCCCTCCAAATAAAACAAAATAAAATTTAAGAAGAAAGGTGGGGGAGAAGAAAGGGAAAATCTCATCCTGGGAGCTGCAGGTGACACAGTGAGTAACGCAGTAAATCCCTTTATTCCTAGATTTTTACATACTGGTGTTCATCCCAAAGAATCATCGGTCTGGTTTGGCTCCCCCGTCTCTGCTACACCATCGACACTGGCCCTCAGTGGCACTCTTCCTGGACATCCCTTTGCTGCCCTGTGTCATGCAGATCCTGCAGCCCTGGGTCCACAGGACCAACACCCCTCCCAGCCCCTGTACTCCAGATCTCCAGTGGGGTGAATGTTGGGGTGGTCCAACACTTAACCCTGGTTTTGGACCTGGGTAGATGCAGGGTTAGTCAGCCTGCCAGCTCTTCCCTTCCTTTGCCACCAGGGGGAACTCTCCAGCATTGCCCTGGCTAGGTCACCCCTTCCATCGATGAGCAAGGGGTGGGACCGTTTCTCCCACCTCTACATGCTCAGGGTCAGTTCTCCCACCTCCATACCCTCAGGACCAACTCTACTGTGTTGCCCAGGTGAGGTGTAGGCTGCTCTCTCTTGCTGCAGCTGATGAAGGGTGCGAATAGCCCTCCCTCTCTTATGACCTGAGGGACAGCTTTTCCACCTGCCTCAGGCATGGATGGGTGGGTAGATGGGGCATCGTTCCTCTGTCCATGCCACCACATGACAGATGAGTAATGGGGACAGCTCTCTCATGCTCACAACATCAGGGCTAGCTCATCCACACTTCCACCAACAGGGTTGGCTCTATTGTGCTGCCCAGGCAAGGTGCAGGGCCTGCTCTTCTGCAGTTGGTGAGAGGCAGGAACAGCTCTCCTGCTCTTATGACCTGAGAGTCAGTTCTCCCACCCGCCTCAGGCATTGAGGAGGGCATCTTCCCCCACCCCCGCCCATGCTGCCACAGACAGATGAGTAATGGCAACAGCTCTCCCATGCGCATCCACACCTCCGCCAACAGGGTTGGCTCTATTTATTTTCTTTTAAAGTCTTTGAATTAACACTCCAAGTATTGGATATCATTGTGACAATTTTGAACAAAATGCCTTTGGTAGATTCTCCTTCCCTCTTATCTCCTCCTACTATATTTATTTTTGACACAGTATCTTTGTATGAATCCCAGATGGCCTTGAACCTGAGGAGATCCTCCTGCCTGGGCCTCTCAAGTGCTGGGATTACAGGCATGGGCCATCATGTTCAGCGGGCTCCCTCCCTCCCAGACTCTTACCTCCTCCTACCCTCTCTCGCTATTCACCATTTCTCTCTCTCCCTTCCTTCTTTCTTCTTCCCCTCCCTCCCTCCCTCCCTCCCTCCCTCCCTCCCTCCCTCCCTCCCTCCCTCCCTCCCTCCCTCCTTTCTTTCTTTCTTTCTTTCTTTCTTTCTTTCTTTCTTTCTTTCTTTCTCCCCCCCCCCCCAAATTGCTGATAGCCCCAAAGAGAAAAGCTGTGCCCTGCCTCCAGTACTGCCAGGGCTCCAGGTCACAAGGGCGCCTGGGAGTCTGGCCAAGTCCCAGGGGTTGGTGTGTAGTCCATGTGGCACATTCATGTTGGAAGTTGGCGTTCTGCTTTCAGCACCCAGACTGTCTACACAGAGGCCAAACCAGGAGGACCAAGCTCAGTGGTCAGTCTAGTCCCAGGCTTAACGTTTCCTTTTGAGATTTGTTTAAATATTTGGTCCTTTTTAAAAGTTAACTTTTCGACTTTATGATGTGCTAGAAGCATTCTTTATATATTTTGGGTATAAGGGTTTGCAAGCACTTTTTTCAAATCTGTAGCTTGTTTTGTTTTTTCCAGTTTCTTTACAATGTCTTTTAAATAGCAAAAGGGTGTTTTTTGTTCAAGTCTGATTTATCTATTTATTTTCTGTCTTAGAGGTTGTGTCTTTCTGGGTCCTGCCTAAGAAATCTTTCCCATTCCCATGCCATGAAGGGATTTTCAGGAAATTTTCTCTCAAGAAGTGAGTTGGTTTCATTGACTTGGTAGCAGAATTTTTGCTCATTGTGATACCTTTGGTATGGTCAAAAATTTGAGGCTAGCCTAGGCTAAATGAGACTGTGTTTCAAACAACAACAACAACATAGAGCTGCACACATTTGGAGGTTAGAGCTCTCCTTGGAGGACTCACAGGTCTTGGGGATCCAACTCAGGTGGCCAGGCTTGGGGGCTTGTGCCTGTTCCCTGACCTGTGATGATTATTTTAGTTATCAGTCACAATCTGGAATCACCTGGGGAAGGAGTCCTGGTGACGACTGTCTAGATCTGGGTGGCCTGTGGGCACATCTGTGGAGCTTATCTTTATTACATTAATTGAAGTGGGAAGACCCACCCACTGTGAGTAGATGGGATCTGGACCTGTGTGAGAGTGGAGCACCAGAACCAAGTATTAACACTCACATTCACTGCTCTCTCCTCCTGATTATGGATGCGATGAGACCATTTCCCTGAGCGCCTACCTCTGTGACCTCCCACAGTGATGGACAATAGTCCGGAACTGGGAGTTAATAAACTATTTCTCCAGTTGGTTGCTTTTGTCAGGGTATTTTATCAGAGTAATAAGAACAAAGCGACAGCTTCATCGGGACATTTTTAGACATGCCTAACTACCTTGACCATCTTTATCCAGGCTTGGATTCTTTATCATTCCACTGTGCTGCCTTGGTAAGAAATGCCTTTTTTTGTGGGCTAAGATATGTGGTATTTAAGATATGTTTATTGACCTGACATGATGTGTAGACATCTCTATAAATGTTATATAAACATGGTATTGCATCAACATATTGTGATTTAATTATAATTTGGATGTCCACCAACCCAAAACTCTTTGAGGAAGTACTCAGGCCAAAGATTGCATCTGACCAAGTTCTACTGCTTAATGGAAGGTTCTGTTTCTGTTCCACACAGATTAGGGGAAATGTTCCTACAGCCACATTTCTTACAAGATGTTTAAATGCCCACAGGATTGAATTCAGCAATCTTCAGAGGGGTAAAGCATTTCTAGTGCTCACATACGAATACAAATTTGTATGAATTTTCATATTTGGCCAGAGAGTTGCTTTCATTGTGAAAATACCTGTTAGCAAAACTGTATGTAGACTTGTCATCTATTAGGTAACTTTGGAGATTATAGACGTTGTCTATCAAAAATATTCAGGCAACAAAAGACAATCAAGGTCCCTGAGAAGGAGGGAATGAGATAGTGAGGTCAGAAGTTGGTTCATACGTTGAGCTGCTCAGATAGCCCGGTGGGTGAAGGTTTGCTGTCAAACCTGAGGATCCTGGGACTTCCATGGTAGAAGGAGAGATTCAGTTCTCAAATGTTTGTCCTCTGATCTACACACACCAACACATGAACGCATGCCCAGAAAAAGTTAACTTTGAGGCAAAAGAACATAAACTTATAAACTGCGACTGTTCCAGACATCCTCACATTTCACTGGTGTTGCTTACAAATGAGGCCACGACAGCCTATAGCTTCATTTTGTTAGTTCACTGATTCCCTGTTGAACAACCTTAAAATGCCCGGCCATTCTTGACACATGCTCACATATACTCAGTGCTTTTCCATTTAAGCCTCCTCTTTGGGAACTGTTGGCTGCTGGCTGGCAGCTGGCGTTTCCTCTGAGGAAAACCTATCTCACTGTGCAGCATACTTCCTTACAATGTCTTCAAGGCTGCAAAATCTCCAAATTAGCAGATCCAGCCAGACCAGATTCCTTTCCATTTTCACCGTGACACTGGAGCCATGCCCGGCTGTATCCAGAAACAACGATCCTCCTTTGGCCAGCCTGTTCTGCCTGGAACACTTTTAGCCTGGCCCCCATCTCATGCGACTCCCTGTGTAAACAGGCTCTGCAGTTCCCTTTCCTATGGCAATTCAGACCCCGTCTCTGGGGCAGACTAAAAATGCACGACCCTCTGCATTTGTTCTTCTCTGGACCCAGACATCCTTCTTACATCACACTGCCTTTTTCCCCCCCTCCTATCCTCATTTTCCGTCTGGCTTCTACAAATGCCTTCTGAAGCCAGGCTGGGGAGGCATTGGTGTTGCCAACCAAACACATGCAGCCTTCCCTCTCTACCAGTTATTCCAGTTGGTTTCTTTATTGGAAACATAGAACATGAATTACCAAAATGTGTGGAATTGATGCCCTCCGAAACTCAGCTTGGGCATCTCTGTAACATCAGCATTTTTTCTTTGTTTTTTAAAGTGGGGAATCTTTGAACACTGGGTGGTAAGGGACTGTGTTTAGGTAGCTCATAGCTCACACATTAAGCATTATGCCGAAGTCAACGGACACGTACTCTGAATACTGATTTGATAGAAATGCTTCATTGATTTTACTCGAGTTGAGCCAAATTCATTAACAGCCTAGATTCATTAGAGAGGCATCACTAATTCAAGGGGAAAAGGGATTAAATTCTTTCACTGTATTTCATAAAGCGTTACACATTAATTAGAATTTAGTATGTTTGGTTTTTAGGCGACATCCATTTCATTTACAAATCTCCACAGATGAGATATTTATTAGTTTGCTTTCTAATATTGATTTGTGCTTGTTACTGGGTGGATTTTGTGGGACTATGTGAATGGCAGCCACAGGGTTTTAAATTTTCACTTTTCCTGTGTGAAGTCCTTTACTCTGTCTTTCTGGGGTTCTGGCTTAATCCAAATAGGGACAGTGGAAAAGGGAAACATGGAGAAAAGAAGACTTCCTTAGAATATACATTTGAATTAGGGAACAGCATGCTCCATTGCTCCCGACACACAGAAGATGGTCAGGGGAGAGGTAGATGGGGGAAGAATCGAGGACAAATGCATCGGAGCAAGCGCATTCGCAAGAGAGGAGACCTGGAGAGGATTCTTGACATTTCCCTGAGCTGCACTCCAGAGGGCTTGTCCAGCCAGCAGGAAAAGGCAAAGGACTGTTTTTAACCATTGCTAGAAGCTGCCTTTATCCCATGATCTTCCCTTAATACAATTAGTTTGGGGGCAATGTGCTTACCAGCTGAGTCAGCACTAAGAGATCACTGGGCTTTTTATGGCCCTCAAAATCTCCCTGAGCCACCTAAGCAGCCTCATGCAAACAGTGGCCCACCGTGCAAATGCCGCTTCCAACAGATGCTGTCTTCTTCCTTTTCTTACCTGCCCGCCTGCTGTGTCGGTCTCTAAACCCATCTTTAGAAAAATTTGGAGTCCCCTGCCTCCCAGGCTTCCAGCATTTAATGCCACAGAAGAAGGATTATCTTGAACGCATAAAGCCCAACCCTTTCCCTTTTGGAGGATACACTTTTGAGAAAAGAAGAGGCATTACAATGACTCAACTAAAATAGCATCAGAGAGAGAAGCCTTCTTAATCTGCCCGTGTTAGGAACAGCACTGCGAAAGGAGGTAGAGATTTGAAAGATGTGGGCTTGATGGATTTAAAGTATGGTCAAGGTCAAAGGAAGAATTAAAACAACTCTCACTTTTATGTCAGGTTGACTTGAAGGTCAGTGTCGGGACTAGAAATAGAACGTGCAGAGTTGGTGTCTGGGCAGACGAGGAAGTTTCTCAGAAGAGAAATAATTGAGTCAAAAGAGAGGAAGGAACAGAGCGTCAGAGGGACAGGCTGGACATCCGAATGTTAGGGTCTGGTGATGAAGAGTGAATTCCAGGCTAGAGGGAGAGTTGGTGGCATTCCAGATGCTGATGCAACGTGAGCCTCTCACCATGGGTGGTGTTTTGAAGGGAAGTGGCAAAGAGGTAGCTGGACACTGAGGCAGATGTCCAGCCACATATGAATGAAATACGTAAGAGTGGGCAGCATGATGTTACTGGGCGGGGGACGTAGTCGGGGCTAGAGTACTTGCTGCCATGGATGAAGCTTCACATTCTATCACCACTCCACGAAGAAAGAAAAGACAGACAAACGCATAAGGAAGGCTGTTATTGAAGCCAGTGTGGTTTTGAAGTCGAAGAGGATGAGTGCTGGATCAAGTCCATTAGGCACCGTAAGGGTGTTATTGGTGTGAGAAGATCGCGTGGGAAATGGAGCCACACTGCACTCCATTAAGGAGAGAATGAGCAGCAGAGGCAATTTCTAAAGGCCTGAGCGGGAGCAAGTATCATGCATGAAAGAATACATTTAAAAGTTGGTCTGGGTTATAACCCAAAGTGCATCAAGAGCAAGTGGGACACTTAATTTACTTTGTTTTCACACATAGGGAGATGACACTTTTTCTTTTTTTCTCTTGTTGGTTTGTTTGTTTTACAGTGCTGGAGAGGGGAGCCAGAGCATTGAATTGTTAGGCAGCCACTCCATCATTGAGCTACACCCACAGGCCCAAGACTGATTGTATATATATATGGAAGGTAGTTGGTGTTAGCATTCTTTTTTTTTTTTTTTTTTTTTTTTTTTTTTTTTTTGAGACAGGGTTTCTTTGTGTAGTTTTGGTGCCTTTCCTGGAACTCACTTTGTAGACCAGGCTGGCCTCGAACTCATAGAGATCTGCCTGCCTCTGCCTCCCGAGTGCTGGGATTAAAGGCATGCACCCCCACCATCCGGCATAGCATTCTTTTGTTGGCTGTAGAGATGGCTCAGTGGTAAAGGTGCTTATACTTGCTGCCAAGCCTGAAGACTCAAGATCAATTCCCAGGACCAACATCATGGAAGGAAGGAACCCACTGTTACAGTTTGTCCTTTGATCTTCGAATGTGTCAAGGCCTGGGTGTCACATATATATAATCCTTTTTTTTACTGACAGGAGGTTTAATCATTTGTATAAGGTTGGGAAGGGATTAATATATATACAACATTTAAAAAAAACATAGGGCTGTATAATTGTTTCTGTTCTGCATATGTGTTATTTGAATTGTTCTGAGATCTCAAAAGTATAGGTTGTACCCTGGGAGGAAGGATAATTTTATATTATTTTATGAGTTGAAAAGGGATTTTTGATTCCTGGTTCCTTAATCCCCACTTGGCTAACAAGACCATCTGTCTTCCAGGATTAGTTTTGCTTGAGCGGGTTTCTGAGGTCTTAAATGCTTATTCAGTAAAGGACTTTGGAGGGCTAGGACTGTAGTTCAGTGGCAAGCTTGCCTAGACATGCATGAGGCCCTGGGTTTGATCATCAGTACCACAAAAACAAAATGAAGCAAAAGGGAGGGTGGGCTGGAGGGTTGGCTCAGCAGCTAAGAATGCACACTTGTCTTGCAGAAGACCCCAGTTCTGCTCTCAGCACTTGTCTTGGTTGGCTCATAGTTGCCTGTAACTCCAGCTCCAGCACATCTGACATGGTTTGTTCGCCTCTGTGGGTACCTGCACATCCAGGCACATACTTCCACACAGACAGACAGACACATACATATGATTAAAAGTAAAATGAAGCTTTTAAAAAAGGGAGGTGTTGGTCTTGTGTAGTGGGCAGCCATTACAGCTTTGTTTTCGGTAACTATCATGCCTACAAGGAGTGGCCTGAATAATTTTACCAATATGTAGCGCCCAATGTGGGGCCCAAACCCACGACCCTGAGATTAAGAGTCTCATGCTCTATTGACTGAGCTAGCCAGGCTCCATGTAGTTAAAAGGGAGGTTTATTTTGTGGAGTAACTCACAAATGAAGGGATAGGCTACAGGGTCTGGGGAAGACGTAGCGCAGTCTGGCAGTGTTCTCTGGAGAACTCTGTTCAGTCTACCTCTAGCGTCCAGGGTCCTGGAACCAAGAGAGGGTGGCATATCGGGATCTCGGGTCTTCAGGGCCCTCTCTTGGCCCCACCTTGTAGGCGTGATAGTTACCCAAGCCTCAATGGGGGTTGGAACTTCCAGACCAAAGCCAGAATGGCTACCCACTACAGTCTTGGGAGGTAGCTCAGTCAGTAACGTGCACAAGGATCTGTGTTCAGTTTTCAGCACATGTGTAAGAGGTCAGGTGTGGTAGCATTTACTTTGTATCTCTGTACTGGGGAAAGTGGGACCAGAGGATCCCTAGGACTTCTGGGTTAGCCGGAATGGAAAAAAAAAAAAAGAGTTGGGGCAGCAAGCATGTGAGGTTGTGAGGTTGTCCTCTGGCCTCTAACACACACACACACACACACACACACACACACACACACACACACACACACACGAACATGGACACTTTGCCATACTACCCTCCTTCGAGTGTAACAGAAATGAGTATTTGTTTTCCTCAGACAATCTTAGACTGTAGAAAGATGACTGGAATACTAATGTAAAAGAAACTAAATTAAAAAAGAATATGCCCAGCTCCCTAGCCTGGGCCCAGCTCGGCTTAGGTCTCAGGCCCTACTGACCGTAGCTATAAACCATTACTGCAGCTGAAGCTACTTGCTTAAAGCTGGTGCTACAGACAACTCAGGCCTGCCCTGCCGGAGCTACTGCTAATTGCAGTAGCTACACGTAGCTTTTGGCTGAAATGCCGACGCATGTGGTCGGAGCTTAAGGAAGCCGGAGCCCAGGCTCGACTCGGCTCAAGCGAGACCACTTGGCTGGATTTAAGCTTTAGCCATAACTTGTGGCTACGCTTTCTTGCTTGTTTGCTTTCTCTCTCTCCCTCTCTCTCTCTCTGGATTCACACCTCGGACACTAGGTAGCTGTTTTGAAATTCCCTCGGATTTCTACTGTTCTACGCAGACTTGGTAAGTCAATTAAGATATCAGGTATTTTAAAGGAAACTATTTAAAAGAGAAATTTTTTTTTCATATTAAAAGTTCTAAATGTCTAGCTGCTCTTTATATCTTTAAATTGAATTGTAATATGTCACAGGATTAGGGTTTGTTTTTTTTTTTTTTTTTTTTTTTTTTTTTAAAGATGTATTTATTTATTATGTATACAGCATGTATGACTGCAGGCCAGAAGAGGGCGCCAGATCTCATTACAGGTGGTTGTGAGCCACCATGTGGTTGCTGGGAATTGAACTCAGGACCTCTGGAAGAGCAGCCAGTGCTCTTAACCTCTGAGCCATCTCTCCAGCCCCCTTGTTTGTTTGTTTGTTTGCTTGAGACAGGATCTCACTCTGTAGCCCTAGCTATCACAGAACTCACTTTGTAGATCAGGCTGGCCTTGAACTCAGAAACCAGAGATTCACCTGCCTCTGAGAATCTTTAATCTCAGCACTTGGAGAGATTAGAGGCATGTGCCACTGTGCCTGGCACAGATTGAGAATTTGACTTGTCATAAATTTTGTCATAATTAGTGAGAAATTAGAGCCCTAGGAAACTAAATAAACTAATTTAAACTGTAAGAACATGTCAGCTCTGCACACAGTTCTGCTGTTCTTGAACTCCCCATCTCTAGTTTGTCTTGTAGGGTTGGAGATGGCATAGTATTCCATTTCATAGAGGCAGACTTGAGGGAAATGAAGTAGTTTAGAAAAGCCAAGAGTTGCTGGGTGTGGTGGCACACACCTTTAATCCCAGCACTGAGAGGCAGGCAGATCTCTGTGAGTTCAAGGCCAGCCTGGGCTACAGAGTGAGCTCTAGGACAGACTCCAAAAAAGCTACACAGAGAAACCCTGTCTAAAAAAAAAAAAAAAAAAAAAAAAGCCAAGAGCTGAGTTTCAAAGTCAAGGGAATAAAGACAGAGGTAAGACGAACTACAAGGAAAACATCAAGAATGAGAGAAGGAAAAAGAATAGAGAATGCAAAAGAAGGGTAAAGAAAAGGTCTGAAGAAAACCATCAAGAAAGTGTGTGAGCATTTTTTCCCTTACTCCCTCAGATGGAAAAGCCACATCACTGATGCCATGCATTCCCTTTGGGCCCTGTGCTGCTGGAGGCTGTCTCCCCCAGGCACTGATAGTGAATGTCCACAGAGGCAGGAGTAGTTTCCAAGCCAGGGCAGTTCTGGGGCTCAGGGGGACAATAATCACACACCTTTTCACTCTGGGCTCAGTTCATTAGTAAACTTAGTGTGAAATGTATCTGGGGCCTAAGGAGCTCCCTGTCTGTTTGTTTTCCCTTTGAATCCAACTGATGGGACCTATGACCTGCAGAAGCCCTGGGGAAACCTCATGGAGGTAAGGGTGCTGCCAGGCTCCTTGTAAGACAACTCAAGCTGAGGAGGACAGGACACCTAGAACAAACAGTGCTTGGCTGGTTTGAATGCACAGTGCTCCCTGCTTCAGCCTCTGGAATGCTGGGATTACAGATATGTGTAGTCAGACATTTCTCTCCTGCCTGCCAGTTCCCAAATAACTACTGAGAGGCTTAATATTTGTTATAAATGCTTGGCCAACGGCTCAGGCTTTTTACTAGGTAACTCTTACACTTAAATTAACCCATATTTCTTATCTATGCTTCGCCATGTGGTTCGTGGCTTGTTACTTCATTTTCTGTACATTCTGCTTCCTCAGTGGCTGGCTGGCTGGCGTCTCCACTGACTCCACCCTTCTTCATCCTAGCATCCTCTGTGTCTGGCTGTCTCACCTCTACTTCTTGCCTGGCTACTGGACAGTCAGCTTTTTTTTTTAACCAGTGAGAGTAATACATATTCACAGTGTACAGAAGGATTATTCCACAGCAGGCATGCACCACTGTGCTTGACTATGTGATTTTTCTTTTTGTGTGGGAAATGCAGCAAGAAAAGAGGATGATGCTTCACAAGATTCAGCCAGTGTGGAGTCCAAAATGTGGCCAGTACTCACCCCAAGGAGAAGGCCAAGGGAGGCAGACTTCTGAAAGCCAACGAGGCCCCTTTTATAGACTCCTTTGATATTGAATGTTCTAAATATGTTATCTTTAGAAAACAGCTAGTCCATAGCTTAGTCCTCAGTTTGAAGGGTGGCAAAAATTTAGAGCTAGGGGACAAAGCTCCTGCCCCCTCTTCCCAACCCAGCAGGAATGCACTGAAAGATTTGAGATGAGAAGTTGAATGTTGACTTGGCGATAAGTTGGATGAATGCCCGAGGGGGGCCCAGCTGCAGCTAGTGCTTAGGAGCTTCCAGAGGAGGGAGCAGACCAGCTCAGAAGTTTAATGAATTGTCACTTTGTCATTTCAGGGTCTCCTTATGTCTTTAGTCTGTTTCTGGCTATGATGTTGTTACTAGTACAAGGCTGGCCTCACATGACAACCATGAACTGGACAAAATGCATACAGTGATGTTTTTCAGGATTTTGACAAGAGGCTTTGTAAGCCTGTGACCCTGGAAAGAAGGACACATGGGGGAGGCCCGTAGCTGGACTGCACATATTCCTGCTTCTCACTTACAACACAAGGAGCTAAAATCCACAGGGCTCTGCTTGGTGGAAGAGTTCAGGAACCAGGTATAAATCTCAGTACTCAGGAGGCTAGAGTGTGAGGATTGCTGAGAGTTTGAGGCTACTCTGTTCGACACAGCAACTTCCAGCACAACTAGGGCAGCATAGTGAGGCCCTGTCTTCAAAAACCAAAAGCCCCAAACCAAACCAAACCAAACCAAACCAAACCAAACCAAACCAAACCAAACCAAACCAAGCCAAGCCAAACCAAACCAACAGTGGAAGTAATTGAGATGTATTTGAAAATGAACCAATTCTTTCAACGAAGACAACAAATCCAGAATCTTTAAAATAATTTACTCATAGTATCCAGTGTTACAAAAAAGCTATGACACACTTTAGAAAATGGGACAATATGGTACAAAATCACACAAAAATTTAATAAAAGATAATGCCAGGACAGCCCATTTGTTGAGTTTAGCAAAGACTTTATATGGCTATCACAAGTCATTTGAAAGGATGAAATAAAAATATGATTGTGTGTGTGTGTGTGTGTGTGTGTGTGTGTGTGTGCGCGCACACACACACTCAGGTCCTTAGGTGTGCTAGGCAAGCATTCTACCACTGAACTGAATCCTAGATTTTTAAACAGAATGCTCTGTCATTCCAGTCTGGTCTTGAACTCATGGCCAAATGATTCTTCCATCTCTACTTCTCAGCAGATAGGACTGCAGGTTTGTGCCACTGTGAAAAATATTACTGTGACTAGACCTGAGAAGATGCGTCAACAGAGAAATTTTAACTATACAACAAACAAATACCCACCCACCCCCACCACCACACACACAACTCTGTACCAGTGAAATTCTAGAACTGGTACCTAAATGTCTGCAATAGAAAGTTCTAGATGGTCTTGAAGAGATTGGAGATGGCAGCAAACAGTTGAGTGCCCTCAGAAAGAAAATTCACCCCCAATCAGCTATGATCTAAGTTACCTTAGGGACTTAGGCTCAAGATTGTGAAATCACTTTGGAGATTATTTTATTCTTGATTATAGCCAACCAGCCTTTGGGACCTACTACTCTTCAAAACAATTTTTGCAAGATTCTTTTTCTCTCCATTTCCATTCTGCTTCCCTGGTTCAGATTTCATTTATGCTGGTGTGACCGGTGCAGCCCGTCGGTCCAGTCTCTAGTTCCTTTAATCAGTCTTTCCATCTTGCTGGCTGGAATCATTCACTTCATGACTAAGTCACTTCTGATGCATCTCTCTGCTCTGAAACATTTAGTACTTGCAACTTTCCTTTGGTGGGAAGCCAGATTCTGTACTCTATGCTCATGGTCCTCGGCAGTCATTTCTTTACCTTCTAATGTTGTCCTGATCTTATTTCTGTTTGTCAAAAGCACCACGGAGAACTTCAGGCCACCCACCACCAGAACTCTGTGTGTGTGTGTGTGTGTGTGTGTGTGTGTGTGTGTGTGTGTACACCTGCATTAATATTTGTGTTTGCAGGTACATGGGTGTGGAGAGTGTAGGTGCACATAAATGCATGTGCATGTGGAAATCAGAGGTCAACCTCAAATATTGTTCTTTAGGTACCACCCATCTCGAGTTTTGAGACAGGGTCTCTTACTGATTTGGCGCGCATCTTGTAGGCTGGGATGGCTGGCTAGTGAGCTGAGCCCCAGGAAACTATCTGCTTCTTCCTCCTTAGACATGCAGCACTCTCTCTTTTCTTTCATGGTTCTGTGTATCTAGCTATTGCTAAAATCCCTTCCCTGGAGGAGATGTGAACAATGTGTATCCCCTCTCACTAAGATCCCAATGACGAAAGGAAGTACTATTCTGCCACAGTTCACCCAAGGGTTTATTGGGCTAACTTAAGAGCATGGGTGAGGGGTTACTGATAGGAGTGTGGGTGACCCCCTAAGTAGGTGTGCCGGAAAGTCTTCATCTGGCATGGATAATGGCTTCCAAATAGCTGCACAGATGGAGCCTCTCTCAATCGACACCTTCTCTAGACCTTCCCTGAGAACACTTGACCACGGGCAGTTAGGGCAGAGTTGCACACAACGGCCTTGGAGGAATGCTTGGGTACTTGGGTGGGTAGAATGATGCTTCTAGTGCCCTCCTTCTATACGGGAATGGCAACAGTCCACACGGCCTGCCGTTAGGATTATTTGCAGAGAAGACGCCTCTGGTCTCGTGAAGAGGACGGTTGTTCTGTTTGGAGGACAGTGCTGACAACCTGGATGCAGGCCCCCTGTGTGTCAGGCAAGCACTTGATCCACTGCGGTATCTTCAGCCCCGGGATACGTGGGCTTCTTCTGTGCAGCAGACTCCCACCTGCTGTACCGGCCTCCTTCTGTGCTGTCAGTCATGATCTCAAATCTGCTTCGGACATCCGTCTCTCAGACTCTGAGCCAAGGCAGAGACCCAGAGAGACAAGGATCCCACAGAGTGCAAATTAGGGTGATTGGCAGGGGCTGCAGCCACCCTGTTTCCGGAGGTAGCAGTTACAGTGTTTATGGTCAGTGCTGCAAACTGAGGTGTTCGTGCCCATCAGTGTTAGAGTAAAACACTCACCAGGATGGTGAGACAGGGTCTCCTGTATCCCAGGCTGGCCTTGAGCTCCCTAAGTAGCTGAGGATGACCTTGATCAGGTGAGGCATTACACCTGGTTCATGCAGTGCCCGGGGAGGAATGGAGAGCTTCACACACACTAGGTAAGCATTCTACCAATTGAGTTCCACCTAGCCAGATTGGCTCTACATTATGGTTTTGGTCAGTGACTGGCTACTTGCTCTCAAAATGCAAGTTCTCATCAATAAATCAAGTAAGAATAGCCCAAGTTATTTTCAGTTTCACATAGGTGAGACTTCTGATGGAGCTTCTAGGCACAGATTCTGGGTGACCTGGCCCAAGTTTTTCTAATCATTTGGAATACTTCTCCCTTCTCGTGCCTTTATTCAATTTTTGAATATTTTCAAGTGCCATTGCTTCAAAGAGACTTTTCTAGACAGCAATTATCATTCTCTCCTCTGTCCTTGACACTTCAGTGCTACATAACATGCAGGTTTTACTGTTCACTCATATCAAATATATATTACCTTCCTCCCCTTCCTGAGCAGTGCGAGTGTACTGACAAGCTTCCTCTGCATGCCCTAGACACCTGCATCCCCGGCTCTGTACAGCACTGTGTTCAGAACACTGTAGTTCAGCAGATGCAGAGAGGAGGATGGATTTGATGAAAGGCTTTGCCCTTATTTAGCATTTCATGAGTAGAGATTTAATCCTGGGTCATGTTAAACCATGGCAGCCTCTGAAATGAGAGATGACACTGTTGACGGGCTGAAGCCGTCTGACATGAGCTCCTCCTTCCTTTCCCAGCTTCACTCCTGAAAACTAATTAATCCTTCTCACCGCCATTCTTGTTACAGGCAGGAGTGGGACTCTTCTTTCGAAAGCTAACCCTTGGCCTTCACTTGGTTAGTTTTTTCCCTCCTCATGCTGCTGCTTTCTTGCATCAAAACAAGACAATCCGTTTCTCTTAGTACTGTCATGGTTGCTGGATATTTTCATCTTTTCTTGACCAAGATAATAATGTTTCCGATTGAACTTTGACTTTTCCCAACCCTATCACTTAACACTTGAAATAGACATTTTCCTTACTTCTTTAGTAAAACTACTGTCTTGATCAAAAATTCTCTGCTCTCTATCAGCATGGGCTTGATTCTGGTCAAAATCTTAGCCATTTAAAACCACAAAGATGTAAAGAAATAAAAAAGACCCTAAACACCAAGAAAACAAATAACCCAATTAAAAATGGGTTACAGAACTAATCAGAGAGTTCTCAAAAGACAAAACACAAATTGATGAGAAACACTTAAAGAAGTGTTCAGCATCCTTAGCTGTCAAGTGTAGCTAAAATGACTCTGAGATCCCATCTTATGCCAGCCAGAAAGGCCAAGGTCAATAACACAAGTGACAGCTCAGACTGACAAGGGTGTGGGAAAGGGGGCATGGACACTTATCCATTGCTGTGGAAATGCAAACTTGTACAGTCACAATGGAAATCAGCATGGTGGTTCCTCAGGAAGTTAGGAATAGAGCTACCTCAAGATCTTGCTGTACTTCTCTTAGGCATATACCCAAAGGATGCTTCATCCTGCTATAGAGACACTTGCTCTATTTGTAATAGCCAGAAATTAGAAATCGCCAACATGTCCATCAACTGATAAATGGGTAATGAAAATGTGGTACATTTACACAGTGGAATATTATGCAGCTGTTAAGAAAATGAAGTTATGAAGTCCACAGGATGTCACTTAGCTGTCAGGGAAATGCAGCTAAAATGATTCTGAGATCCCATCTTACGCCAGTCAGAAAGGCCAAGGTCAATAACACAAGTGACAGCTAAATTGATGGAGCTAGAAAAAAAATCATTCTGGGTAACTCAGACTCCCAAAGACAAATACTGCATGTTTTTTTCCCTTATATGTGTCTGTTTGCTTCCAGGCCTTCAGTATGTGTGTGGCAGTCTGAATAACCACTGGAGGTTAGATACTTGGTAAGGGCTGGGGGTGAGGTGGGAGGACAGGGTGGGGCAGGGGTGGAGAGGTTCTCCCAAGGAAGGGGAAATAGAATACATTGTTATGGAGAAACAAGGGGGACTTGAATAGGAAGATTAAATAAGGAGTGGGGGCAGAAGAGAAGGGTAAAAAGGGAACCTGGGGAGGGACAACTAACACCAAAGGCCGCTTGAAAAAACTTCATGGAAACCCACAATGGAAACTACAGTGCTTTGACTAGATACCTTACACCACCAAGTAAAACCTCCGGTGCCAGGAATCGGTTAGGTCTAGTTGAGTCACTGGCCAAGGAGGCCCCATGGAAATCCCCAAACATCATAGGCTACTGCCAAGGCTATTGGTTGCTCCCTACAAATTGATGGTAAGGCCCTGTTGCTGAAGCCAGTATTTGTCATTGTATGTCATTGAACACTGAGAATTTGAGCTGGTACCTGACTAGAAACCTCACCCCTACTGACTAGCATTCACGGTGCTGGGAGGGATGATGAATGCTGCCATAGGAGAAAGGTGATCGTCAATATCATCTTTTTTTTTTTTTTTTTTTTTGGTTTTTCGAGACAGGGTTTCTCTGTGTAGCTTTGCACCTTTCCTGGAACTTTCTTTGGAGACCAGGCTAGTCTCGAACTCACAGAGATTCACCTGGCTCTGCCTCCCGAGTGCTGGGATTAAAGGCATGCGCCACCACTGCCGGGCTCAATATCTTTCAGTTACAATCCTTGAAACACACAACAGTGACCTGCTGGCATGACGTATTGGTGTAATAGTGGTGCAAACGTTATGGGATCAACCACCACTCTTCAGATGGATTCAAGGCCCACTCCATGAGATGGAACCCACACCTGACACTGCTAAAATGGCCAAGAACCCGAGACTAGATAGGCCATGGGCCTGGGGGACAATCTAGTAGCATTGTTCTGCTAAAGGAACTTAGCAATAAAACGACTCCTGACTTATTGCTATAGCCATACATCAGTGTTCCACTCAACCCCATCAGAGAAGCTTTCCTCTTGCAGTAGACGGGAACTAATGCAGAGACCTGGACAATGTGCAGAGAGTAAGAGACTTTGGAACACTCAGTCCTAAGTGGGACGTCCTCATCAAAACCCCCTGACCCCCAGCCTCAGAGTTATTTTTAAGCAGAGGTGGAAAGGTTGTAAGAGTCGGAAGTCATGAATGACTCTAAGGAAAGAGTATCATCCAGACACGAGACCGCTGCACGTATGACTCACAGAGGCCGTGGCAGCATGCACAAGGGCAGCACGAGTTCAAGCCAGATGGGTTCCCAGCATCGAGAAGGGATAGAGGACAGGGACGCCAATCTTTCATCAAGAAGCTACCTGCAATTGACGAATGTGGCAAAGGAAAAATCAGTTTTCTCCAATGGAGTCTCACTGAGCATATTAACCATACTTCAGAGGAGGCCCCAAGCCCAGGAGTGGCACAAAACAAACAACCAAACCAACTAACCAAACAAACAAAACAAAAAAGAAAATACAAGCCAAAAACATAAATACAAACCGCAAAACACCAATGGCATTTTTTGCAGACTTTTAATCTCAATTTGCTTTGTTTGGGCATTTTTAAAAATTTATATTACTGGTCTTTTGACTATTTATTTTGATTTTCATTTTGTATATTTTTTGTGTTTCTTATTATTTTCTTATTGTTTTGTTTTTCAGAGAGAGAGAAAGAACACAGAGTTATGTAAGGAGGGAATTGGGGAGGATCTGGGAGGGATTTGGGGAGGGGAAATATCATCAAATATATTGTATGAAAAAAATTCAATTAAAAATAGTTGTAAAAGCCCCATAAAGGTAGGATGGGGAAACTGTTCAGTGAAAGGTAAAGTGCTTGTTCTGCTAGCCAGAGGACCGAATTCAGGTCCCAGCATCCACACAAAAAGCTGACTGTGGTAGCCCGGTCCCATAATCTCAGTGTTGGAGGTGCAGACAGACAGGTGGGCTCTGACCTCACTCCGGCCAGCCCATCTAAACACCTTGGTGAGCTCCAGCTTCAACGTGAGGCTCTGTCTCAAAAATGAAGGTGGAGAGTGACAGAGGAAGACATGGGCCTTGAACTCTGGTTTGTACAGGCACCTGCAGGGGCATGGCCACCCACCCACAGCTGTGTAAACACGTACATACCTTGTACACACAAAACATAGTTTATTAAAAAAGACACGGAAGTTTGCTTCTTGCTCATGCTGCTGTAATATTGCAGGTGGAATTGGGTATCTGGTCCTTGCTGTTGCGGGAATTCCACCAATATTCAATAGTAAGGAGCGGCTTGGCCCAAGGGTGGAGTTTGTGTTAGAGAGTATGTGATCTGAAGACCCGGATATAAAGCTGAAGCAGGACAAAGCACCTCTCTTGGACTGTGGAGGAGCTTGCAGTGAGCCACAGAGGAAGCACGGCTTGGGGAGCTTCTGCATCCCCTTTGGAAGTGAGGAAGCAGAGAGGACCATAGCGAATAGCTGTACAGTCGGCGGGAACAGCGCGACAACTGGTGATGCGGCCGAACTCTTCTTTCTGACTTGCAATTATTGTGCACGGATTTCGTCTCTTAGTAAAAGGTAACACATTTCCCCAAGCTTCCCTTATTACCTTGAGGTCTTCACTATGAAACCCAGGCTGAGGAAGCCATGCTTATTTAAGACACAGCCGGTCACCCAGGCCTAGAACTGCGATGCCTCTTCTCAGACTCATTGGTCAGAGCCAGTCGTACAGACCTGTGCACTCAGTGGAGCGGGTTGACGAAATACAAAGCCACCAAGCATCCAGCAAAGGAAGGATGGAGTATGGCTGGCGGCCAGCGAGTCTATTACAAATTAGAAGTTTTTCCTTTTCTTCATCTTTCCTCGTTCTTCTGCAACATTCCACACAATGAACACATCTCTTCTTGCAACATATGGGGAGTAGAGTATTAGCACATGGGACATACTTGGTAGAAGAAGATCACAGAGACATGCCCTTGAATGGTATATCTTGTCTCTGACCCCTTTGCTCCCTCTCTCTGCTTCCTGGCTGCCTGAAGGTAAGCGGCTCCCCTCCGCTATTGTGTGGCTGTTCTGATTTGCTGTAGGCCAGAAGCTGTGGAGCAGGTGATGAGGAACCTCTCACCCTCAAGCCCAAAGAGACCACCTCCATACCCTCACTTATCTCGACATTTTTTAGCAACAGCAAAAAGTGGACCGATCGGGAATCTCCTGTCTCCAATATCTTGTCCATGCTATTGGAGACTTAAGTTTCTGAGAGTTCTAATTAAATCACCAATGCATACAAAAAGTCTAATAATCATTTTTAAAATTAAATTAAAATTTTTATTTAATTTTCAAGGTCTTGAATTATTTAGTTTGATCTCTATTTTAAAATTTCTCTTTCTTTTCCCTCTAAGTTTCTGACTAAATCTAATTTTTCCCCTATAAAATCATTTCTGATCACACAGCTAATTCTCTGTCCTTTTTTTTTTATTTTATAGTTTGAATGTGAAATGGCCCCATAGGTCTATGTGTTTGAATATCTGATTCCCAGTTGTAGGCAATGTTTTAGAAGACCGTGGAACTTGTAAGAGGTGGAAGAGCCTCAGGGAGGAAGTGGGTTGCGGTCAGATCTTGTTTTATCATCTAGCCCCCTTTGCTATTGGTTGTCTGCTTTCTAACTATGCAGGCATGGTGAGCATGCCTCCACCGCTGTGTGTTCCCCCCCATGACTGTGATCCCCTCCAACTGTAAGCCAACATACCCACTCTATCAGCTATTTGGTCACAGCAAGGAAAAAAGTATGCAATGCTTTCTGCTTTCTCAATTTCATAATGTTTATCACAGAGCATCATGTACCTGCTAATTACTTCTACTTACATTATAGCTTCTTTCTGACTGTCTCAGCCTTAAAAGTAGGTTCTATTTCTTTATCAGGGAAGACAGCTCCTGGAATATGATGCCAGATTGCAAATGGTCTCCCTTACCTTGGCTTTCTTTCTGTCCATCATTTTCTTAAACCTTGCTCAGCATGCTGTACCTGTGAGATATCTATTATGGAATGACTGACTCACTAAGTTTCCCTTTTTCTCGAGGCAGTAGTGGTGATGTTCCCTGAGCTACCTACACTCGTCCAGTATCCCATGAGCTCACTGGTATGCTTTCTGCATGGCTGGCTGGGTTTAGAAGTTTAACTTGCATCTTTGGGATGGTGGCTCTGTCTAAATGAAGTTCATTGGCTCATGTGGGGGTTAACTTTGGCTTCATTAGCTTCTTGCTCTGATCTGTTGAGCTCTGCCTGGGTACTATGGAATACACACGTCTTCTTACCCAGCCTCATGTTTTTCCCTCTGTACTATAATAGCAAGTGAAAATTAGTTGTTGATTGAACTTGGTCATTGAAGACTGGAATAGTAAATGGAACTGCGAATGAAGGATGGACAAATGAATGCATTTAATTGGATCACAGTAAGATAATTACAATGAACACAGTGGATTGAGCCTCTGAAACAGTGAGGCAGACAACTTTATGTGACATTGTCTTGCTGGGTCCTGTAAAGTGGTAGGTAACTATAGTACTCTGAGGTTAGGAGAGCTTTGAAATTCTTAAGAAACATGCCCAAATGTCAGAAAGTGGTCTAGCACAGCAAGATGCTTCTTATGGCCCTGGCTTGGCAGTTGTTTATTGGGGCAAACTTGAAAATAGCTGCAGATTGGTTATTCTGTTTGGGCCAGTCTCGAGGCAGAGCAGGGTGAGCAGCTTTGAGGGTCCTTCGTGATACTGACGTGGTCAAGCTAAAGAGAAGTGTCCATGGCTGAGTTAGGAATGGTACCCATGCAGAAAGCCTGATGATTGAAGGGACAGAGCATTACTTACCTCTAAAATCAGACAGTAAGAGATCACGCAGAGGATCAGATACCTGACAGGTGATTAAATAGATTCTGAAAAATTCTACTATGGATTCAATAAAAGATTTAAACAAACAAACAAGCAAGCAAACAAGCAATCAAATAAAACCAAACTTTACTATGAAGAGTCCTGGTGGCATACACTTGTAATCCCAGCATCTGGGAAGCTGAGGCTGGAGGACTACCATGAGTTTGAGGCCAGCTGGACTCTGTAATGAGTTCTAAGCCTTCCTGGTCTACAGAATAAGAGACCTTGTCTCAATAACAAACCAAAACAACCAAAATAAGCTGAACGAGGTGGTGCATATTTGTAACCCCAAACTTTGGAAACAGAGTCAGGAGGATAATAACAAAGGCCAACAGGCTTAAGACCAACATGGAACATATAGGGAGACTGTCTAGAACCAACGACACATATACACACAGAAATAAACCACCCCAAACCGCTCTACTCTCATGTGAGCTGCACCTATTACAACCTTATAAGATGCTGCAGGCTGCAGGTATATATCATAGGAACTCAGCTGGTATGGCAAAGTCACTGCCTGGAGGAATCAGGGAATTCCTCCAGATGAAGCTAAATTCCAAGGAATTTTTGGTGTTATTTGGCTTGTTATATATCAGCTGTATTCTGTTATGAAAATCATGTGTGCCTTCATGGTTTTCCCAATTGACTTTTCCCTTAGAAGGGCTAACAGTGTGGACTGGTCACTTTCTGGACATACACATTCCAGGTATTTGGAGAACAGCCTCAGGAAAGGCTTTCTCTGGAATTAGATTATCTCTCTTAGCCACTTTCAAGGACTAACAGGAGATACCGCCCAGGTGGGCTCCCAACTTCCAAGGACTAACAGTGATAGCAGCCCACATGCAAGTCTCCTGACTTAAGGTAAATTCCACAAGGAGACACCGCCTAGGAGAGGTGGGCGTTAAGTAAATAGCTTTACACAATTTAGCTCGGACCCTCCCTTTTTATACTGGGACTTGCAGGACACGTAGAGGTCGGAGAGGAGAAAAGAGTATGGAAGAACTGGACGTGCGAGGAACAAACTGAGATGGGGAAGAACTAGACTGAAGGGCTAGAAGAGAGTACTAGAGGAACGAGATGGAAGATGAGGAAAAGCCAGATGGGGAAGTACTAGCTGGGTAAGAACAAGCTGAAAAGGACCTAGAGGAGGCAGAATTAAGATGAGAGAATTAAGATAGAACTTAGAGGGAGCAATAGATAAGTATAGAGAGAAATCAGGCAAGAAAGGAGCTAGACATGAGAACAGAACTGAAGCTGTGTATAAAGGATGTTATGCCAGAGCAATTAAAGCAAGTGGATGATACAGCTCGGTGTGCTGAGATTCTATTTCCTGAAAATAGTCCTCGCCGTTAGTAGTTCTCTCTCCTGAGCCCCTGGGATGCATAATATTAAGGCTGGTTCCTCTAATATTATTCAAGAATAAGATACAAAAACAGCCTATTAGCTATTATTATCCTCACTGAATTTTTTTTTTTGAAACAAAGGTTTGCTGTGCAGTTTAGGTTGGCCTTGAACTTGGGGTCTTCCTGCTTCAGCCTCTTGAGTAGTTGAAATTGCAAGTGTGTACCACTGTGCCAGATCAAGACTGGAATTTTAAATCTGTATTATGGGTATATTTGTTTTATATGTTAGATTCTTACAAGGTAGAATTAGAAATGTAGGTTTAAGCTGGATTTGGTGGCCCTCAACTGTCTCATCTCACAGTTGCAGAGAGCAGCAAGCACTATGTCAAAGTGCAAAAACAAAACAATAGCAACAAAAGAAAATAAAAAATCAGAAAGGAAAAAAGGCAAGCAGGCAGGTGGGCAGACAGGCTGGATTTTGATAATGATTGGCTTTGTTTCAGGATAAGAATGGCTAACTTTTCTTTCATGTACTTAAAATACCAAGAGTTGATGCATTTGATGCAATCTGGATGTGGGGCTCTGAGGGCAATATCACTACTTCTGAAGTACCAACTTGTGCATCTGAGGGCCCTTTTAACAAGTCTAAGAGGTTTGTGAGGGGAAATGATGGGAAAAATATTCATTAAATCTAAGCCCCGAAGGGAAAGGTCGAGACAGGTTACTCAGAAAGAAATGTCTAAAATGTCTCATGCAATCTCTTAATGGAATACAAATATTGGCAAAAAGTATTTTTAGAACAAAGGGTGAAATTTTGGGGTTAAACACAATTATATTCAGAAGATGAATGTCTTCATTGTACTTTATTTTTAAAGGAAAAGTTACAATTACAGTTTTATTATTATTATTTTTAATTAATGTGTATCCATGTACATGTGAGTGTATGCCACATGTACAGTGCCTGTGGAGGCCAGAAGAGGGCGTTGGATTCCTTGGAGCTGGAGTTATAAGAGATTATAAACCACTTGATGTGGGTGCTGGGAATAGAACTCCAGTCTTGAGGATGTGCAGCAAGTGCCCTCAACAGCTGAGACATCTTTCCAGCCCCTCCTCCTTGTTTTCCATACTGACTAGATTAAATAATTCCAGAACAGTTTGATAATCACACCACCTCAAATATGATTTCCTTTACATTTTACCCTCTAATCTGGAAAGCTGAGGCAGTCAGAAATTCTTCACAGCACTTCAAATAAAATGCTAAAATACATTTAAAAAGAAAATGGAATCAGATGGAGAGTTAATTGATTTCACAGCGTTTGCTGGGCTCAGTGTCTCTGAAGAGTTTTAGGAAGAAGCATAAACTTCAAGTTGGAAGCATCCGAACCTGACCGTAGCAGACCTGACATCCCTCCCCCCTGGTACCTACCTGGCTCAGAATTGGGAATAACAAACACACAGATGCTCGTGAGAACCGATGTGTTGACCTCAGCTTTCTGGTTTCGTGTGATTCTGACAAGGGCTTTTTTTCTTTTGTGACTGCCCCAACTGTTCATCCAAGGCAGAAGACGGCAAGCAGCACTCTGAACTCACAGCAATGTCCCCAGTGAAGGGACCTTGGTGTCATTCACTGCGTGGGCACTTTAATGCTCGTTTAAAGGAACCAAGCAATCCTAGTTGTCACAGTGGGCCTGGCACTCAATGACCACAGGACAGCAAGCTTTTCTTCTGAGCTATATCCCATTTGCTCAGCTGGTTTTATTTTTAAATCTACCCAGTGGACTATCCTGTAAAGATGAAGCAGAAGGTTTTCTACCCCTAAACAAATCTTGCCATTTAATGAACGCATTTGCAAACTAATAGTCTACAGAGCAGTCAGACATGTGAACCTAATTTAATTTCACCAGACTATAAATAGGAGGCGGTCTCTTACAAGGGGCAGGGGCCAGACCGAGGACTTCTAAATGCAGTACATTTAAGACTGGTGGATGTTTTGTTTTGAAGTCTTTCTCTCTAACGTCTAATGTAATTATGAGTTAATTGGGACTAAAATGCAATTCAGTCAAAAGAAGATGAGATTAGAAGGTTCTGCCCTGGAACAGTATTTCTCAGTGAAAATACCCAGGCTTGTCCTTTTTATTAGTTGTCTTAGAATTTACTTCTCTGTGGCAGGGAAGTGTGCCTCATATACCTACACTGAGGCACATTAATTCTGAGGTTATGAGGGCAAATGAAAGAGCTTGTTACCTGATTCTAGTTGTTTAAGGCAGTGTCAGGCAGGGGTGGATTGTTCCGTGTGTTCTGTCACCTCACTGAGGTGCTTCCAAAATAGCAAACCGTGGCTTTTTTTTTTTTTTTTTTTGCCTTGAGATTAAAATAAGCTAAAATGTGCAGGTAAAACACATTATGTAGTAAAGATTTTCTCCCTTTCATTAATGAGTTGAGCTTCTAGTGACCCACCACCCCACCTCCATTAGCACACAGAATCCCATGTATCCCAACGAGGCCTGGAATTTGATATATAGCCTGAGGATGGCCTTGAACTCCTGATCTTCCTTCCTCTACCTCTCCCGAACTGGGATTACAGGTGTGCACCACCACACCCAGTTTATGGGAACAGAACCGAGGGCTTCATGATGCTGGGCAGGCATTCTAGCCAATGAGCTGCAGCCTAGCTTTGGCTTTCCTTCTTCTCACAGCAGCTTTGGAAGGCAGCTGAAAGTTTAGACCATGAACATAATGAAGGAGTGGTTTACCTGATGAAAACGATCTGAGTTCTCCCCTGAGCAAGATGTCTACCTACTCAGTTCCCATAAGCAGAGTCCAGGCCCAGGCATGGTCTAAATGCCATTAAAACTCTCCTGGAAGAAGCTAGGCTGAGTGTGGTTGATGATTTACCATTCTTCTAAAATAAACAATGGACCAACATTGGCCTTTGACCTGGGAACTCAGATTGGCAGATTCTAAGAGTTATAGCTATATTATCACCAGTTTTTGGATCTTTTAATTAAGGAAGTTGCTTTTGCTGTTTTCATTGACTTCAGAATCTCCTCTCCTGTGTATGGAAGGCAAATCATTTCAGCCATGGCTTGGATCTGGCTAGATTTTATTTCCATAAAAAATAACATGTATACCTGATGAATATTTGGTTACAACAGAAGCAACATAATTGGAGTCTGATTATCAGCTTTTGAATTGATTATTATTATTATTAAAGCAGTTTAAATTATTATTTTATGTGTATGAGTTTTGCATGCAGGAAAATCTGCACAGTGCATGGGTGTCTGGTGTCTAAAGAGGCCAGAAGAGGGCACCGGAGCCCCAGGACTTGAGTTAGGGACAGTTGTAAGCCACCATGTGGATGCTGGGAATCGAACCTGGCTCCTCTGGAAAAGCAGCTAGAGCTTTTGACTGCTGAGCCATCTCTCCAGCTTTTTTTACTTTTAAGATTTTTATTATCACTATTTTAAAATTATGTGTATATGTGTGTGTCTGTGGATGGGCATGTGCACCTGAGCACAAGGGCCCTTGGTGTCCAGAGCTGTCAGATGCCCTGCAGCTGGGGTTGCAGGTGATTGTGAGCCACTGGGCAAGACTGCCGGGAAATGACTGTGTCCTCTGGAAGAGTAGTATCCACTCTTAACTGCTAAGCTATTCCATCAGCACGCCTCCCCCCCCCCCATTGATTTTTAAAAGTGTTGCAACAGAGAGTAACTTTATACTGATAAACATGTCCATGCAAACAGCAGATGAACGTCTATAAACAGCACTCAACTCATGTTAAATGCAACATGCCACAGAGCAGTGGCTTACAGGGTAATTATCAGAGAGTCATGCTTTTAAATGTTTCTAGTGAGAATTAGCTCACTCCCCAAAAGCCCATAGTCTGGCTGAAATTGCAGCAAAGGTGTTACTATGTAATTAGTCTTCCCTGGTGGTAAACTCTCCAATGGCCCTGTGCTGTCCCTTCTGCAAAATTAAATCTAGATGCTTTACACGGGGTTTGGCTCTGCAGGGTTTGGCTCCACCTGGCGAGTCTGTCCTCTTCACTTCCATTTTCTCAGATCTGTTTCTTTATCTGGCTAGATCTGACCTTCACCTGGGCTGGGAATGCAGCTCAGCTGGTAGAGTGCTTGCCCAGCATGCACATACCTAGGTAAACCGGGTATGGCGCCTCATGCTTGTAATCCCAATGCTGGGGAGGTGGAGACAGGAGAACCAGGAGTTGAAGGTGATCCTCAGCTGCATAGAGTTGGAGGCCAGCCTGGGCTACATGAGATGTTATGAACCAACCAACCAACCAACCAACCAACCAACCAACCAACCAACCAACCACAAAGACAAAAGTTCATTTCTCTGTGAAACAGCCCCTCAGCCTTTTGCAAACTCCAGCTACAGCTTCCAGCAGCGATGGTACTGATTACAACATTTTATAGACGCTAAGCACACTGTACTTACACCATAAACTGTTTATCATTCCTTCTAGAATGCTCAAGTCAGATACAGTGTTATAATCGACAATTCTGTGCATGTCGTTTTTTGGTATTTTTATCCTGAGAGTTAAAGAAGAAATCTTCTATGGCTTGAATGTTTGTATCTCTTCAACAACTCACATTGTGAATGAAGACTCCAGGGAAGAAGCTGTCTGCAGGGACGGACTGTCTGATAGCATTCCAATACCTCGGAGTGATTGCAATGTTGCAGGCCCAGAGGTCAATTACCTTATCTTGGACTAGTTATAGCCCTCTGGAATAGCTATTCCTTGCCCATCTCTGTGTCGGAACTAGCATCTTGTGACTAATAGATAAAAACCTTTTGGAATAGGTTAACTAGCTTCTACTAATCCAAAAGCAAGAATGTCATCAGATAGCATCTTGGGTTTATAGCAAAGCTTTCCTCATCTAACTGAACCTGTCTCTCTGATGTACCCACCAATGTATTTTAAACTTGCCTTGATTTATGACTTTCTTTGTTCTATAAAACTATAAAAAATGTCATGAACTGTTCCCACGTTGGAACATGGAATTCCTGGGCTGTGGTCACTCAAAACGGCTCCAGAATAAACGTTGAAGAAGAGAGAGCTAATTGTTCGTTTGTTTTTAAAGTCATCCGCCCCCATTACAGCAATGGTCGGAGATGGGGCCTTCAGGAATGACCAGGCCTTGGATCAGATGCCCTTGGAAACAGACAGTGGGGCACAGCCCTTCTCTTTCCCATTCTTCCCCAACGTGAGACCGCAAGGTTGATTCCTCTGAAGACGCCATCTTTGAAGTGCAGAATGAATCCTCAGCAAACACCAAAATTGTTTCAGATTTTTGAGGACCTGTAGGGAAACTTTTTTTTTTTTTTTTTTTTTTTTTTTGTAAATAACCGGGTCTGGTGTATTTTGTTTTAGTAGAAGGAATGGACTAAGATAAAGAACATGGCCGGGTGGTGGTGGTGCATGCCTTTAATCCCAGCACTCGGGAGGCAGAGCCAGGTGGATCTCTGTGAGTTCGAGGCCAGCCTGGGCTACCAAGTGAGTTACAGGAAAGGCGCAAAGCTACGCAGAGAAACCCTGTCTTGAAAAACAAAAAACAAACAACAACAACAACAACAGAGAGAGAGAGAGAGAGAGAGAGAGAGAGAGAGAGAGAGAGAGAAAGAATATGAACCGTGAATGCCTCTGACTCACTTCTGTTAGATATGTAGACCAAAGAAGAGCTTTGGACAGTTATGGCCAACTGGCAGCCATCTTAGAAGTTTTTCAGATGCTGTGAGAAGCTGGGTTGATCCAGCTCATTTTTTGATAATCTTGCCGGGATTTAATGACAATTTGACCAGCGTGGTAAAGAACTGCAAGGGGCTTTTTTTCTCCTCCAAGAACAGAGTGTTTCTCTCTGCGTTCTCATGTTCTCATTTACCCACTTTCATTGTTCTTGGAACATGTACATCTATTTCCATGGATTTTTTTCCCTCAATTTTAATATTTTTCCAATAATGTGGACTTATTTGCAAATCCTCACTGGAAAGTGCAGCTTGGCTTTCCATTAGAAGCTCCTGAAGGGAAAAAACCAAGTTACTGCTTTGATAGTCATTTAACAGTTTAAGAGGCAAGTGAGTCCTAGCCGGTTGCACGACCTTTAGCTGCTTAGCTGGCCTTGGAGAGCACTAAATAAATCAATACGACAACACTAAAATAATAAATAAATAAACAAACAAATAAATAACTAGATAGGTAGATAGATAGATAGATAGATAGATAGATAGATAGATAGATAGATAGATAGATAGATAGACAAACCACCCATTCTTTCCACTCCAGGTTCTAGAAGGAGATTGGAGGATGAAGAAAGCCAGCAGGGCTCTGCTGAAGTAAGTTGAGTCAGGGAAGGTGTGTTAATGGTCTTGTTGCTGTGTCAAGCAAATACTGGACAAGAGGTGGCTTAACGGAGGAAGGGCTTATTTTTCCGCTCACAGCCTGAGGACAGCCTTCAGCATGACAGGGAAGGCATGGCGGCAGGCTGATCTGCAGCGGAGGCAGAATGCACTTCCTCTCATGTAGGCGGAACAGGAAGCAAAGAGCAGACCTGAAATGGGCTGGGTTCTAAAGTGTTGAGCCCGGCCCCAAGTTCCCCGCTTGCTCCACTTCCTAAAGGTTCACCAAAAGAAAGAAAGCAGACAGCTAGCTAACAGGCATTCAAACACATGAGCTGGTGTGGGATGTAATGGTGGGGTCGAGTCCTGTTCCAACCTTAGCAGGAAGCAAGACTTTCCCCATACAGTTCAAGGTTTTATCGGACAATTATCTTATCCCCTTTAGAGAAGAGAGTGAGACAGCTCTGTTGAAGTGAGTTAAATCAGTGAAGGGAGAAACAGAATTAAATTGTTAAAGTTGCATGGAAAGCTAGCTAGTGGAGGGGCTGGACAGAAAGGGCACACACTTGTGCTTTTTATGGCCTGTAACATTGTAAAAAATGACAACAGTATAAAACGCTGTATTTACAGGGCTGATTCTTGCCACGGCACATCGCCTCATGTTGCTCCCTGTGATCTTTACAGGAAGGTTAAAGCAATCCATGTGACATATTTCATTAGTCAAAGTAACTTCACTGGCTGGCCTTTATCAACTCAGAATAAAAATAAGATTGCTAAAGCCATTTCCAGTCCAAAAATGCATAAATCTACAAAAATAAGTTTAAGGGAGAGAGAGAGAGAGAGAGAGAGAGAGAGAGAGAGAGAGAGAGAGAGAGAGAGAGAGAGAGAGAGAGAGAGAATATTGATTTGAGGTGTGGCTCATATGGATTTGTCCCCCCAAACAATACACTTCTGAAAGTAATGGCTTTACTGGGCTATCACTCATACATCATAAAATCCACTCTTAAATTACACACTTCAGTGGTTCTTACTGTGTTCACTTGTGCAGTTACTCCCAGGACCTACACTTAAAGCACATTCATCATACCTCAAAAGACAAAAATAAAAATCACTCTACCCATTAGCAGCTACTCTATGTTCCTCATTTTCTGTTGTTTCTGGCAGCCACTGGCCTACTTTCTATCTTGACTATTCTAGGTAATTCATGCAAGTGCAAGTATAAAACGTATGGCTTTGGTGTCTGTGTTCTGTGGCATTGGATAGCAGATCTCAGTACTCCATTCTTGGATGGCTGAATAATATCCCACCTTATGGATCTATTTGTCTGTTGGTGGGCACTTGGAGTATTCCTACACGTTGCTATAAAAATGAATGCTGTAAATATTCATATGCAAGTCATTTTTTAGATGTATTTTAACTTTTCTCAAATGTAACCTAGGAGTAGAATTTTTGGGCCACATGAGAACTCTATTCCTTTAAAATTGTTTTGTTTTATATTTACGTGTGCGTGCGTGCGTGCGTGCGTGCGTGCGTGCATGTGTGTGTGTGTGTGTGTGTTATATGCATAGGCATGTGCACAGACAGTGTGTATGTGAAAGTCAAAGGACAGCTTTTGGAAGTTGTTTCTCTTCTTCATCTTATAGATTCTGAAAATTGAACTCAGGTTCAATTTTGGTCAAGTTTGGAGACAATCATCTTTACCCACTGAGCCACACTACTGGCCTGATACAACATGGCTGCACCATTTTGTACTCCCAGTAGTATTGGGTGAGGAATCCAAATTCTCCATAATCTCCTCCAATACTTGCTATTGTCTATCATTTTGATTATTTTTCTCTCTTGGTAAGCGGTAAGTGGCATCTCCTTGTGAATTTGATTTGCAGTTCCATCATATGAAGTGATGCTGAGATCTTACATACTTACTAGTCACTTGTACCTCCTTTAATGTAATGTCTATTTAAATCCTTTGATTATGTTTTTTTTTTTTTTTTTTTTTTTTGGTTTTTCGACAGGGTTTCTCTGTGTAGCTTTGCGCCTTTCCTGGGACTCACTTGGTAGCCCAGGCTGGCCTCGAACTCACAGAGATCCGCCTGGCTCTGCCTCCCGAGTGCTGGGATTAAAAGCGTGCGCCACCACCGCCCGGCTTGATTATGTTTTAATGGAATTGTCTTTTTATTATGACTTTGTGGTGGTTTGAGTAGATTTGGCCTCCATAGACTCATATGTCTTAATGCTTGGCCCATAGGGAGTGGCACTATTAGGAGGTGTGGTCTTATTGGAGTGAGTGTGGCTTGTTGATGGAAGTGTGTCACTGTGGATGGGCTTTGAGATCTCATATGCTCAAGCTGCTCCCAGTGTGGCACACAGTCTCCTTCTGTTGCCTTTGGATCAAGATGTAGCTCCTTAGCTCCTTCTCCAGCACCTTGTCTGCCTGCACATCACCATGTTTCTCTCGAACATGATAATGGACTAAATCTCTGAAGTTGTAAGCCAGCGCTAATTAAAATCTTCCTTTATAAGAGTTGCCATGGTCATGGTGTCTCTTCACAGCACTAAAACCCTAAGACAGACATTGCAAGTATTCTTCATGTATTTTGACTATGAGTCCCTCATTATGCTATACACGTAGAAACCTGTGTGATATTCAAAGACATAGGACCCTCGGGAGATGACTGATTTAGCATGAGGGCTCTGCATGCATGTAAGGAGTTACTGTTCATATCAGGGTTCAAGGGAGAGAGTGAGTTCTTTCATGTTCTCTGTCTTCTACCATGTGAAGGCACATTGTTAAGAGGGCACTTCAAAAGTAGAGAGGAAGGCCAGATATAGGGGTACACACCTGCAATCCTAGCACTTGGGGGGGAAGATTGGCAGATCAGTAGCTTATGGCCAGCCTAGGCTTCATGGAGAGTTCAAGGCCAGCCTTTACTAGATACCAAAGCTATAAGCACCTTGATATTTGACTTTTCAGATGTTAGAACTGTGAGAAATAAATTCCTATTATAGTCATCCACCCTGAAGTACTCTGTTGTGGTAACAGATGTGAACTAAACATCCTTTATCAGATGTATGAACTGCGATTTTTTTCTTTTATCATGTGAGCTAACTTTTAAGCTTTCTTTATAGCATCCTTTGAAGCATGAAAACTTCCAATTTAAAATATATATATATATATATATATATATATAGCCAGGTGGTGGTGGCACACACCTTTAATCTCAGCACTCCGGAGGCAGAAGGAGGTGGATCTCTGTGAGTCTGAGGCCCAGCCTTGTCTACAGAGCTAGTTCCAAGATAGCCAAGGCTACATAGAGAAACCCTGTCTTGAAAAACAAAACAAACAAACAAAAATATAAAAAAAGATTTCTATGGTACTAGTGATAGAACCACAGAAGCAGGGATATTGTTTCCGCTAGCTAAGCTCTACCATTAAGCCACAGTCTCAAACCCAAGCCTTTCAATTTTGGCGAAACGCCGTCTGTCCATCTGTGTAGTTGTTCCTTGTGCCTTTTAACTTGGTATCCAAGAAGCCCTTGTCCAGGATGAGGCCACAAGGATTTGCTTTTATGTTTTATTTTCTGAGTCTGTATTTGTAGCTCTGACATTTATGTCTTTGATCCTTTTTTTTTTTTTTTTTTGCAAAGTCATTGGTGATTTATTGCTATTAAGATTTGTGTTATGGCTCTTGTCATTTTTACTGTATTGCTGCTAGTGTTCTTTAAATTGACAATAAAAATGATCTATGTTGATGGTGTGCAATATGATATTTAGGGGTATGCATACATGTGGAATGGTTAAGTTAAAGTAATTAACATATCTATTCCCTCAAGGTATGTATAAATTTCTCTTAAAATAATTTTAAAATTAGTTTTTAATTATAAGCATATATGTAGGCATGGGCATTAATCATGTTTATATATGTGTGTAAGTGTGGGTGTGTGCATGTGAGTGCAGGTGCCTTTGGGATTCAGAAGAGAGCTCAGAACTCCTGAAGCTTGAGGTGTATGCAGCTGTGAGCTGTCTGATGTAGGTACTGGGAGGCAACTGAGGTCTTCTGTGAAAGCAGTACATACTGCTAACTACTGAGATAATTCCTTTTCTTCTCTCTCTCTCTCTTTCTTCTTTCTTTCTTTCTTTCTTTCTTTCTTTCTTTCTTTCTTTCTTTCTTTCTTTCTTTCTTTCTTTCTTTCTTCCTTTCTTCCTTTTGTCAACTTGACAGAAGCTAGAATTATCTGAAAAGAAGCTTCATTTGAGAAAATACTCCCATCAGATTGTCGCTAGGTAAGTCTGTAGAGCATTTTCTTGATTGATAATTAATGTTGGAGGGTTCAGGTCACTGTGGGTGATGTCACCCGTGGGCAGGTGGTCCTGGATGTTATAATAAAACAGGATGAATACACCATGGGAAGCAAGCCAGAAAGCAGTGTCTCTCTATGGCTTCTGCTTCAGTTCCTGTTGCTAGGTTCCTGCTTTAAGTTCCTGTCCTGATTTCCCTCTGTAAGCCATACACTAAAATAAACCTTTTCCTCTCCAAGTTGCTATTGGTCATCATGTTTATCTCAGTAATAGAAAGCACACCGGGACAGTTCACTTCATATTCACTTTGCTCTGTGTTTCTGGGCACGCTGTGAGACAGAGCATCAGGTTTCAGGATAGTGTGGCAGACGCTGTTCACACCACAGATTAAAGAAACAAAGAATAAGGCATCCAGGAAGAAGCCAGAGAAAGATATAACACCCCCTCCCTCCATGACCTACTTCCTCTGCCTAGGCTCTTTCTGCCTTTCACATAATGAATTCTTCAAGGATTAATCTATTCTCTATATCAGGTTCTCATGATCTGTTTTTCTGGAGATACCTTCACAGACAACATGAGCCATGAGCTTTACCAGCTCCTGGCTGTCTCTACTTAAAAAAAGGTTAATTTGATTATTAATTATCTATATTCATGTGTGTGTTTTGTGTGGGTATGTGCATGTGAGTGCTGGAGCCCTCAGATGACAGAAGAGGGAGTCAGATTCCCTGGGGCTGCAGGTATAAGTGGTTGTAAGTTGTCTGCAGTGAATGCTGGGAACTGAATTTAGGCCCTCTGCAAGAGCAGTGTAAGTTCTCACCTGATGAGCCACCTCTCTAGCTCCATCAGATTAGTTTTTGAAAGGCATTTTCTTAAAAAAAAAAAAAAACCATAAAATAGAAAATTTTATATAATTGTGGTTATTCTCATATCCTAATTAGAGTAATAATGTGGCTAAATACAGCAGAGTGTTGTAGGGAAAAGGTATTAACTATAAAGTAAATCTGTCAAAACATTCATTTATTTTGCTCATGAGAGTTTAATTAACTTATTTGCAGTTGTTCAAAGCATATAAATCAGTTGTCCAAAAGTACATATATCCTGGAAACAATAAATGTCCTCCTAAATTTTTAAAGACAAATTTTCAGACAAGATTTTACTGTGTAGCCCTGGAACTCACTCTGTAGACCAGGCTTGCCTCAAGCTCGCAGAGATCCCCTTGCCTCTGCCTCCTGAGTGCTGGGATCACCACTGTATACCACTACATGGGCTTACTAAAGATCCCCATATGTATGTTTATCTCTATATGAAAAACATTTTAAATTCCAGTAAGTAATGATTTATATTCAAACAGTATTTTATACTGGAGAAGCTGAAACACATTTTTTTTTTTTTTCAGGGATGAAGCAAACTGCTGCTTGCTTCATTTATTCACTGGCGAGGTATTGAGGATTTAGTGGTTACTAAGCAGCCTGTTACCAAGGCCTGAGGCCCAGCCTCCATCTCTGGAGTCCTGATGACTAGCCCCGTATATTGATATACTCTGGGAAGGCTTGTTCTGAAATACTTTACTGCCTGAATGTGTTATGGACTAGAAGGAAAAATCTGAAAGACTCTCAAACAGGCCAAAATTCAATAAGCTTCCACATTTGTCAAAAAACATTCTGCTGTTATCATATCATAGTCAGTCTAATTATAATCTGGCATTTTGGTTTTTATAGTTTTCCAGATTCTGTCGGTCCATTGAAATCAATATTTATTGTGAACTTTCCATGACTCTGCTCTAGGCAAGGCCTGGATGACAAAAACAATGAATAAAATTAATAAAAGTTTTGTTCCTCTGTTGTTCACATTCTATTGAGGACTTAAAAAAAACAAAGAAAAGCAAATATGTAAAATATATAGAATGTTTGACAGTGATGCCTGTCATAGTTAAAAGAAAAAAAATCCACAAAGAAGGAAGTGAAAGGCAGAATTCACAGTATCCTTCTCTTCAATATGGTGTGTTGGCATTGCAGAGCATGTTAAACTGAAGATGTAGCAGGTTGAGGAAGGACTACCTTCCCTTCTCCTCTGTGCTGGCCATAGACGCTCAGGTGAGCAGTACCCTCCCTATACCCGCCCGAAAGTATTGACCTTAATCCCTATATGCAGAGGAATCTCAATGATGAGCCTTGCCCAGTTTCCCTTAGTTTGGGTTCCTTACCTCACTGTTCACGGTCTCTTGCTGTCTCCACATGCCCTTCAAGTCAGCAGAAAAGGAACAGAGCAGGGCTCCGCAACATCTCACTCAGCAGCCTGAAGAGTTTCTTTAATCTTTCAGAGGCCTTGGCTCAGGTCACGGTGGAATCTTTGGTGTCAACGCTGAAAAGAATTTCATGGCTACCCGGTGTGATGAAGCAGAGTTGGAGATTTCACTAAAAATATTAGAAAAGGAAGTACTCAGGGAAAGAATAAGGCCATGCCTGAAAGCATGGACATGGGCTTCATTCAGAGCCGGGTAGAGGGTAAGACAAAGGAGTTCTACAAAGAGAAAGGCACACCCAGTGTGGGTAGGGACTTCTCAGGGGAGAGTCACAGAGAGTGGCACATAGCCACGTGTAGTTAAGAGCTCCTTAAGGGAGAGTAGTGGAGAGTAAAGATTACCTGTGTGTGAATATGGGTTTCTCTAGTGGTGGCTGTTCACAGGGTTTGGGAAGACCTTCATTTTTCAACAGTTTTTCTGGGGTCCCATTTCCTCACCCCTCTTTCCCTCTTTGAGAATTAAGATGACATGTTTCTGGGCATGTCTTTGGATGGTGTTAGGATTCTGCCGCCACTCTAGCTGCATGGCCACACATGTGCAGTTCAGGAGCTAAAACAAGGGGTCTTGCGTCTTATGTCATCAGTGTGCGCTTGTGATTACATGCATGCAGTGTGGCCACACAATCAGCACATGCATGGCGTAACTCTGTAAGCCCACCTGCGCATGTTCACAGGAATCCTTAAAAAGCCAGACACAGACTCCTCCTTCTTCCTCTCTGTTCTCTCCTGCCCCCACCCCCCCAGCTCTCTGCATGAGCTTTTTCCCCAGGCCTGGTTCTTTTGCCCCCCCTCTGCCCTCCCGATAAAGCTCTGATACTGGTAAGGTAAAAACCAGGGGCCACTGTGCTGATATTTTATCTGTGTACCCCAATAAAGTTTATCTGAGGATCAGAGGAAAAAGCCAGCTACTGTAGTAAACATAGAAGTCAGGCAATGGTAGCATACACACTTAATCCTATCTCTGTGAATTCAAGGCCACACTGGGAACAGAGCCAGGCATGGTGGTACATACCTTTAATCCCAGCACTAACCATAAAGGTCTGGAGGTCTGTACAGACAGACAGGAGATGACAGAGCTGGGCAGGAAAAGGAAGTGATGTAGCTGGGTAAAGAGGAAATGAAATGGCAGAACAGAAAGGCATATAGGTGCGGGTATATGGGAAATAGGTCTCTTTGGCTGAGGATCTCCAAGTGGTGAGAACGTGGCTGGCTTCTTTCTGTTTTTCTGATCTCTCAGTTTTAACCTCAATACCTGGCTCTTTTTTTTTTTTTTTTTTTTTTTTTAATTAATAAGACTGCTTAGCACTTTGTCTTACAGGCCACTAAGATTGCACATACACTTTAGGTTGGCCTTAAGAACTTGTTTATCACGCTGAGACTCCTGCTTGCTCCCGTGAGAGGCTCCAACCTGTCTCCAGGGTGAGGGATTTGCCTTTTCCTAATGTCCCTTCTCCAGTTTCCTTTGTCTTTATCCTGCCTTACTCAAATCTACCTGAAAAACAAATCTGGGGCTGGTGATGTGGCTCAGTGGTTAAGAGCACTTGTTCTTGCTGAAGACCAGGGTTTGATTTCCATGGT
Source organism: Peromyscus maniculatus bairdii (assembly GCF_049852395.1). Taxonomy (NCBI): domain Eukaryota; kingdom Metazoa; phylum Chordata; class Mammalia; order Rodentia; family Cricetidae; genus Peromyscus; species Peromyscus maniculatus. The sequence goes on along the minus strand of NC_134854.1, from coordinate 160,644,436 downwards.
GGCTCACAACTGTCTTTAACTGCAGTTCAGGGTATCCCATGACCTCTTTGGGTGCAGGACACTCATGTGATATGCAGACTTATATGCAGACAAAACACATAGACATATATAAAATAAAATAAACCTAAAAGAAGAGATAAGCTGTCCCACTTTGGGGTTGTAGAAGGATCTGAAAATTCCTGTCTTGATATCCTCAAGACGTGGACTCCATTGATAGTATGCTGTGCTTCCCCAGACTTCACTTACCCTGGAGTTGAGCAACATGCTTCATGTCCCTGAAAAAGAGATCCAGGATCAGGGCTCTCAATTATTCCTGTATCTTAGAGGAAAAGCATGTTCATATAGGTCTTGCAAGCTCAAGACATATTTTACAGAAATTACCCACGAGTCTGAAAACTTTCTCATTTTGAGAATTTATAGATGCCAAGTAAATCCACACATGATAAGTGAATTTGCATGCTTTTCTCCCGGTAATTTGTTTTTTGTAGTATATCTTGAAAGTATCTGGGATATGTGGGAAAGGTATTTTTCTTTTCTCCTACCATACTAGGGAGGGAGTACTTTACATTTTTTAAAGGACATCCTTGCTTTCTCAATATAGATCCCAGAGTCTGAAATTGTTGTGTTTCTGTGGCTTGTGACCCTCAGTCACAGCATCTGCCTCAGGTAGGAAGACACCATGGCAGCAGGAAGGAAGCGTAGCAACAGCTGTAACCAGCGTCTCCAGGCCACAAGCTAGGGCTCCCCTACTAAACTGGAATTTTTGTATGTGCTACGTGTGCTTAGGTGGAGAGTTTGGTAAAATGTTTTGATAAAGTTGGTAGAGAAGGCCTTATCTGGAGATGGCATTAGCTAACTGGTTGGCTCTCATCTAGATTCCCTCTGGCCTTCTGGTAAGAGGAGACCAGTGATTGGAGAAAGCTACAAGGTAGGGCGGTAGTGGTGGTGGCGGCACCTGCTTTTAATTCCAGCACTCTGGGAGCAGACACAGGCAGATCTCTGTGAGTTTGAGGCCAGCCTGGTCTACAGAGCAAGTTCTAGGGCAGCCAGGGCTAAACACATAGAAAACCTGTCTTGAAAAACAAAAACAAAAACAAACAAACAAAAACAAAAACAAAAATAGCATATGAACCAGGTATGAAGGTGCACACCTTTAATCCCAGCATTCCGGAGGCAGAGGCAGGCGAAATTGTGTGAGTTTGAGGTCAGCTTGGTCTACAGAGCAAGTTCTAGGGCAGCCAGGACTAAACACAGAGAAACCCTGTCACGAAAAACCCACCAAATCAAACCCAAAGGAACAGCACATGAGGTCTGCACAGATGGCTCAGTGGTTAAGAGTGTTTGCTGCTCTTGTGGAGGACTCAAGTTTGGATGCCATCACCCTCATTGCGGGGCTTATAATCACTGTAACTCCAGCTCCAGGAAATCCAATGCCCTCTTCTGTTTTTTTGCCATTCATCTTGTGTGGGAATACAACACACACACACACACACACACACACACACACACACACACACACACACACACACAAAGACCCAGGTAGAGACAGACACAGAGACACACAGGCACAGGCACACACATAGACAGGTACACAGACACATTAGAAAAATAAAATAAAATAAATGAGTAAAACTGTAACACTGGAAAGAAGGAAGACATGAACAAAAGCATGCACAGGAGAAGCCTCCTGTGGACATCCTGGAGAGGCAGGTGCTATGCAAAGGGTTTATAAGGGGCCATGAATTTGGTGTTCTGGGGCTTTTGAGGATGGGCTTGCTCTCAGCTCACTGGTTCACTTCTGGTCTCTGGAATTATTTCCTAAATCCCCTCCCCCCACCTTCCTGAGACAGGGTTTCTCTGTGTAACAGCCTTGCCTGTCCTGGAACTCACTCTGTAGACTAGGCTGGTCTCAAACTTACAGAGATCTGCCTGCCTCTGCTTCCTTAGTGCTGGGATTAAAGGTGTGTGCCACCACAGCCCAGTGATTTCTCTTTCTTAGTAAATTGTCTTTATATCTATTTTTTAATCTTGAGTCCCTGGTTTGATCTTTACCTCAAGACACAAGGACATATTAATGGGTAGCTTGGGACTCAGATTCATGCCATATAGGAGTCTTCCTCTTTCTACTTCCATCCCTTTGGGACAGCTGTTCTTGAGATAGCTACTTCACCAACTACTGTCCATGTTCAGAGTGCTGAAAAAAATGACTGGAGAAACAGAGTGCTGTTTTCGAATTCTTCTTGGATTTGAAGCATTGTTTTGACAGCTTAGAGAAGGTATTGTCCATCTTTTAATGAAATCTGTGACTGCAGCCTGAACTTCAACTCAACTTTTTTCTTTACCTGCCTCTAAAAAAATACCTGCCAATCTCAAAGTCCCAGAGCCTTCTGGGCGTCAATTTGAATTCAGCTTTGAGGGTAAACAGCTCCTTTGTTTCAGGAGGAAAAAAAAAATCTCTTGACTAAGACATTTAGATATGCAAATGAAAGGTTTCTGTCAGAAGTTGTTCCTTTTCTCCTGTTACAGCAGAGGAAGGCCTGAAGGTGGAACCTTAACCGGGAGCAGATGTTTGCCAGAGTGCAAAGCTGAACAGTTTATGAAGCTCTTGAGTCTCCTTTGTGTTTTCATAGGAGAATTCTCCCCCTCTAAATGGAGAGTCTGGAAATTATTGTTTATTCCTCTGGAGATTGTCTGCAGCTTCAGCCACAGCATCTGCCAAAGATTAGGAGGGCAGGCACCTCTGTGGCGGGAGGGTGCCCAGTCATGGCTGTAACCAGAGTCTTTCCGACACAAGCTAGGGCTCCGGCCGCCCCACAGACTGGGTTCTGTCACCCGTGCCCGTGCTCCCGTGCCCCCGTGCCGACGACGACGACGAGAGAAGCTGGGGCATGGTAAGTCGGTAGAGTGCTTGCCTGGCATACACAAGGATTCGAGTTTGAGTCCCAGTACTGCATCAACCAGGCATGGTGGTACTTTCCCCGAATCCCAGAACTCCGGGAGGTAGAGGCAGGAGGATCAGAAGTTCAAGGTCATCCTTGGCCATATAGTGACCTTAAAGCCAGTCTGGGGTGCAGGAGACTTTGGGGAGGTTGGGGCAGGAGGAAACATGATGGAAACAGTACAAAGAGACTTACTCAGTGTTGGCCATATCAAGAAGGGGAACAGATAAAGAAGTCCGGCGACACGACCCTCTCTGGAGGGCACTCCCTGAGAATCCTGGCTTCTTGTGTTCTAGAACAAAGACTTGGACTAGGGACACGTGGACAGTGAAACAGATAATTTACTACGAATGAGAAGAGGGCACCTGAGAGAGGGCTGGAGAAGGGACGGGGTCCAAGGCTCAAAAGTCTCAGGACCCTTTTCTGGGACAGCTCGTGGGCTTTTTCTCACAAATGCTATTTTGTTATAAAAAGCCCCATGAGGAGGGGTTTCCTGTTTCTCTGCCTTCTGGTTTCTTAAATTTTTACTTTCTTTGAACATTTAAAGGTTAATTCTTCGAGAACTTTCTACAAAGTATTTTGATCATGTTCGCTCCCCCACCTCCCCCACTTCAGGTTCTCTTTTTAAATATCTGTCTACTCATGTCTGTGCTTTCTCATACGCTGGGCGTGAGGCCATCCACTGAGGTGTGATTGACCTACCAGGAGCCACATCCTTGAAGAAAATGGAAAACTCTCCCTCCCCAGAAACCATCAACTGCCCATAGCTCCACAGTTAGGGGTGAGGGCAAGCAAAACCTTTTCCACTCCATTTTAGAGTATTCACTGACTTGATTTTGTGCGGACAACCACAGTTGCTGGGAGTTTTTGAGTGCAGCATCCCATGATATCCGGGATATGTTTGACTCTGGTCCTCCCAGACATCTGGCTGTTACACTCTTTCCACTCCCTCTTCCACAAGGCTCAGGAAGTGTTGTAGAGAGGGGTGTGGTATAGATGTTCCCTTTGTGGCTGAGCTCTCCACAGTCGTGTATTGGTCTTGATGGTCCTCTCTCCCCTTGCCCTACCTTCCTGACGCACAGCTGAGAGTGTTGTACCATTCATTGTCTGCTTCATAAGTCCTGCTCCTGTCTTTCCCGATGTAGTATCCACGCACCCATCTTCTCAGATGCTCCCAACCTCTGTTGTTTAAGGCTTGCCTTTTTGCTTTCAGGAACAAGTTATTTATCCGTCTGTGCTTCATGGGTGATGTTGGACAGGTAGTGGTGTATATGTGCCCAGTGAGGTGCCGGCTCATCCTGTCTCTGCATTTGTGTTCAAAATGGAGCCAAAGAGCAAGACACAGCCTAGAAGCCACTGTTTTACAGAGTATGAAGTAACCCTGAGCAATGTGCCACCCAACTTCAACACCCACCTTTAGGGTACTGTCATGAGATTCAAGTTTAAATCGGAGAGGTGTGCATAAGTAAGCAGCCTGGTCAAGGGCTGGTCCCACCCATCGTTGGTCCATCACGGTCTTGACTCTGGTTCTACAAGGTCATTTTACACGTTGCTACAGATTTTAATCTGTTACTCTCTGGTGTTACTTTAGGAGATCGATTTGGTTCTTACCAGATGATCCCTTCTGGTCCAGGGAGCAGCCTCACCTCAAGGATAATTGTTCTCATTTTGAGAGGGTAGTTTTGTCATTCCTAGAATCTGAAGTGACTGCAAGAATAGGATAATAGCTTGTACCTGTGTTTCCAACCTTGAAGAAGAAGGAGGTAGCTCAGGCTGGGATGGATTGGAACCACACAGAAGTTTGAGCTACGGTACAAAAAGCAGACATACAATGAGAGCAGAGACTCCAGGATTACATCTTATTATTGGTTACCTTGCACGCCCAAGAGAGGAATCATTTTTTTTTTTTTCCAAAAGCAACTTCTATTTTACTGTTTCAGGAGTGGAAGGATGGCTCAGTGGTTAAGAGCACTTCCTGTCCTTGTATAGAAGCCCGTTTCTGTTCTCAGTTCAGGTGATGCACAGTCAACTGTAGCTCCAGGGGATGCCTCCAACTTCTTCAGTGTACCTATCCTCCTCACCCCAATAATTAAAAATAATGAAAATAAATAATTATTTCAAAGGGACAAAGCAAACCAGAAGAACAAAAGCCATTTGAGATTATTTTTCTGGACTGTTCTGATGAAACACCACAAAAAATTTTATCATGTGCCAAATAGCCAGGACATAGGGGAAAATGTGTCATTATTGAATTTCAGTGGATGAGAGCTATAAGACAGAGCAAGATTTACTTGCAATGGCTTGAACTGGTGTGGATCTTATGACAGTTGCAAGAGGCCAGTTCTAGGGCAGAGAAACAAAAATTCTCAGAGGCAGAATTTTAGGTTCCTATTGTCTCAGTGTCAGGCAACAGTTTTATTTGGCTATAGGGTATTGATAGAGCTTCTGGTCCTTCTCCATGGACTAGAGGGTACTGATAGAGTTCCTGGTCCTTCTTCATGGACTATAGGGCACTGATAGAGCTTCTGGTCCTTCTCCATGGACTATAGGGCACTGATAGAGTTTCTGGCCCTTTTCCATGGTAACAGGATTGGGTAAGCCTTGGTTTCCTGGAGAAATTATAGAAACAAAGGAAGAAACCTAGATTTGAATTTGTGCCTTTAAAATTAGACTAATACTTTGGAGATCGAGAGGTCTCAGAAAAAAAAAAAAAGAAAGAAAGAAAATGCTGTGTCTTAGTTACTTTCCTACTGCTGTGAAGAGACAACATGACCAAAGGTGGCTTATAAAAGAAATCATTTAATTGGGGGCTTGCTTATAGTTCCAGTGAGTGAGTTCATAACCATCATGGTGGGAAACATGGCCTCAGGCAGGCATGATGCTGGAGCAGGAGCTGAGAGCAGGAGGTAAGCTATTGTCACAGGCTTTGTAAACCTCAAAGCCCATCCTCAGTGACACATGTCTTCCAACAAGGCTACCCCTCCTAATCCTTCCCAAACAGTTCTACCAACGGGGGACCAAACATTCAGATATGTGAGCCTTTGGTGGCCAGTCTCATTCAAACCACCAAAGGGTGTGTTGTTTACTTTTCTTGTTGCTCTGACAGAAGCAACACAAGGAGGGAGGGAGGGAGTATTTAGTTTCTGGTGTTAGGCCAACCTGTCATGTTGGGGAGGGCATGCCTGTAGAAGTGTGAGGTGGCTGGTTACATGGTGTGGTTACATCCACAGTCAGGAAGCTGAGAAACGTGAACTCAGGTGCTAGTTCACTTCCTCTTCATTCAGTTGCAAACCACTCACAGGGTGTGCCACTAACGTTTAAAGTGGATCTTTCCACCACAGTCAACCCGGTCCAGAAATTCATTCCTCAAAGGTTTGTCTCCTAGGTAATTCTGCAGCCTGTTAAGTGGCAATCAGTGCTAACCATTACACAAAGTTTATTGAATGGAGGTCAGCCAGGAAAGGACCAGGTCTTGGGCTGAGTTCTTATAATTACAGTAATGAGGTTAGATAGCAGGCGGGATAAGACTGAAAGCCAAGAATACTTTTGCAATGGAGAGCTGGGGAAGGAAGCCTAGGTTGGTTACACTCCTCTTACAAAGACTGAAGATGTGGGTTGGGCATGATAACGCAAGACAAGGACAACAGTGCTTTGGAAATGCTGGCTGTTTCTGGGTTAGCTGGGCTGAACGGTCTTGTTTTTGTGTAAGCAGAGCATGGCTGCCTGGTGGCCAGCTGTGATGGGATTTAAGTCAAGGTGTCAGGCTACATGAAGGAATGTGAAACAGTCCTTTGTTGGTCTGGCCTAAAGCTGTTGGTCTATCCGATTCCCTTACCTCTTGTAGCCTCCATCCTCTAATCCTTGTTAAATTGAGGCCATCTCAGTAAGTTTCCACTCTCAACACCTCATAATGTGGATTAAATTTCAGCACAAGAAGCCTTGGGGAGCACTCAAGACCACACTGAAAGCACAGCCTCTAACTTCTTGAGTTCTAGTCTTGGAGCACACAAGGTAGACAGTCAAAGGATAGATCAGCAATAGGAAAAATAGACTTTTATTCTCACATGCACATAGATCTTCATAGAAATATGTGACCCGAGGAAGTAGTGAGAATGTGGGGTTTATAGCTGCTTCAGTAGGGGGTGCAAGTAGTGCCTGGTAAGCAGATGGTTTTTTGGGAGGGAGATTGGAGAAGGACACTTAGGGGAAGAAAAATGACTTTTTAGACAAATGTACTTTTTAGAAAGAACAGAGGGGATGATGATATGTCAGGTTTTTGACAATGTCTATTTGGGTAGTGACTTGTTAGGGTTTCGATTGCTATGAAGAGACACCATGACCATGGCAAGTCTTATAAAGGAAAGCATTTAATTGGGGCTGGCTTACATTTCAGAGGTTTAGTCCATTATCTTCATGGCGAGAATCATGGTGGCATGCAGGCAGACATGGTGCTGGAGAAGGAGCTGAGAGTTCTACATCTGGATCGGCAGGCAGCAGGAAAGACTGTGACACACTAGCCAGGCTTGAGCTTCTGAAACCTCAAAGCCCGCCCCCTAGTGACAGACCCTCCACAAGGCCACACCTACTCCAACAAAGCCACAGCTCCTAGTAGTGCCACTCCCTATGGGCCTGTGGGGACCATTTTGTTCAAGCCCACCACAGGCGGTGTTCTAGTTTCGTTTGTGTTGTGGTGACAAATGACTTGATCATAAGCAGCTTTGGGGAAGAAAGGCTGACTTGGCTTATAGTTCCAGGATACTGTCCCTCATCGAGTGAAGTCAAAACAGAAACTCAAGGCAGGAACTCAAGGTAGGCCTGCTCGGTATTCCACACAGCATGACCAAAGAGCTTATTTCACAGACCAAGACATCCCACAGGAACCATGGAAGATGATGCTTGCTAGTTGGCTGTCAGGCCAACTTGTGCTCAGCTAGCTTTTATATATAGTTCAGGACCAACTGCCAAAGGATGGCATTGCTCACAGAAGGTTGGGTCCTCCTACATCAATTTGCAAGCAAAACGGTCTGCCTCCGGCATGCTCACAGACCAGTCTCATCCATGCAACGCCTCCATTTAGATGTCTTCCCAGGGGGTTCTGGGTTTCATAAAGTTGAAAGGTTAATGCTAACTAGGACAGATGGGTGCCTGCTTCTTGTTCTTGAAGGCAGATTTGAGTTGCTCGTAGGAAGAGAAAGGATTTATGAGAATTGAGTTCTTTTAAAGGATTTACTTCATGCAGACAAGGATATCAAGGCAAAAACACAACTGTCACTTCCAAGAGACAAAGAGTTTATTTTTGAGGTAAATATGAATGACCACACACGCATCTAGTTTAGCCTAAATATCACCATCCAGTGTGGTAACCGTTTCGTGAAGTTTTTGAGTTACAGAATAAAAGAAAGCCATGGGTCAGGCTATTGTTCAAATACATTGGAGTAAACATCATGTCACAGCAAAGTGAGGGAATCAGCCATGAAGGTTCAGATGCTCTCAGATGGCGTTCTTAACCTTTGGGTTGGTAGGAGTGAAGGTCTGTTAAGTTAACCCACCCCTAAAGAGTTAATGTGATAGACACAGACTGTTAGGTCTGATACAGAGGTAGGTAATGGATGGCTGTTAAGGGGGATAAAGGCAGCAGTAGATGATTGGTTCTGTGCCTGGAACATTCCATGTGTCCAAAGTCATGAAGTTCTCATCATAAATGGGACTACCTACCCCTGGAGATTTTAGTTTATAAGAATCAGCTCAAAATAATTTTTATAGCACATTTTCAGCTTTATCTCTTCTGTTATTACCAGAGGCCTGAGCTGGAGAGGCCTGGGTCCCACAGACCATGTTTAGACACTCAATTCTGAACAGTAGAGACATGAATTGGGGTAAAAGAAGAGAGGAATTTATTTCAGTGTGACCCAAACTAGAAAGGCAATGGTTCATGGCCCTCCTAAGAACAACCTTCAAGTACTGGGAGTGTAGTTCAGTGGTAGAACACTTGCCTAGAACCCAGCAGCGAGGGGCTGAGAACATGGTTCAGTGATGGAAGTCTTGCCTATAATTCACAAGTGAAGGGATAGAGGTGTGACTCAGTGGTGGTAGGAAGACTTGCTTAGTATGTAGAGGGGAGCGGCTGGCTTTAATCTCTAGCACCCCTTTGAGCAAACACACTTTTCTTCAAGGTAACTTCCCGGGATTACATATGGAAGAGTGAGAGCCGGGTTGAGAGGGAGAGTGTAGCTAGCCACCCTAATCTGGCAGTGGTCAGGGTGATTGTTAGTTATCTCCGGTCTGCTTAGCCACATCCTGCTGGACCCCTGGGGGTTGTTACTGCTCAGGGACAACATGGTCCTGGTCCTGGTATATTCTGCCTACAAGGCTTACTGTTCTGGGAATTTGAGATGAGTAGAGAAGAGAGATGACTCAAAGACCAGGTCAGAGAGAGAAATGGAGTTACCACAACATCCGTGCCTTCTCTTAGAGCAAAGGACAACCCCATGATCCTCTTGAACTTGTTCCTTAGTTACGTTCACATCTCTGTTTAAAACATTAATCTGGGTGCCAACGAGTTGGCTCAGTCAGTAAAGTGTTGCCATGCAAGCGTGAAGACCTGAGTGCAGACCCCTAACACCCACATGACATGGTGCCCTTGTAACCCCAGCACTTGGAGAGGGAGACAGGAGGTTATCGGAGGCTTGCTCGCGAGCCAGCCTCTCTAAATCTATGAGGCCCAGGTTCAGTGAGGGACCTGATCTCAAAAAATAATGTGGAGAGTGACAGAGAAAGACAACCAATGTCAACCTCTGGCTTCCACATGCATTTATACACTCATGCACACGCATCCACATGTACTCATTTGTACACACACAATAGACATGCATATGTTAGTTTATATATGGGTGTTAGGAATCTTTTGTGGCTAGAAAAGAAATTATCATGGCCATCTCAAGAAGAACAAGTGTGCCTAAGAGAGAAGTCTCATGAAGAAATTGGTCACCTCAAGTTGACCAAGATATGGTGAGCATTTAATTTCTGAGAGGGAGACTGATATTAGTGTTGTTTAGTTGAGGTCAGGTGCCTTTGGCCTAAGTTCTTGCTCCCATCAATAACAATAAGAAGTATATGATACGTGGCCACAGAAGGCCAGCAAGCAATTGTTTTATTGGAAGAAGAAGTATTTGAGAAAGCAATAGCATGCAACTCGTGGGAGCAGCATTGGAGCAGTAGTTGGAGGAGCAATTGGAGGAGCAGAGCTTGGAGACCCCCCCCCCCAGTGAAGACAGTACTGGGGCAGTTGGGGTGCAGCTTCTCCTGGACTGCGAGATGTAGCTGAGGAGAGGTTCAGTGGGGACCGTTGGGTCGGTTCTGTCATTCATTGTAATGAAGTTATATCACAAAGGATGTAACTCGCCTTAGGCGCATTTGTGTTATTGACTTGAAGCTTCAGGATGTGTGCACAGAAGCACACTCTCCTTTAGTTTTCTTAGATTTACCCTGGTCAACTGAGTGCTACCTGTGGATGGTCCTACAAGCGTCACTTGGTGGGTTTTTTAGAGAACTGTGCATGCTCAAGGGGCTTTGCAGTTGGCATGGTTAAGGACTCAGGGAAGCCCAGCAGGGCTGAGGCCATTTCATTTCTGGTTAGACGAGACAGAGTTGGTCATTTTCCCTGATCTGTGACTTCTCCATTAGAAACTCTGGCTCAGTGTTTAATAAGATGACCCTTTTTTAATGTCTCAGGTTTACAAGCTCTTATGACATGTTATCTATCTATCTATCTATCTATCTATCTATCTATCTATCTATCTATCTATCTAATAAACATTAGCTAAAAGTCTCACATGGTCAGGTAGATTTTTCTGTGTTTGTGTATGGCAATCAGCAACACTTTCACAAATGGCCAGTCCGTGGGTGTGAGGGAACAGGCCACAAATTATTAAGTTATTCAGTTTGTTAGAAGATTAGAAGAAAAACCAGGGCCACCAAGATGGCCTGGCAGGTAATGACACTTTTCACCAAGCCTGACAACCTGAGTTCCACATCAGGACCTCACATGGTGGGAGGAGAAAACCGAATCCATCAAACTGTACTCCGACCTCCTCAAGTGTGCGGTGGCACCCACGTACCAACCTGCAAAATAAACAATAAATATCAACAAAATAAAAACCTAAAGCTGGATATGAGGGTGCAAGCCTGTAATGTCAGTACTCAGGGGGCAGACACAGGAGGATCGTGAATTCAAAGACATCCTCAGTTACAAAGTGAGTTTGAGGCCAGCCTGGGCTACATGACACCCTGTCTCAGAAGTATGAAGGAAACAAAACAGAACAAACAAACAAACAAACAGCCCTCAGAACAAAACAAACAACTGGAACAAGGAATAACAAGTTTCAAAAGAGCCCGTGGTCCCTGACAGCATGCTCCAGAACACACTTCAGTTGAGGGGGTTTCTTCAGAGGAAACATGAACTGATTGGCTTGATAATCTACTGAACTGTTTTTTATTTTCATTAATTTTGTGTGGGTGGGTGGATGAGGCTGAGGAGGGGAGATGGTTCAGAAGAACATTCGCTGTTTCCAGAGGACGTAGGTTCGAATCCCAACACCCACATTGTAGCTCACAACTCTCTGCAACTCCAGTTCCAGAGGGTCTGATGCCCTCTTTTGGCCTCCTCAGGCACTGCATGCAATTGGTGCATAGATACAAGCCCGCCAACACCTATGCACATAAAATAAAATAACAGAATTGATCTTTTTCAGTGTTGGGGACTGAATCCAGAACTGTATGTGTGGTAAATGTCTTACCACCAAGCAACGGCCCCAACTCTCGATTCCTTTTTAAATAGCAAACAGAGGCAAATGTCATTTTGACTTTTTTTATAGCAACATTTCATAGAAGCTTAAGGAATCATTAAAGTATAACTCAGCCAAAGCAATACGCTAAGTTTTGAACTCCTGTGGTCCAAGTATGTATTATTTTTGTAATTTAATAAAGTGCAGTACAGCTGTAAAGTTTGGAGGAAAAATGCTTGTGGAGATAATGTGCAGATTTATCTTTGGGGATAGATGGCTGATGTAATATTTTTCAAGGAAGCCATTTTAACATGCTGCATAATGTCCCTGCTCCTCTGGCCCATGCTTATTCACGTGTGTGCTTGGGTGCCTGTGCTTTAGAGGACAGAGGTCATCTTGAATGTCATTCCTTAGTCACCGTTCACCTTGTTTTTAGAGATAAGGTCTCTCGTGAGCTTGGGATTCACCCATTGAACTAGACTGGCTGGCTGACCAACACGCCCCAGAATCTGCCTGTCTGTCCGTGCCTCCCCAGTGCTGTGATTATAAGTGTGTAAACCACTCCTGGCATTTTAACATGAATTTTGGGGGTCTAACTGAGATCTTCATTTTCCAAGATAAACACTCTACCAATTTAGCCGTCTCCGCCCCCAAAGCCTCCCCATTCCACCTTCTGCTCCAGGTTTCTTTCTTACATAAAGATCTGCAAATACTCTAAGGACCCAAGCTGGTTGGGGATTTGGCTTTCTAGACTGTTGCTCTTCCCATCACATTGGTGAAAGCCTTCTTTAAGTTGGGAGTGGTGGTGCAGGCCTTTAGTCACAGAATTCAGGAAGCAGAGGCCAGTGGACTCCAAGATTTCAAGGTCCATCTACATAGCAAGTTCTAGGACAGCCAGGCCTACACAGTGAGACCCTGTTTTAAAAATAATTTTATTATTATTATTAAGGTAATAATAATAATAATAATAATAATAATAATAGCTGGCCAGTGGTGGCTCACTCCTTTAATACCAGCACTTGGGAGGCAGAGGCAGGTGGATCTCAGTGAGTTTGAGGCCAGCCTGGTCTACAGAGTGAGTTCCAGGACAGCCAGGACTGTTACACAGGGAAACTGTGTCTTTAAAAAAACAAACATAATTTTTTATTATTATTATTATTATTATTATTTAGGCAGGGACTTGTGTCTCCCAGGCTACTCTTAAACTGCATAGCCCAGGATGACCTTGGACTTCTAATCCTTTACATGTTGAGTCCTGAGATGACATGGGTGTATCACCATGCCCTGTGTATGTGGTGACAGAGATCAAACCTAGGGTTCCACACATGTCAGACAAGTACTCTGTCAAGTCTACCAAATGAATTACATTTCTAGTCTCAAACTTTCTTAGTTTATTTTTATTGTTTCTACTTTATTTTATTTTTTAAGACAGAGTTTCACTACCTAGCCTCATGTTCAAGATGATACTCCTGCCTCATTGTCCCTGAATGCTGGAATGACAGGTATGAGTCACTTTGTCTGGCAAAAATCTTAGTTTATTTCTGAAAGTTACATTAAAATTTTTTATTGCATGTTTGTGTGTGTTCAGGGGACAACTTTTGGAAGTGGATTTTCTCCTTCCACCGTGTGGGTCCCCAGGATAGAACTCAAGTCATCAAGTTTGGTGACCAACACTGTAACCTGCTGAGCCAATTTGTTGGTCCCCAAACCTTCTTGCTTTACACTCAAGCCTCACAACCTCATGTTTGTGCTTATGCTGTGTAATTTGAACATTCCATACACTATTCTGTCCTTAGAGGCACTGCATAAAAATTATTAGCTTGATTATGAGATACTGTGCTAGCCAGCTGTGACTACGCGAGGTGTTTATAGACTAGCTATCAGTACGGTTGGAAACTCCCACCAAAGGAAGGAATCGCAAGAACAGCAATAACCCAACCCAAACCGAAACATCCTCAACATGCTTCTAAACATAATGCTGGAATGAAAAAAAAAAAAAAACTGCGGAGAGTGGCCCAAACACAGTTATTTTACAAGGAGAAAGACTGGTTGATGGAAAATTTACAGCGAGGTTAAAATAGAAAGAGCAGGCATTTGTTTTTATTTGTAAATGTCCTACTTAAGTTGCAAATACACAGTTGGCTACACAGAGTTAGTTTATGATGTGTTCTGTCAAGATGAAGAATTCTGCTAGTTTCCAATTTTTACTGCTATGAGTAGGAATAAACTCTTTTGTACATGGGAAACGTTTATATTATTTTAAAATCTCTCTTCTTTCCCTTCTTTCCCCCCTCTCTCCCTCCCTCTTTCCCTCCCTCCTTCTTTCTCTCTCTTCTTCTTCGAATTTTGATTCAGGGTCTTACTGATAGCACTGGCTGTCTTGGAACTTACTTTGTAGACCAGGCTGGCATCGAACTCACAGAGATCTGTCAGGCTCTGCCTCCCTAGGTGTGCACCACCATGTCTGGCTCTCCCTCTTCTCTTCATTCACTTCCTCCACTTTCCTTTCCTTCCTTTTTACTTCTGATTTTTATAAAAAGATTTATGCATTGATTTTTATTTATCTGTGTGTATGCACACCTGTGTGTGAGAGCCCTTGGACACCAGAAGAAGGCATAAGGATCCCTGGAGCTAGAATTCCAGGCATTATGAGCCACGAAGTGAGCGCTGGGAACCAAACATGAGTGTGCTGGAAGAGCAGCAAACACTTTTAACCACTGAGCCAGCTCTTCAGCCCGTTTCCTTTTGACTTTTGAAACAGGATGATGCCATGCATCCCAGGCTGGTCTGGTTGCATGGCCCTGTCAGGATAGTTTTGAACTTTGACCCTCCTGTCCTGGCCTCTGGAGCACTGAGAGTTCCGATGAGCACCACCAGTTTTTCTAGCAACTTCTCCTTACAGGTGTCAAGGTGTTCTTCCAGCTAATGATTCTTCCACCTTTTTTTAAAAAATTGAAAGTATGTATCTTTCATTTCTACTTGAGTGAGGATTTCTGTGTTATCTTAATATGCTTTTTACCATTCGCCAGCAAGTAGTAGCATAGCAACCAAGATAATTATATAAACACTTGATGTAAAAATATTCTATCTAAATCTGTGTAATTATATAATAACACAATATAGTAAGCTGTATTTTCAGACTACCTCCTAGGCATTCCAAAGCTTTCATACAGATGTGTTCTGGGAGGCCCAGGAATGAGAAGGCAAGAAGGGACCCGAGAGTTGGCAGTAACTTTGAATACAGTCTCTGCTTCCAAATTTCTCAATCGCTACTCTAAATATTAAAACGCTAAAGTAGGAAAAACAAATGGCCTTAGCCCCCTGCTTTCGGCATCCCTGCTGACTCATCACTAGGGTAATGGACCCACTTAGAAGCTCGCTCCAGCCATCTGTTACAGTCCCTTGCTCTAGCAGTCTAGTTTGGTAGGCTTTATGTGGCGGGACGAAGAAACCTGTGTTTTAACAGGGACCTTCCCAACTAGTTCGTTATATGATCTGTGTGTTTAGGAAATATTACTTTAAAAAATGCCTCAATAGGGGTTTGGAGAGATGGGTTAGCAGTTAAGAGCACTTGTTCTTACAGAGAACCTGAGTTCAGTTCCCAGGACCCACTTCTGGTGGGTCCCAGTCATCTGTCACTTCAACTCTAGGACATCTGATGCCCTCTTCTGGCCTCTGTGGGCACCTGCATGCAAATGCATGCAGACACTATACATAAGTAAAAAACTATAAAAATGATTTTTTTTGCATCCGACTGCAGTTTCCCCTCCCCCCACCTCACTTCTCCCACCACCCCCACCCCCACCTGCCTGAATCTACTCCTCTGTTTCTGTTCAGAAAGGGGCAGGCCTCCCATAGGTATCAACAAATCATGGCATATCCAGTTGAGGAATAAGCTTCTCCCCTTGTATTAAGGCTGGGCAAGGCAACCCAGTCTGAGGAATAGGGTCTCCAAAGCCAGCCAAAGGATCAGGGACAGCCCCTGCTCCCACTGGTAGGAGTCCCACAAGTAGACCAAGCTACACAACTGTTACTCATATGTAGAGGGCCTTAAAGCAGAAGGTCACATTGTGTCTGAAGTCAGGGAGAAGAGAGTGATGAATGCTGGTACTCGGCTTGCATCTTCCTTTTTATGCAGTGTAGGACACACACCCAGGGAATGATGGCACCTTCCTCTAGGGTGGGTCTTCTCACTTCGATTAACCTAATCAAGATAATCCCTCACAAGCATTCTCAGAGACAAACTAACTTAATAATCTCTTATAGGTGTGCCTAGAGGTGTGTCTCCTGGGTGAGTCCTAATCCAGTCAAGTTGACAGTCAATATCAAACATCACAGACATCTTTCTGAAGGTGTGAAAAACTCTTGATGTATCTGCCATCTCTCAAGTTGAGCATCTCTTATTCGGATATTTGAGAGTATGAGTGTGTCTTAACTTCATTTGTTTATTTAAAGGAGAGTGAAAATAAAACTCAAGGATTCATTTACTACCAAAATTTCAGGTCACCCCTAGAGGCTTGCTTGCATGCTTCTCTGCAGGCCTTCTGCAAGAACAGCTGTAGTCTTAGGATGGAGGGATGTATGTTTAGGGATAACAGGATGGAGACTCTCTAAGAAAGGACTGAATGTGGCATAAATGCCTGAAAGCAAAGCCTCAGCTGGAAGCTTCCAGAAGGGCCAAGATGGGTGTTCAGTGGTTGGCAGATCCAGTAATTCTGAATACAATGGAGGGTTACTCAGGAGACTAAAGTGCAACCAAAAGAAGGCAGGCAGAGAAAAGCCACTGAGGTCAAAGTTCACCCAGTAGAAAATTCTTGGTAACTTGGAGAGGTCATTGGCAACTTCTCTTCATAAACTTGCTGATTCCCGGGAGACAGAGATGTTCTGGAAGAGAAAAAGAATCCCTGAGAATACTCATACCCCAGGAAAGACCTTCCGTATGCCTTTCAAACTTGAGATCTCCCCGGCAGCAGAGCGGGGGACACCTCTGTCATTAAGGACTGTAAGCCTGACGCCCGGTGTCATTTGTTTGGACATCTAAGTGTGGGTTATCTGGTAATAACCACGTTTCTCTGGCTGTCTTCACTTGCTCATGCACAGATATTTCACCTTTCTGCTTCTCTGTTGCTGGAGAGCTTCTCTCCAGGTCCCACCAAGCCCCGCAGTCCCACAACTCACGAATAAAATAATCACTCAGACGCTTATATTACTTACAAACTATATGTCCATGGCAGGCTTCTTGCTAACTGTTCTTATATCTAAATTAACCCATTTCTATAAATCTATACCTTGCCACGTGGCTCATGGCTTACCGGCATCTTCACATGCTGCTTGTCATGGCGGTAGCTGGCAGTGTCTCCCCCTCCTTCTTCCTGTTCCCCCAATTCTCCTCTCTCCTTGTCCCGCCTATACTTCCTGCCTAGTCACTGGCCAATCAGTGTTTTATTTATATAGAGCAATATCCACAGCACTTCTCATATGGTTATTTATGGCCAAATGCATAACCTGTTATATTTGTTCATTAAAAAATTTATTCATTAAAGATGATGCCTGCCTGGATGCCGTAGCCTGCATCAGTGAGGGTCCCCAAGGCTGCCAAAGAACTGAAGGTTGCCCATTGCTCCGGAGTTGCCTAAGCAACCAAATTGGAGGTGGAGTGGAGACATCCTGTCCTCCTCTCAGGATCAGCCGTTACTCACTGTGACTTGTTACCTGGACACCAGATGTGGTGCCCTCTCCCTCAGAGTGCTTAGAACTTCTTTAGACTGGGTCTACAGTCTTTCTAAGAAACAGTTCTGCATGAGCCTCTGGGCCTACGCCCGGGAAGACGGTGACAGGCAGTGTCCCTTTCCCCTCCTTCTTCTATGTATGGCTCTTTTTTCTTTATGTAAACTAAGTTTACGTGCTTACAGGCTTTGTTTCTCATGGTAGGACCAGCAGAATGCTATGATTTGGGGTTAGGGCAATGGCTTGGTCAGTGGAACCCACATAGAAGCTGAGCAGGGCAGCACACGCTTGTAATAGCAGTGCTGGCACAGCAGAGGCAGGAGAATGCCAGGGCTCACTGTCTAGTTAGCCTTGTTCCACTGGTGAGGTTCAGGTTCAGAGAGAGACCCTGTCTCAAAGTATAAAGTGGAGAGTGAAGGCAGAAGACACAAGGCATTGACCTCTGACCTCCATACACATGCACACACATGCATGCATACCCTCACACATGTGCATGCAAACATGTACACACAAAAATTTGAAAAAAAACCCCTAGAATTTAAGATGTCTTCTTTGCAAATGCATTGTGCTCATTGCTATATTCATTTGTGCATGTAATCTTCATTTAGTAATGCCAGATAGAATTCAGGGTGCCCAGTTAATTTTGGATTTCAGATAAACACTGACCAACTTGTATAAGCATGCAATACACTTAACTGAAAACTTATTTATTTATTTGAAATTCAAATTAAATCAGGTATTCTATATTTTTATTTGCTGTCTGGTAGCTCTAGTCTTTATTAAAAAATCCCCGCCCCCCCAGACAGGGTTTCTCTGTGTAGCTTTGCGCCTTTCCTGGAACTCACTCTGTAGCCCAGACTGGCCTCGAACTCAGAGATCCGCCTGGCTCTGCCTCCCGACTGCTGGGATTAAAGGCATGCACCACCACCGCCTGGCTAAATATTGTTGTGGTGATATTGTGTTCCCCAAAATATTGTGCACCCTAATAAACTTGTCTGGGGTCAGAGAACAGAACAGCCACTAGATATAGAGGCCAGAAAATGGTGGCACACACGCCTTTAAATCCTAGCATTCCAGAGGCAGATATCTGCCTGGATCTCTGTGAGTTCAAAGCCACACTGGAAACAACCAGGCATGGTAACAAGAGCCTTTAATCCCAGGAAGTGATGGCAGAAATGTATATAAGGGGTGAGGACCAGGAACTAGAAGCATTTGGCTGGTTAAGCTTTTAGGCGTCTAGCAGCAGTTCAGCTGAGATCCATTCTGGATGAGGACTCAGAGGCTTCCAGTCTGAGGAAACAGGATCAGCTGAGGAATTGGCAAGGTGAGGGAAGCTGTGGCTTGTTCTGCTTCTCTGATCTTCCAGCGTTCACCCCAATACCTGGCTCCAGGTTTTATTTTTATTAATAAGACCTTCTAACAATTCGTGCTAATTTTTTTTTTTTTCGAGACAGGGTTTCTCTGTGTAGTTTTGCGCCTCTCCTAGAACTCACTCTGTAGCCCAGGTTGACCTTGAACTCACAGAGAACTGCCTGCCTCTGCCTTCCAACTGCTGGGATTAAAGGCGTGCGCCACCACCGCCGGTTTTTTTTTTTTAAACATAATTTTTTTTTTTTTTTTTTTGTTTTTTTTTTTTTTTTTTTTTTTTTGTTTTTTGAGACAGGGTTTCTCTGCGTAGCTTTGCGCCTTTCCTGGAACTCATTTGGTAGCCCAGGCTGGCCTCGAATTCACAAAGATCCGCCTGCCTCTGCCTCCCGAGTGCTGGGATTAAAGGCGTGCGCCACCACCGCCCGGCAAACATAATGTTTTTTATTATTTGGGAATTTCACATAATGCATCCCGATCATTACTTCCCAGTCCTCCAAGGTCTGTCCCTCCACCCTTGTGTGCTGCCCCCAAAGTTAAAAAAAAGTCCAGTTTGTGTTGTTCATATAGTCACTGGAGTATGGTCAAATTCTTGGTGGCCAGCCTCTTCAAGTGAGTCCTTCCCACCCTGCATCCCTCCAGTAGCCTTCTATCGTGGACAGCTACACTTTAATATCCTTATCACGATTTTTAAGAGTTCTCTTTGATGGGTTCCTGTCTGGGTTGTTACTTTTTTTTTTTTTTTGCAGGGGTGAGGGTTGTCACAGGAGCCTTCTATGCCCCTCTTTCTCAGCCGTGAGTCTGCAGTCACCAGAACCACCGCAGAAGAAGCTTCCCTCTCCTTCGCCATGGTCTCTGGGGACAGCTCAAACCATGGACATCCACTTGGCCTCTGGCATTACCATGTGCCACAGACCTCAGCATGGTCTCCGTGGCCACAGACCCAACATTGTTCCCAAATAGCAGCCTGACCCACAGACATCAATACAGCTCCCAGCAGCAGCAGGATCACAGACCCAGGCATGGCCCATGGTAACAGCATAGATCATGGGCATCGATGTAGCCCTCAGCATGGTCTCAGTGGCAATACAGACCGTGGACACTGGGTAGCTCCTGACAGCAACATGGGCCACAGACACCAACTTGACCCCTGGCTGTAGCAGAACCACAGACCCCATGGCTTCTGTGTCAGCACAGACCACAGACATTTGCATGGCCTTTGGTGGTGACACAGGCCATGGACATCAGTACAGCTTCCATCTGTGGCAGGACCACAGACCCAGACATGGCCCCCCTGGCAGCACGGACCATGGACATCAATTTGGCCCCAGGGGATAGCTTAGGCTACTCACATCTGCATGGCCCCCAGTGGCATCATGGGCATCAACGTGGCCTCAGGCTGTGGCATAGACCACAAACATCTGTTGTGGAATATTGCTTTAACTATGTAAAGGTGTGCTTACATTTGTTTATGCTGCATTTGTTCAATGATGTAAAGATGTGTTACTATTTCACTTTGCCTGCCTAAGGCATCTGATTGGTCTAATAAAAATCTGAGCAGCTAATAGCTGGGCAGTAGAGGGATAGGCGGGGCTGGTGGGCAGAGAGAATAAGTAGGAGGAGGAATCTAGGCTCAAGAGAGAAGGGAATGGAGAAGAGAATGAGGGAGAAATTGAGGGAGATGCCCAAGTCAGCCAGCCAGGCAGCCAAAATGGAGTAGGACATACAGAATGAAAGAAAGGTAAAAAGCCCCAAGGTAAAATGTAGATGAAGAGAAATGGGTTAAAATAAGTTATAAGAGCTAGTGGGATGAGCCTAAATTAAGGCTGAGGATTCATAATTAAAAATAGTCTCCGTGTCTTGATTTGGGAGATAATTGGTGGCCCAAAAGAAAGCTTGCTACACTTGGCATTCCAATGTGGGGCCCAAATTTCCACATAGGGCCCGAGAAAACTGAAAAAAAAAAAAAAAAGGAGAGAGAGAGAGTGAGTGAGTGAGAGAACAACAACAAAAACCTGGATACAGCTTCTTAAGAGGCTCTGCCAATACAGCCAGCATCTGAGTAGCTGGTATGCTAAGTGGAAACAGCAAGCTAAGTAAAAACACCTGCCACAGTGTAGGTACATGCTTCCTAGAGCTGGGGTGGTTGAATGCAGCTGCTGTTTAGACACAGCTCTCAGCTGGACACAGCTCTCAGCTGGACACAGCTCTTGGCCAGGCTTGTGGAGGGTAAAGCTTGGCCTTTGCAGACCCAAGAGAGGCTGAGCCGGTCACCAGTGCAAAGCAGCTTATCAGTTGAAGGTTTGGCTCACACAGTCAGAAAAAGCTAGAGACATGCAGTAAAGACAGGTCCAGATAGAAACAAAACAAAACAAAACAAAACTATAAATGGATTACAGTGTGTTTAACAATGTGTGTAGACTTAAAAAGAAATGAGTATAGACAGCCATACAAAAAAAGTTAAAAAATAATAAAGTCTTTAAAGAGAGAGGAAAGTAATATAAAGGAAAAAAAGCCACAAAAAGATGGGATCCTATATGGTGTTATGTTTACTTTGAATTTTTTGAATGCTGATGAGTGAATGACAGCTGCTGAGAGATATGGGATTGTAAAAGGGACTGCTGAAATAAACCAACCTAGATATTTTACAAGTATTTTAGCCTTAAAATGGAAGTCAGAAAACGTATTGTGTTAGGGGAGATGTTATGCTTTTGTTTCCACAGGAAACGAAAAGTTGTAGATTCTTTCAATGTTTATAAAGATCAGGTTTGATTGGGAGAGACCTCCTGAAAATCATGGCTACAGACATAAAGAAATAAAACAAGAAAAACTACAAGACAGGTGACATATATGTTGATTCCTCTGCATGGGGAGAGCTTTGAGACTGAAAAAGGAATGTTACAGCTAGTTTTCCCAGGATTTGACCATTATCTCAATTTTCTCAGGGGCTCCTAAAGATGCTGTTGCCCCCAGACAACAGGAAGCAGTCTAGAAAACACAATGCCCACATTCCCAAGAGGTGGGGTGGGTGGTTTTTGGTTATTCAGTGGGCTATGGATGTTTGTCATCATTTGGGGTGGGGGATATAGAAATATAGGATAAAAAGACAATTATTCATCTCAAACATTTTACATTAGTATGGATTTTGGTATATTGATACAAATTTAAAGTTATTTTTGTTATACTGTATGTATGTTTTTACTCTTGTTTGTGGTATTGTACCTATGCAGTTCATTTAAAAATGTAATGTATAATTAAGAAATACAGATTGGTAGTTAGTCATCTATAATAATCTAACTTGTAGTTATGTTAGGTATGTTTTTAAGGTTAAACAAATATATTTTAGATAGATAGATGCTCTTTAAATGCTTCAGAGGCCTACAGAATATGGCATTTAAGATGTTTAATAACCTAGAGCTTTTCATGACAGTGAGACACATCTGTTTTTGGCAGCACCAATTTACTTCATAAAAGGATGATGAGCATTGAAGAACCTCCATATGGAGTTTGCTTTCATCGTGGCAAAGCTAACCATTTGGTCAAGAAACTGTCTTTACCTTGACTGCTGACAATATGTTTTCCAAACTGGACATGCAGGACCCACAGGATAGTGACTGCTGAACTTTACCAAAACAAGGCAGGACAAATTTTTAAATTCCTGCTTCATAGCCAGATATTCTAGGCCTATCAGTTGAAGACGAATGCCCCAAAGTTGCCGAGGAAATTTGGGTAACTGTCCAGGCAGCCGGATGTTTCTGTCATTTCTATAGTTTTGGAAGTTGCTTGTTTGGCACTTCCTGCTTACTCAGGTAACATTATATCCTTCTGAGGTCTCTGATGGAGTTGATGACTAGTTATAGTTACAGTTTTCCTTAGTTATGATAGAAGATAAATTAGGTACAGAGCTTTAGACTTATCAAGATAGGATAGATAATAGAGTAATTTCTCTGAATTTGCCAAATGCAAAGGTACTAGAGATTGTAAATGTAATTCTTACTTGATAACTGTTCTTACTGTATATAGTTCACTATTTTAAAGTTATAACTTTTCTTTTTATTTAGACAAAATGGGGGGAATGTTGTGGAATATTTGTTTAACTAGGCAAAAATTGTTACATTTGTTTATGATGCATTCGTTTAGCTTTGTAAAGATGTGCTGTATTTGCATTAATTAAATAAAATTAACCTGGGTTCAGAGAGGTGAGATTAGCAATTAGTTGACAGGAAGTAGCATCGTGGTTTTTTTTAGTTGGGGCAGTTGGAAGGAGAGTGCTTCTGGGGACACCAGCTAAGAGAGAAAGCCAGTTACTACTTTCTCTGAGCTCGTAGGTTTTCACCCTAGCCTTTGAATCTTGAGTTTTAGTAGAACAATAGAGACTTAGTTAAATCTAACTTTATCTGTAGCAACAGAGCCATTGTCTGGGGGAACAGAACTCTCTCCAGGCCATGGCCTTAGTAGCCAGGCTGCTGGTAGTTTAAAGAGTAGCTATTGTGACCAAGGTAAGCAAATATCTGCATGGCCACATGGGCCACAGACATTGTAGCAGGACCACAGACCCAGACATGGCCCCTCATGTCAGCATGGACCACAGACATCAACATGGCCTCCAGCAGCTCAGGCCTTAGACATGGACATGGTTTAAACTCTCTCAACAGCATAGAAATGCTTTGCTTCTCCATCCTTCCCATCCCTCCACCACAAATTTGTGCCTTGCAGTGGCAGTGGAAGCTGCAGTGCTAATCAGTCTATTTTTTTGCTCACAAAGCTATACATGCAGGTATTCATTGGTCTGGTTCAGCTTCTAGTCTCTGAAGCACCATAAATACTGGACCATCACTGAGACTTCTTTGATCACAGCTATGCTTCAGGTTTTCATCTTTGGTGGTGATGACTTGCTCTAGGTTTTGGTTCCACAGCATTGACTCCTTCTTGTGGTCCAGAAGCTAGTAGATGGAGTAGGTGCTGGGGTTGACCTACTTGAAGTGCTGGATCTGGGCATGGATGGCAGCAGAGTTATTCAGCCCCCACCCCTGCATGCGTGGGGTTCAAATTTACTTTGTCTTAGTGATTATAAAATATTTAGAAAAATTCTTGTAATCATTCTTGATGA
Organism: Peromyscus maniculatus bairdii; assembly: GCF_049852395.1. Lineage (NCBI taxonomy): Eukaryota > Metazoa > Chordata > Mammalia > Rodentia > Cricetidae > Peromyscus > Peromyscus maniculatus. The sequence goes on along the minus strand of NC_134854.1, from coordinate 160,620,512 downwards.
AACTCTGTAGAATCATATATATGTATGTATGTATATGTGTATATTTATATTTACATATATATTATATGTTGTGTGTATGATTGTGCTTCTATAAGGTTTTCTTTAACTATAAGCCCTCTGCCAAAGGGCTTTTAGAAATCTAAGCTTCAAAATTGGAGACTTGGTGCCTCCACTGAAGCTGAAACTCTTGTCTGTAAAAGTCATGAGCAGTCAGTACAGGCAAGGAGGCAGCATTCAGGTTCTGCTGGGTCTCCGAGGTCTGTGTTCCAATGGGAGGGGGAAAGGGACCTGAGATTCTGGATGTGCCACCTGTGTCCCTGGCTATTGCTCACGGACAACTGTAACACCAATCTTTTTTTATTTCTTTCTTTTTTTGGTTTTTCGAGACAGGGTTTCTCTGTGTAGCTTTGCACCTTTCCTGGAACTCACTCTGTAGACCAGGCAGGCCTTGAACTCACAGAGATCCACCTGCCTCTGCCTCCAGAGTGCTGGGATTAAAGGCGTGTGCCACCACCGCCCAGCGTAACATGAATCTTAAAGGGTCTTATTAATAAAAAACATGGGAGCCAGATATTGGGGTGGACGCTGGAAGATCAGAGAAACAGAACAAGCCACAGCTAACCTCACCTTGCCAATTCCTCAGCTGATCCTGTTTCCTCAGACTGGAAGCCTCTGAGTCCTCATCCAGAATGGATCTCAGCTGAACTGCTGCTAGACGCCTAAAAGCTTAACCAGGCTCTAGTTCCTGGTCCTCATGCCTTATGTACTTTTCTGCTTCCTGCCATCACTTCCTGAGATTAAAGGTGTGTGTCACCATGCCTGGCTGTTTGCAGTGTGGCTTTGAACTCACAGAGATCCGGACGGATCTCTGCTTCCCAAGTGATAGGATTAAAAGCGTGTGTGCCACCATTTTCTGGCCTCTATGTCTGTCTAGTGGCCGTTCTGTTCTCTGACCCCAGATAAGTTTATTAGGGTGCACAATATACTGGGGGACACAATACCACCACAGACAACCTACAAGAATCTGACAAGGTCTGACATACAAGTCAGAGAATAAAAGCACAGGAAATCAGTGAGAAGAGCATCCCAGAATTCCTGATGTTTAAAATTGTGATCTCCTGAGTTTCAATATTCTCTTTTGAAATTTTGAACAAAGACTCTGCACACTTATATAAAAATAATTTTTCCTTTAGGGACATGAAGCTAGAAATGGAACCTTGAGAACCTCCCCCTTGGAAATGCAGTCTTCATTGATCCAAACTGTAATGCAAAAATTGTTTTTGTTTTTAAATGTATATATGTCTGTTTAAAAATTTTTCATAAATATTGTAGGAGAATATTACCTTCCATTATTTATGATTCTGCTGAACTTTGGGAGGGCTTGCTGACAGTAAAAGCATAAGAGCTTTAAGGACAGCTCATTTTACACCATAAATAACCCGAAAGGTCACTCAGAGGTTTTTAATACCATCCGAAGAGGAGATATTGAGAATATTAGAAGTTAAAAAATTGACAATTGCTTTGAAAATGGTTCATAGATTTTATTTTTTAGATATTAGAAGTGAAAGAAAAAATAGGTATTCAACTGGTATTCAGGGGTTATTTTGGGTATTTCCTGAATTTCTTATTATTTTGGAATTTTTTTTATTTTTGAATATATATATGTGTACACACACATACGTCACATACATACACATATGTATTTAATTCATGATAATGTTTTAGTTAGAGTAATGGCTGGATTATGCCAGAGCAGTATCCTGACTTGGAGCACGTAAGGTGACTTAAAGGTGAGGTGCCTGCTGCCAAGCCTGATGACTTGAGTTGTGGTGTTGACTCCTGCAAGTTTCCCTCTAACTTCCACACATGTGCTGTGGCTTGTACATGCACACACACATACAATAAACAAACTAATAAATGTGTTTTTGAATGTTTCAAAACTTAAGTGGCTTTTTGTTTGTTTTTTGAGACAAGTTTTCTCTGTGTTACTGCTCTGGCTGTCCTGGAACTCACTCTGTAGACCAGGCTGGTCTTAAACTCAGAGATTCACCTGCCTCTTCCTCCTGAGTGCTGGGATGAAGGGCATAGGCTACCCCTGCCCATGAAAAGTGCTTTTAATATGCTAACGTGCTGCTACCCATTGAGGAGCTCTTGGCTCTTAAGGGCTGAGGGGGGGGGGGGGAGGGGGGCCATTTCCTTTGGTGCTGTAGCTGCTCTGCTGTTAAAGTTGCTGCTCCAGTAAGTATCCCACTACCCATGCTCGTGCAGAAAACCCTAACTGAACTCAGTGGATCATATCAACAGAACGACCGGGCAACCAAACAACAGAAAACACAGACATGAAGATGGGTGGCTGAGAAGGTTCAGCTGGAGCAGGGTAAGGGTGAGAGAGAGGTAAAGGGGGAGGAATGTCAGAATCCTAGCCACTCCCCCAGCTACATGACTGTACATGCACTGTCCAGTAGCCAGGCAAGGTGCTTAGTCACTCCAGGACCTCATGTCCTATGTAACCTGTGCACATAATTTGCACGCAGTGTGATCATGCAATCTATGTGCATGTGTGGCATAGCTACTTAAGCCCATATGTGCACGTGCAGGGGGTGGGAGGGGGCGGAACCGATAAAAGTGGGTTCCACCTATTCCCCTTTCTTCTTGCATTGTTATTTCATAGTCCTATGCACACCCCTTCTATTCCCTTCCCTTAATAAATTATTTTTTCATTGTGCCTCTTGGCTTCTCTCATATGGTAAACAATGCTGCTTAATAAATAACTTTGTGCTGCTTAATAAATAACAAGGAAGAATCACCAAAGCCCATTATGTACATATGTGAAATAGTCATCGCTAATAAATAATACAAACATTATGCTTAAAATATCATCGGACTTCGGATGTACCCGGAGCATGTGACTCCAAGCTGCTGCTGCACAGCTGGTGGCTGGTATATGTAGCCCAGCCTGCCTTAAACTTATGTGCAATCCTCCTGCCTCAGCCTCTTGAATTCGGAATTTCCAGGTCAGATCTCTATGCCTAGCAAAGATTTGTGGGTTTTGTGTATATTCTGTTCAATAGACCCAATCAAATTGTTGTGGCTTGTCACCTGAAATGCCGAGTCACGTCTGGAGCCATCGTTCTGATGCATAAAACCAACAAATGCCAACAGAGCAAGAAATGACCCTCTTTAAACAGAAATCAAAATCTTCATATCTCTTGCTTCCTAATAAAATAATTTTATCTTTTTCTTGAGATGATAAAACTTTCATTATATAACATTGTAAACAATACCCATTCCAAGTTTTTGAGATACTTGTGAATTCTGTGTCAGATGTTTAAAAAGTAAGACTGTCACCATGTGCTGAAACTAAGACTGTGGAAGTCGCAGGTGGAGGCAGGAGATTATCCTACGTAGTGAGGTTAGGCTAGCCTGGGCTGTAGGAAACTTGTCTCAAAACCAACTAAACAAACAAACAAAAAAATGAAACAACAAAAACAGAAAATAAATTAACATTTAGGTTTAATTCCAGATAGGTAATTTTAGGGGATTCTCTCTATTGTATTTACAATCTACTCAGATTTTTCTTTTTTCAGAGAGAGAACACTGAGAATGGGGTTTTGAATATTCTGGCAGCTACAGCAGTTTTGACTTCCCAAACATGTTGAGAGATTTCACGGTAAAACTTCTCTAATGAACCTTTCTGTTTCCATTCTGCCGAGTAGCTGTAGCAGTTGGCTCCTGTCACGTGATATTGTTGGTGACTTGTAGGCTGCAGAAGGCACAGTGGCTCAGAACCCCAGCACCCGGTGATAGGGAGGGCCCAACTAACTCAGAGCCCCGAAGCATCAGTTGTGAATAAGGGTTTAGGACTCCGAGCTTTTTCCCTACACTCTGTGAAGTCACGTCATCAGGGCTCCTCTCTAGGCCCCTCATTTGGAGACTGTTCTAGGAGGAACTTCAAAATCTGAATATTGAATAAGTGCCCCAGGTAGTTTATAAACAATTCATAAAGATGAGCCTCATCTAGGGCGTAGAAGGTCAAAGATAGGACTACCATCCGGGGATCCGGGAAACCTCAGCTTCTGGGGATGGGTTGGGCAAGCTGCAGGTCACCACCTCGTAAAGAGCCCCGGACTCTGGACCGCAAGGCAGTTAGTTGTCCATTACATGTATCTCAAGAGGTAATCTTCCTTCTGGGACAATGAGTTTTACGTGAGCGTTTCTGCTTTAGTCCGGGACCCACTGTCTGAAAGCTATGCGAAGTTTGGGGAACTGGTTTCCCACAAGGCTGTTCTCTAATCCTTAAGTGGAGCTGACAATAGCCATCAACAGACACCCCACTATGCACAGTTGCCTCGTTCAACCCACTCTGACTATTACATGCTTTTAATCCTTTAATCTCCGCATTTCTTGGTGTCTAGAATATTTCCCCTTCTTTTACTTTCTTTTTTTCTTTCCTTAGGCAAGCAGGAAAAATAACGGTGTAGATACTGCAGACTTTTCATCTTTTTCTCTGAGCATTGAATAGCACAAGCTAAAACCCACACTAGGGTAAAAATAGCTGGGACCTTTGCTAGGCAGACCTGTGAAGACTTTATTATTATTATTATTATTATTATTGAATATTTGAACTGAAAAACTCTCACTCCTCAAACTGTTTGTGTCCTTGGTGATTCGAATGAGATACTGTTTGGAATCTGGTTCTAAACAGAGCAGATTACATTTCAGAAGTGTTTCCGGCTTGTGTTCCCGGTTCCTATGAATCTACGTTTCTCTTAGCTTCAAGTACAGTTCCAGAGTGGGGTAGACTTTCTAGTTAATTCCAGATGGAACCAGGCGTTTATTCCAAATGAATGAAAAACCTCTAGTGGATAGAGAAAACTCACAAGCAGTGGCTTCACTTAGCATTGGTCTTCATTTGCACGGAGCAGTTCCTAGTTCCAGAAGCAAGTGATAACCAGAGGAGACATTTTCTCTTCCATATAGAGTAGGGACCAATGGAATACAGCTTACTAAACGTCAGAAAGGGTTGTTTTGAAACTTCTTCCTAATCCAAGTATATATATATATATATATATATATATATATATATATATATATATATATATATATATGCCTATATATAGTAAATTACTGCAAACAGCAGGCCTGTTTTCACAAACTACAGAATGAGGTACCGTTTGGTTCCCTGGCTGCAGGGCCTATATCCATCTAGCTAATTGTTGTTTCCTAGGTTTCTGGAACATAATTGGTGCTCAGTAAATTCTTTTGCATAAATCAGGAAGCAAATAAATGTGCATTTCTGTCATACTGGTGGGTTACGTGTAAAGCCTGCTCTTGAGATGGCAAGGATTCTTGTCACTCCTGTGTCCCCCTTTCATTTATTTGTCAATGAGACGAACATACCATTTAATATTCACTGAAATAGATCATGTCATAGTTTGAATTAATTCATGCAATCAGAGGAAGAAAAGTCTTGCTTTTGTTATATGTGGACAAATTCCTTTGATAATGGACTATTGAGTGCCTTTCTACTTTAGTATGCATGGTTTTTTTTTTTTTTCTGCATGTAAGTCTGTACACCACATTTGTGTCTGGTAACCATGAAGGCCAGAAGAGGGCATTGGGTCTTGCAGAACTGGAATTACAGATGGTTGTGAACTACCACATGAGTGCTGGGAATTGACCCTGGGTCCTCTGGAAGATCAGCCTGTGCTCTTAACCACTAAGCTGTCTCTTCAGTTCCTTGAGCATTTTTTTTCTTTTGACCATGGTTAAGGGTGACACATTGTATCCTTGAGGAGTGTGAGGAGAGTGGGTATCATTTGCTAGCACTTAAAAATGACAACTCTACATGGTCACAGATTTGTCAGTTTAGGAGGACTTAACCATTCCATTCATAGTGCTTAAATACTTCACAACATCATGTTGGCCCAATCAAAATATATGATGCTATTTGACAATTAAAAAAAAAAAAAAAGCTGGGCCGGGCGGTGGTGGCACACGCCTTTAATCCCAGCACTTGGGAGGCAGAGCCAGGAGAATCTCTGTGAGTTCGAGGCCAGCCTGGTCTACAGAGAGAGATCCAAGAAAGGCACAAAGCTACACAGAGAAACCCTGTCTTGAAAAACCAAAAAAAAAAAAAAAAAAAAGCCTATGGGCTGGTGAGGTGGCTCAGCTGGTAAGTGGGCTTGCCACCACACCTGAGCCCTGAGCTCTATCCTGGGAACCTACATGCTGGAAGGAGAAGGAGAGAGTGGACTCACAAATTGTCCTCTGATCTCCACACATGTATACAAACACAAACACCAGGTAAACAAATGTCATAACATTTTTGAAAAGCTTTTATTCTGTAAGGAAAAGAATGAATCTCCAGAATCTCTTTCTGGTCATCCCTGGCCTCCAGGGGACTGAAAAGGGGACTTAGAGTGATGACGAGGACGTCTTTCCTGGCTGCAGTGGCTGAGTACAGAGTACAGAGTAGCAGTCTTTATTTTCTTGTTGTTCCTGCAGTTGCTGAAGTTAAACTTCCTTTTCATTTCTACTGCAAATGAAAGTAAAGAAGTAACAGTGTGTTTGAAAGAACCCTTACTGGGTAGGGGCTTGGGCCAGAATGATGGCTCAGTGGTTAAGAGCATCATCTATTCTTCCAGATGACCTGAGTTAGATTCCCAGCACCCATATTAAAGCTTACAACTTTAACTCTAGGCTCAGAGTTCTCTGGCCCCTTTTGACCTCTGTGGGTACTGATGCATGTGGTATGCAGATGTACCTGCAGGCAAAGCACCCATACACATAAATATAAATAAACAAAGTGTAAAATATCCTAATTGTTGTCTAGAGGAAGCGTCTAATCTCTTCAGTGCTTCAGAAATCGCTGAATCCACTATGTTGCCCAGTGGATGTTGCTCTAGGGTCTCATAGTAGCTTCCCTTTCCTTGAGACATCATTCTCATCTGACACCACTCAGGCTGTGCAACAGATTTTCTATGGAGCAAAATGAAAACTTTTTTTTTCAAGCTCTGTCTACTAGGACCCACACGGAACACACCTTTCTACCATATGAGCACTCTGCATATTATGTGGGTGTCACATGCTGTTCATGGTCTCACTTGAAATCTTCCTGTAACAATTCTGAGAGTTGTCAAGCCCTGTGCTGAGATCTAAAGACTTTGTAGGTATTACATCGTTTAACTCCTCCTGCTAAATCCACGCTCATTTTATTGTTTTAGAGAAGTAAGTTACCCAAGGAGGGAACTGCAAAACTGAGATTTGAACATCAGACATTAATTATGGGACCACTTAACAGTACATTTCCTGTCATTTGTTTGAGAAGTTGGAGTTTTGTTTCTCTTCCTTCCTTCCTTCGTTTCTCTTTTTCTTTTTCCTTCCTTCCTTCCTTCCTTCCTTCCTTCCTTCCTTCCTTCCTTCCTTCCTTCCTTCCTTCCTTCCTTCCTTCCTTCCTTCCTCTTTTTCTTTTTTCCAGGCTGTCCTCAAACTCCCTATGTCTTTGAACTCCCTGAGTAGTCAAAGATGACCTTGAAATCCTTATCCTCCTGTCTCCACCTCCTAAGTTCTGAGATTACAGGTACATACTATCACACTAAGTTTTATTTGGTGCTGGGGATGGAACCCAGGGCTTCATACATGCTAGATGAGCACACTACCAACAGAGCTATATCTCCAGCTTGACTTTATAGGCTTCCATGGCTAAAATTGTTCAAAAAATGCTTTCATGTATAACAAATCTTTCTCTGTACCGCCAGCCAGTTCCCAAATAGCAATACAGAAACTTCTTATTAATTATGAAAGCTCAGGCCTATAGCTTAGGCTTATCCCACTAGCTCTTATAATCCATTTATATTAATCTTCATTCTATCATGTGGCATTACCTCTATTCTATCTTGCATCTCCTGTTCCTCTCTGTGTCCTCTGGCGTCTCTTCTGTGCCTAGATCCATCTCTTCTTCTCTTTCTTCCCAGAAGTCCTGCCTAACCTCTTTCTGCCTAGCTATTGGTCATTCAGCTCTTTTATTAAACCAATCAGAATGCACTTTGGCAAAGACACATCTTCACAGTGTATGAAAAGATTACTCCACAGCATTCATGAGCCTGTATTTTGCAGCACTTGGCTTCCTTTTGCAGTCAGTTTCTGCTTGCCTCTGTCTCCAGTCTCACAGAGTCACAGGATAACCTCCCCACCCCCACATGCTCAGCTCCTTAAACCATATATGTTTTGAACTACTACTGATGGGAATGAACCCTGTCTACAGGCAGAACCAACACATTCCTGTTCCCCCAGGCCACTGGGCAGTCTTCAGGACGTGGCATAGCTGTGCTGACTCACTCTCCCTCCAAATACAAACTGGGTATGCATTCCCACAGGGGATGGGAAAGCAGTTGCCAAGGTGAGAATGGGAACTTGTTTTCTGTCAGTTTTATCCTCTTACATGAGTATTGTGAGTATATTCCCTTATGCTTATGAGACATTCTAGTGTTTTTTTTTTTTTTTTTTTTTTTTTTTTTTTTTTTTTTTTTTAATTTGGGTGTTTACAAGGGCACTTGATACCTTACAATTCTAGGCTGACTTGAGATAGGTCATCCCAGTCTTTTATAGAAAGTAAATAATACTTTACCAGAATCCTATGATATAAAAAACACAAGTTATCCAAGAACACAGGAAAAATAAACTAGCCTAAAGGCAGGGCAAGAGGGAACATACAGAATCACAAAAGTGAAAAACTGAGCACACACAGGTATAGATGTAACCAACTGTCTTATTAAATAAGAAACACAGAACCAATGCAAAGAAGAAAGCCAAGAGGTCAGAGCTAAGAGCTAAAACCTTACCCTTCCTCCTGCGGTGGTCCTACCTCTCTGAACCAGAGCTACTTCCTATGTGTCTATCTTTTTATAGTGTTTCTGTTCTGCCTTCTCATTGGTTATAAACCCAACCACATGACCACCTCATCACGGCCTGTCTGTATAGACCTCCAGGTCTTCTCTGGTTGGTACTGAGATTAAAGGCATGTGTATCCAATGCTGGCTGGATCCCTTACCAAAGAGACTTACCTAGCTCTGCCTACCAAGTGCTGGGATTACAAGTGTATGCCACCACCGCCCTGCTTTCCTATGGCTTGCTAATAGCTCTGACCCCCGGGCAACTTTATTTATTAACATACAAATAACATTTTAATACAAATAAAATATCACCATATTTCCCCTTTTATATTTTAATAAAAAGAAAAAAGGAAAAAGCTTATAACTAACATAAGAAAAACTTTATACAAAAGTACAATAGCTATATACAATATATACAAGTAATAAATAACTAAACAATGTCTAGTTCATTTGTATTTGACAAATTCAGAGAAAATAATTCCATTATCTATCCTATTGTATCTAATTCACTTTCTATCCTAATTAATCTTCAACTATAACTAACTAATCTTCAACTCCCACAGAGACCCAAGAAGGAAATAATATTAGCCAACAAAAATAAAAACAGGAAGTACATGCAAGCAACTTCCAAAAAAATTGTGAGTTGACAGAAACAGCCAGCTGCTTGGAGAGTCATCTGAGGTTTCTCTGCAGTGTTGGGGCATCATCTTCAGCCTATAGGCTTAACGTATCTGACAGACTCATTTGTGAAGTAGGACGTACACAAGGTCAACAGTTCAACCTCACATTGGGTGAGAGCAGTCTATATATCAGAAACACCTGAATTCCACTAGTGTCATGTCATGATTCAGGATTTTAAATTCTGGAAATTGTTGATGTTTTTTGAATTCAGCTGTCCATTCTTCTTGGCTATGTGTGTATGTGGTTTCATCTCAGCATCCCGTTCTTCTCCACATCCCTCTATTAAATGTCATTCTACTATTGAGAGGTATGAGCTTAATTACTCTTTCAAGAATAACTGTTTCAGCTGCTGTCCCATTGCACATCAGAAGCCATCGGCCCACTGCCTGTTCAGCTGCCTTCGAAGAAAAGGGCACTGTACCTTTTCCGGATTGCAAAGGCCACTTCAGGGATGGTGCCATATTGTCCTGGCTTCAGAAGATGCCTTTTGATAAAGCCATAACCACACTTGTTTTGGCAAGAATCAGTAGTCCTTTGTTTCGTGTCCTGTCTGTCAGCAGTTGATTCGAGGATACTTTGTTGTCCAGTGGCTAACTTTTGCCACAATGAAAGTTAACTCCAATTGCAGTTTTTTCAATGCCCATATTTTCTCTGAAGTAGATTGGTACTGCCAGGAGCCGACATGTCTCATAGTCATAACACACAGGAAACATTTTTAAGAAATGTAAATAAAAAAGTGATCCAAACACATTGAGAATGCTAGTTTCCCATAGTTCTCTGGCTTGATCAGAAAGGTAGCTAGGGTGCTGCTCTATCAAGAAGATGCACCATATTTTCATCAGTTTTGATTCAGTCTGGGGAATACCTCATGCAATTGCAAATTCAGGTCCTGTTAGTGTTGTGAGGTATCCATTAGAGCAGTGTACCTAGTCCGAGCAGCCAGCTCCCACTTAAATGACACGGAGACTTCTTATTAATTATGAAAGCCCAGCTGATAGCTTAGGCTCTCTCCTAACTACCTCTTAAACCTTCAATTAGCACATTTCTATTAATTTATTTTCTGCCTCGTGGCTTCATTACCTCATCTGCGTAGTGCCCATCCTGCTCACACTAGCTCCCCCAGCAGCTCCTCCCTTCTTGCTAGTGTCCTATGTGCCTGAAAATCCCAGCTAGCTATTGACCATTTGTCTTTTTTATTAAACCAATCAGAATGACATATCTTTACAGTAAAAAGATTATTTCACAGCAGAGCTGACCACCCGAACATGGGTTCAAGCCAATAGAAAGACTTTATTAGCAGGCTGGCAACTACAGTGGGTGTCCAGGACTGGAGTGCAGTCCCGGGCCTTTCTCGGGGTGACCTTTTAAGCACACATACCATGTGCTGGGTTAGCACACCTCAGTTGGCAAGAATAGTTAGCCAGAGGCAGAACTACAGAATCCACAAAGCAAAGCCAGTACATTTAGGGACTTTCCCAGAACCATGGACTTCAGTGGGTCAGGTCTTTGTTCTCATTTTGATGACGTTGCTGCCTTCATGCTGGGATCCCAGGCCTGGATGACACTTCCATCGTGGTGGCAGTCGTGCTAAATTCCGGAGGCCTCTTATGTGAGTTACTTCATGCTGTCTAGTCCCTTCCTTGTTTTCTACATTTGGGGCCCTCAGTGACTCAGTGTTGAAGTCATGGTTGTGTGCCCTGTTGAACGAGCTGGCTTGACCATTAGTACCAGTATCTCAAATGCAGGGAGCTGTCCAGTGGTCCCCAGTCACCTTGCCCTAGTCAGGTCGAATGAGTCCTCGCTATGTACCTCCTTTTCACTCCCAAGATTACTAAGAAAGGAAAAGGAAAAAGGCCGTATGGAACAGCCAGCGCTTGCTGCTGCACTGAATGCAGGTTTCTTTGTAGGTCAGTTACAATGCTGTTGTGATATAATCATGTATCTGCTTATTAGCATTTCCACATCCATCAATGGGGTAGCATAGTCAGTCAGAAAAATGAGGTCTTCCCTTGAGTTTATATCAGAAGATTTTGTAAAATATTTGGTGGGGAAGTATTTTGAAAATGAAATAATGCCAAAAGAGATTTTAGGAATGCCAGTGGCTGTAACACTCTCTGCCTTCCTGGTCACACTTCTACCCAGGATGTGTGGATGTGTATAACCATATCGCTTTGTCATGAGACACAGTGTATGATGCTCTGAGTTTTGGTGGTGATGGTCTAAGGTAGGGCAAAGGACTCAGACAGCTAACAGTGCATTGAAAGACAAAAGGATAGAGACTAAGATAGCTGAGAGCTAATTCAGGAGCCTCAGCAGGTGACATGCTCACCATGCACTCATGAGGACCTGTGTTCAGATCTACAACACCCATGTAACAGACTAGTCATGGTGGCATGCACTTGTGATTCCAGGGAACAGAGACCTGTGAATCCCCAGGATCAGCAAGTCCAGGTTCAGTCAGAGTCTTTGCCTCAGAACAGAAGGTGGGATTGCCGAGATGGTTATGTGGGTAAATGCACCTGCTGCCAAGCTTGATGACTTGAGTTCAACTCCTGAGTCCCACAGATTGGAAAGGAGAGAATAGACCCTTACAAATTGTTCTTTGATCTCTACATGCATGCTGTGGCATGCATACTTGTACCCTGCACACACACACACACACACACACACACACACACACACACACACACACCACATTTAAAAACAAAAAGACAAAGTTACAGAGTAAAACAGAATACAATATTAGTTTGGCTATGTAATAGAGAAAAACCCTTCTGTTTAATATTCAGGGTAGAGACCCATAAAAAAGTCAATTAAAGATTTAAAATTTCAGCACCAAGCCTTGAGCTGCTGCCTGTTTCCTGCAGCTCTGGTGCAGAAATTAACTTTTTTTTTTTAAATATTACTTCTTTATCATGGATTTCTTTAGCTCTACCATGCTCCTGAGTCTGCCAGTCTATTGAAAAGAACTGTTAGAAATATTATAATAGCCCAGAAGATCTGAGAGATGCATCATAAAAATGTATGCAGCCAATCTAGTTGATGTAATTATTTCAGCTTCACAAAATTATGGACATTTCTCCTACCATGGTTTGTTTGCAGCCTCCTGAGATGATAACCTGTGATTTTATTCATTAGTCTTTCTATCTCTTCCAAAGGCGGGTGTGGGGGAGGTGCGAGGCGGAGAAGATACATGGTGGGGAGGTGATGGGATGGAGGAGGCAGGGAGGTCAGAGGACTCTAAATTCAGAAACTCCACGGGAAACAGCCCTTGTCTGAGAGGGTGTGTGTAAACAGATTCAATTCTCATTTCACATTCTGCCTAAAATATAAAAGACCACGGCTCTTGTGTCCTTGTTTCCTGGTGGGCGAGGTGGCTGTTTAACACAATGGATCTAGGCAATGCAGATGCAGCTGGATGGCTTTGCTCACTCTCCATCCAGAGAGCTGGACAGCCTGGGCCCTTGTGAGAAGGACCTTTGCTGCCCCCACCACTGCAGAAATCAGGATGGGAGTGGCTGTGCTGACACACAATCAAACCTGGTTGGTCCATGACTTCTAAGGTCCACTACCACCCTGTGTTTACTGTCCCAGAGAGTGCTAGGAGAAAGGAGAGAGGGCCATCTATGTCTCTTGAGGTGGCCTCCAATGATTGGAATACAGAAAACAGTTGGAGGAGCTGCTGAACAGCAGTCAGAGGGTCTTTTCTCAATAAGCCATGAATTTTTTTTTAATGTACATGTCTGTCTGTCTGAGTGTGGATTTGTGTATGTGAGTGCAGTGTCTGCTAAGGCTGGAAGAGAATTCTGGAGCTAGCGTTATAGGTGATTGTGAGTGACCAGTGTGGGGGCTGAACTTTTGTGCCCCACAAGAGCAGTAGGAGAGCAGTATATACTCTTGACCATCAAACCATTTCTCCTGGCCTGGGTCACGGCTGTAATGAGGGAAAGGGGGCTGCTGATGTGGTTGTATGCTTGTCTAGCGTGCAGGAAGCCCTGGCTTCTCTTCCTGTCACTTTAGACCTAGGGTGTGGTAGCCTCCTCCTGTAATCTCACCACTCAGAAGGTGGAGGATCAGAAACTCAAGGTCAGCCTTGCCTACATAAAGGTTCTAGGCCCTGAGCTACGTGGAAGTCTATCTCTATAAACAGACAAGCAAACAAATGAACACATTCTTTTTTCCTGAAGGCCATGACTTTTCCACCATTTCAGAAAACATAAGAGTCAAAATTTATAGAGGGGTTTTGATCTTCTAATCTAGGTTACTAACAGAAATGGGCACTGCCACGTGCAGAGGATGCTGGGGATGGGCCTGCTTCTGATCACAGCCAGCCTTGATAGAGTTTTTTATTTGCGCATCCACTCAGGATAGTATCCCAAGACAAGACCTTAACCTAAGCATCAAGCTCTCTTTGGACTTTAATTTCAAAACAGAAGAAACCCACAGAACTTCTCTGCTGGTTTGCACTGGCACACTTCCGTAGATGCTGGCGGTGTCTTACCTTGGGATGCCTGCAACCACCTTCCAGACTTTGCCTTTCTGCCTCCTCCCAGAGCTCCTCAGGTGAGAGTCAAGAGTGGCATGGTAATAAAAGCACCACACATCCATCTTTCCAAAATGCTAGTTTCTCTCAGTCCCACAATTCTCTGTATAATTAGAAAGGTTTCTAGAGTAAATTAATCCATGGTAGTAACTCAACCGTCCCTGAATGTAGTTAGTTAGACTGTTACAGATTTGTCTGCCCTGCTGAGGTTATAAATCTCCAGGGCATGCATTAGGCCTGCTCTTGTCTTACGTATTCTGAGACAGAACTGGATCTTGAGGAATCTCCAATCCCAATAAAATAAATATGAGTGTAATCTCAACTATTATATATGTATATAAATAATATATAAACTACATATATATGACTTAATGTTTATGGAGGGGTTATACACACACACATATAATGTTGTTTATATAGATAAACAATAATGGGGAATTTAAGGAAAATCCTAGTTAAATCTACAAATGAGTTTAACATTGGAACAGAAAAAATAAAGTATCTTCCCTGGATCCCTCATGTAAAAATTGGCATGACATTTTGGCTGAGCCCATCTTATCAGGATGGAATATGGCAGGAGTTTTAGACTTTGGACAAACCTATCATATGACACCTGTGTCCAATTACTCCTCAAACTCTACAGTTCCCTACATTGTGTGATGTGGCTATTCTTTTACATTTAAAAAGTCACTGTCCGTGGCCACCTAGTTCTCAGGTTCCCATACCTGGCAGCTGCAGGAAATCTTGAAACATCATTTATCATTTTGCAACAATTTAAGCTTTTTATATTACATTGATTGTCTTTGGGTAGAGCTTAGAACCGTTTAAACTATTCATCCATTTACTAATTTCTACATGAGACTGGGTCTCTACATCATGCTATGAGATGATGTTTTCAGAGGAACCAATTTTTTATTTACTTATTTGTTTGAGACTGATTCCCTTGTAGCACAGCCTGGTCTTAAACTTGATTTGTAGCTGAGGATGACCTTGGATTCCTGATCCTTCTGCCTCCCTACCTTCTGAGTGCTAGGATGATGGGTGTGAGTTAGTACACCTGTTTTAGAATCTTGTATTTTAAATCATACTAATGACCATTTTTTATTTTTTCATACTTTCATTTTAGGTCGAATTTTATGTGGCTTTAGGACAAATTTGGCTCCCACACCATCTAGACAGCAGTATTTATCGTTAATGACCCTTCTTTGCTCAATTTTGTCTCTGCACTTTGTTTTTCACAGAGCTCACTCACCTCTCCTCACACACTAACTTTCATGTCTCCTCTTAGATAATCTTTTTTCTTCTTATGCCCAATCAGCACCATTCTCAACCTCCTCTGCATAGTGCTTTGCCAATGGCCATCCTTGTGAGTGAACCTTCCTCCCTGCACAAGATGCCACCTTCCCTGCTCACTTCTTTCCAACGTGGTTCTAAACTCTCTTTGACCTGGGCTATCATGTCAGCTTTGAGCCTTCTTTCGATAAATTTAGGGTCCCTTTCACCCCGGCCAACCTTGAGTGTTACAGATGTCTGTTCAGATTAACCCCTGTGTGTGTCAGAATGCAGTATCAGCTGGGTAGTTAGTGCTGCTTGTAGCTTGGGCCTGAGCTGGGGACTGCAAGGCCACAGGCAAGCAGCTTTTGTGTGTGTGTGTGTGTGTGTGTGTGTGTGTGTGTGTGTGTGTGTGTGAATTTGTGCCCTACAAATTGGACGCCAGATGTTACACGACTCTTTAATGGTCTTTTAATAAAAACCCAGAACCAGATATTGGGGTGGAAACTGAAAGATCAGAGAACAGAACAAGCCACTAGATTAAACATAGATGACAGGAGGTGGTGGCACACACCTTTAATCCTAGCACTGGGAAGGCAGAGATCCATCTGGATCTCTGTGAGTTCAAAGTCACCCTGGACTACATGAGATTGACTCTGTCTAGGAGAGAAACAAAGCCAGACACTGGTGGCACACGCCTTTAATCCCAGTACTTAGGAAGCACATGCCTTTAATGGCTGGGTGGAGAAAGGTATATAAGGTGTGAGGAGACAGGAAGTAGAGGCTTTTCGGCAGAAGCGTCCCTTTCAGCTAGAGGCCTATTGGCTGAGGCTCTTTCAGGCTGAGGAGTTGGTGAGGTAAGAGGGGGTGGCTGTGGCTTGCTCTGCTTCTCTGATCTTCAGGCAAATTTTATTAGGGTACACAATATATCACCACACAAGACCACAGGCTAATCTGATGGAGGCAATTCTTCAGCTGAGGTTCCCTCTCTCCAGATGACTCTATGCTGTGTCAAGTTGACACTAAAAACTAACCAGGCCAACCCCATCCCACAGTTGATGTCTATTTTAGAATCTGTGTGTCTGGTTCTTTCCACTTTACAGTATGATTTCAGTGCACATCAGACATATTGTCATTTTATTCAAGAAAACATTAATGCTTTTAGACTCTTGTGACAAGTGGGCATTTGATCAATTGTAATGAAATTATTCCACTAAATGGATGTGACATTCAGCTGAGGTGGAGAGGAGAGAGGCCCACATACAGCCCAGCTGCTTTCTGGCCACAAAATGTGCTTGAGCTCTTTCTATTTTCCAGCTTAAAGACCAGCTACCAGAGCTCAAGCGCTTACCCATCTTTCTTCACCTTGAGCTTTGCACTTCCTTCTTTTTGTGCAAGTCCTGCAGAGGGAGAGGACCCATGGCCATCTCCTCAAACAATACATGGCTACACAGCACACATTCTAACTTGGGAGACTATGTAGGCTTTGACAATAGTTTGGGGGTGCCAGCGTCACTGCTGGGAGTGTCCACTGACTTCCACCCTTCCACTGGGTGCTCAGGTCTGCCCTGGTTGGGGCATTTGTGTGTCAGGATGAGAGCAGCATAAGAGCCTTGGGAGGTAGCTGGCAGATGGGCTCCCTGGTGGTTCTGGTGCTGGTGCTGAGCTCCTGGGACTGAGAAAAGGACACAGTATGGTAAATACACAGTGCAAATTCAAGTAATTGATAGAGTTCAGAACATAGTCCAAGAATGGAGTCCTGTGAGAATTCTGAGCGCTTGTAAGAAAACAAGACAAGAGTCTTAGGACCTTAGTTTCTTCAAACCTTGGAATTACTCTTGGACTGTGCTTCTGTGCCCCTCCCACGTGGAGTGGGTAAGAGTGAGTTGACACCGTATTATTCATTACAAGTGACTATTACTTGTTTATAAGGCAAAACATGTTTTTTCATGTGTGGCTTGCCCTTGTGGTGGAACATTTTACTCAGATGACACTTCTCAGCCCCCAGAGTATAAATTGTCTGATGTTCTGAATGAAGTTGGCTATTGCATGAGACTTTAGTCTGCCTCATTTTTAGGCCCCACTCTCCCAGATTCACGCCACCAACTAGAGTGGCAAACAGGTTGATTATAAGGCAAGTAAATTAATTTGACCTTAAGGTTTGGAACATTTTCTTTCTAAAAAGAATTTTTTGGAATGTAGGGCTTGTTGGAATGTTATTAATTTTTTTCCTACAGAAAATATTGGATGTTGAACGTGTTTCCTCTTGCCCTATTTTGCTGGAAAATTTAGATTGTTATTTTTTATTTGTGTGTGTAGCGTATGCACATGTGTATGTGAGGGTGTACATGCCTGTGCACAGCCACATGGAGGCCTGAGATGGTTGTCCGTTGTTTTCTTTTGTTGCTCTAGACTTACTTTTCTGAGACAGGGTCTCTCTGGCTGAGCAGTGAGCTGCTAGGACATGCATGTCTCTGTTTTACAGGACTGGGGTTATAGGCATGTGTGTCCATGCCTGGGTTTTATGTGGGTGCTAGAGAACTGACTCAAATCTTACTGCTTGCACAGCAAGCTTTCCTATCCACTGAGCTGTCTCCGCAGCCCCTGATCCAGATGTCATAACTTCTGAATACACCCAACACAATGTCCCGTCTACTGAAACTGCTCAAATGTTAGCAGTTTCTTTATTGCTTCTGCCTTTTGGCTCTGATGCGCCCAACAACTTTTGGGCAAAACTTACATTTAAACCAATATATAATACAGCTCAGCTTTATAAATGAGCTCTTAGCCATGGAAAAAATGGTCACATCTCCCTCTGGGAAGAAACAGCAGCCAGATATACAGAAATCAAATGACTACATTGGGTTGCCCACAAAGTTCTAGAGCATAAATATTTAGAGAAAAGATTTATTTTTTTTTTGGGGGGGGTCGTGGTGGAAAACTTTGATATTCTGAACTCTTTAAAGCAATACCTTAGCAATGAAAATACAATATTAAAACCCGAATACCTGCTCTCCCGACAGGACAAACAGTATATTACAGCACACCGAGGTGACACACTGTGACTGCTTTATTCTCCTCTCCCCTTCTTTACAGCAGAGCATATATTCCCCCTGCTCTGCAGCCAGAGACGTTTCAAGGAGATTAGTGTGTTCCAATAGGTTTCCTGTCCTTCCTTCAAAAGGAGCCGAGTATATGAAAAAGTCAAGGCAGATCATTAAAATTGTAATAATACCCCAGTGTGGAAGATGAAAAGGAGGGGTCCTCCCTCCTGCTGGATTTATTTTTAGCTCACAGTGGTGTGTTTTTCTGTGTGGCATTTGGATCAGGTCACCACAGAAAGAAAAAGTCACTTTAACACTGGTGGTTTGGGTGAGACATTATTTAGTGGGGTTGTGACTGTTGAAACACCGATGGAAATAAATGGAGATGATCCTGTATCAAACCCCATTTACTGGAACCAGCTATTTTGAATGGTGATGTGCCTGACAAGTCAATGTTTTTGAAAAAAAAAAAAAAAAAAGCAACAGATTGCCTAATTTCAGATAGCAATCCATTGCACGATGCAGGCTAGACATCCACAAGGTACCTGGAATTTGCCCGAGGATCTCTGAACCATACTTCATTTGCTTTCACATCAATAAAGCCTTCGCCACTCCTCAGAAATGTCTAAAAATTCAAAGTCAATGGGGACAGATATCTTATCTGCTAATAAAAGGTAGCTCAGTTAAAGGTGGCCCCAGTACCTGAGGGATATTCTGCAGTTGGCACCCCCTCCACACTGCTCTGCCTTGACTTTTCCAGTTCTCTCAGACCAACAGTCTTTTTTTCACGAGAGCAGGATTCAGGGAACACACAGGAGGGGAGGAGGATGGGGAAGGGAGTTTTAATACTGCTGGAGCTTTGGGAACTTAAGTACTTATCCATGGGGGAACAGATGTGCAGTTGAAGAGGAGGACACTTTAGCAGTTTCTGTGGCGAAGGTGCCAAAGTTCGTGACTTACAAACTTAAACTCCAACGCTTCAGTGTGCAGAGGAGAGAGGATTGGGTCATGAGTGTTCTGCCCTCAGGTATGGACCACGTTCATTATTGTGAGAGAATTTGGTATAAAAGCAAACGCACATGTCTTTACTCTCTTGCCTTTCCATTTTCTGCATGTGTGGTGTTTGGAAGAAAATGGCCCCTAAAGGGAGTTGTACTATCAGGAAGTGTGGCATTGGAGTAGGTGTGGCCTTGTTGGAGGAAGTGTGTCACTGTGGGGGTGGGCTTTGGGGTCTCTTATGCTGAAGCTACACCCAGTGACACAGTTCACTTTCTGTTGCCTGTGGATCAAGATGCAGAACTCCCAGTTCCTACTTCAGCACTGTGTTTGCCAGCATGCTGCCATGTCCCACCATGAAGATAATGGACCAAACTTCTGTAACTGTAAGCAACCCCCAATTGGATGTTTCCTTTGTAAGAGTTGCTGTGATCACAGTGTCTCTTCACAGCAATAGAAACTTTAACTAAGACAGCATGACTTGGCAAGAATGCTGTCCTTGACCTTGGCCTTCCCCACATCCAGAATGATATGCAAAACTCTGGTGTTTATACCTGGCCTAGTCTCAGATATTCTGTGATAGTCACATCAGACAGAAGAAGACTAAAATGAACTAGAAACTAGTAGTTTTAATCATCTACTATTGATATTGCCTGATTGCCTTTGAATTCTTCATATAAACCCAAATTTTCACAAGGACTGCTTTAAAAATAATTCGTGTTTCTGAAACTGTTAATGGATGGTTCTTTGTTTTCTAACTATATAATCTGGAGAAAGATGGTTGACCTCATTAAACCACATTGAAAGATTTATTGAGATAAAGTTGGTACACATATGGTAGACATATTAGATATAATTACAATATTATGTGTTACATAATTTTAAATATTCACAGGATTAGTGAGGAATAATGAAGATGGATGATATTTTACATTGACAAAGACATGTAAAAACTTTCTATTGTCAGACTTTAATACAAGGCTCACATGCTCCAAGCTCAGGTCTGAGCAACTTCAGAGTTACATTGGGTTTTCTTCTTGGAGCCACAGTGTGAGATGCCAAAGCTCCTTAAATTTCACCCACACTTCCCTTTTTCTTTAGTGCTTTTCATAATAACCGTTCTCTCTTCATACCCTACTGCTCAGTGGCCTTCTAGGTTTTAACTGAGCTCTTGAGTTTAATCATATATCAACTAATTTTGGAGAAGAATATACCCTCTCTGGCAGTGTTCATTTTACATAATCTAAAATGACCAGAATTTAGCTGAATGTAGTGGCACATGCCTGTAATCCCAACACTTAGGAGGTTCTGACAGGGGACCATGGATTGGAGGATAGTCTAGGCTACGTAGTGTGAGACCCCATCACAAATGAACAAAACACAGAAACTAGGATTTTATTGAACAAATTTCAGAGTTGGCGTTGTAAATCATTGTGATTTGAATGCGAGATGTCTCCCCATAGACTTGTGTTTGAACCTTTGGGAAGATAATGAAATCTTTCCGAGATGGAGTCTTGCTGGAGAGTGGGTCATTGGGTTGGGGCCTTTGAGGTTCTGTAGCTGGGTTCTTCTTCATGTTTTCTTTCTGCATATGGACTACTGGCTTCATACATGCCTTTCCTACCATGATGGACTGACTATAAGAACAAACGAATGCTTTCTCTTGAAAGTTGCTTTTCTCAGGGTATTTTTATAACAACATCAGACAAATAACTAAGGCACAATTGTGGGGAGTGACACCTGATAAAAAATCTGGTGTTCCCCAGCTGAATTATCACTCAACTGAAGCTTTGAAAGCTTTTTTTGGTGACTGCATTTGTATGAATACATTTAATTTTTATTCATTTTAAGTTAATTTTCTAGAATACAAAATGATGGGATTCATCACAACACCCTCCTGCTTCTTGCCATTGTGTATTGTCCCCATTCACTGCCTTCATCTATGTCCTCTCCCTGGCCAGGCCCCTTTCTTCCTCTGGTCTGCACTTCTGCTTTCCCATTACGTATGTTCCATTATCCTATTTACTGTGGGGAGCTGAGGAATGCCTGCCTGAGCGAATGTGTGTGGAGAAGATGAAATCCTGAATGAACTTACTTTATTGATAAAGACCAATGCCTCAAACCTGGAGGAATTGTCAAAGCTCTCCTCTGATCTGGCTCAGGAAGAGGGCCAAGCCTTTTTCTGGTCCAAGTATGACAACTGAGGGATGTGTGCAAAGACTAGTAACTGCAGCTTCATCCTCCAGAAGGTTTACAGCCTGAGACTGCTGCCCACAGAGAGCTCTTACTGAGACTAGCTAACTCCTCCTAGTGCCGTACATAATGAACATGCAGAGGTCCAGGGAGCAGAGGCAGCCAGGTCTCTGTCATTGCTGCTCCATCAGGGTGAGCATGGCCCACCGCATCCCAGGTTTTCTGTGTTTGTGTCTCTGTGTCTGCTCTTTTTTCACTTCCTGGTCACCTCAGTTGGATTTCCAAGACTAAGCCATGTAGGATGTAGTGATTTACCAGGTCTCTTAATCTCTCTTCTTTCTCTTTCTAACTTTGTGTCACGCACATGCACACACGTATGAGAGGAAATAGTCATTATTTGCCTTTCTGAATCTTAAAACATTTTGAAATTACATTGTGTGTGTTTGTGTGTGTGTGTGTGTGTGTGTGTGTGTGTGTGTGTGTGTGTGTGTGTGCTGTATACTTGTGTATGCATAGTGGAGGCCAGATGTCAATGCCTGGTATCTTCCACTATTGCTATCCACCTTTGGAGGTTCTTGATTAGTTGGTATTTTGAAATAGGGTCTCTCACTATGTAGCTCTGGATGGGCTGGAACTCACTATGTAGACCAAGCTGGTTGGAAACTCACAGAGCTCTGCCTGCCTCTGCTTCCCGAGTACTGGGATTAATGTGGCACACCACTATATCTGGCTCCACCTTATTTTTTTGAGACAAGGTATATTAGTTACTTTTTGTTGCTGTGATGAAACAGCCTGACCCAAAGTGACTTATGAAGAGTTTGTTTTGGTTTGTGGTTCCAGAGGGAGAGTCCATAATGGCAGAAGAGGTGTGGAAGCAGGCTGCTGGAGCAGAAAGCTGAGAAATCACACCTTCACATTTTCAACTGCAATCACAAAGCAGAGAGACCCAACTGGAAGTGGGGTGAGGCTCTCCCCGCTTCGTGGAGTCCTTCCTCTAGCAAGGCTCTATCTCCTAAAGGTTCCATAACCTCCCCAAGCAATAGCACCATTGGGGACCAAGTGTTCAAACACAAAAGCCTATGGGGACATTTCTCACTGAAACTGTCATACCAAGAGAGAGCGAATCTAGCCAGGACTTGCCATTTTGCCAGATTCGATGGCCAGCAAGTTCTGTGTATGGACATGGAGTCCAGAGGCCAACTTTGGTCTTTTTCTCTATTGCTCTCCACCTTATCTTTTGAGATAGGGTCTTTCATCAAACCGAAGCTTCTGTTTTGGGTAGACTAGATGGCCAGGAAGACCAGAGGCTCTACCTGTCCCCCCCTCCTCCCTGCACTGGGGTTACAGGCACTCTCCCCAACTTCCTGAATTCTACATGGGTTCTGGTAACCAGATTCAGGTCTTTGAGCCTTTGCGCAAACACATTGCCCACTGAGCCACCCCCTCACCCTAATCTATCACTTCTTTCATGTAGTTATTCTTTTTGGGGTAAGTTGATATCTCACTTTAGTTTTGATTTGTGTTTCTCTGACAATAATAGATTGTTTTTCATATACCTGACAGACATTTGTATATCTTGTTAGAAAATGTGTACTCAGGTCATTTGCCCATTTAAAAATCAGATTATTTCTTTTGTGTTACAGGGTGTTGAATCCAGGGCCTCACACATGGTAGGCAAATGCTCTACCACTAAACTCCAAAGCCCAGTTGCGTTCACTTATGTTCTGGCCCGTAATCTCCTCATGGCTGAGGAGTTTTCAGATATTTTCTCCTATTCTGTAGGTTGTCTCTTCAGTTGTTAATTGCTCCCTTTGTTGTGCAGGTTTTTAATGAATCCCATTTGCCAGTTTTTGCTTTTGGGATCAAGCCAAGGTACATTTGCCCAGGGTAATGTTCTGAAACACTTGCCCTGTATTTTCTTTGAGCAGCTTCAGTTTGAATCTTTGATTCATTCTGAGTTGATAAACAGGGAGAGGAAGGGTCTCATTCCTTTCTGTGTGCCTGGATATCCAGTACGTTCTTGCTGCCTTTGTCAAAATCCATTGTATGCAAGTGTGTGGATTTCTTTCCCGAATTATGGGAGCAAGACAGGCTACTTTTCTGATTCTGAGACTTTGTGAGAGCAAAGCCACTTAGGGAAGGCTGTCTTGGTGTTGGCCAGTGCCACGAGAGGGGGTCTTTTTCTGCCTCGTTGCCTTGCCGAGTTGGGTCAGCAGAGCCCAAAGGGTAGCTCTCTGGTTCTGTTTCACAGAATCCCAGAGAGGTAGCATTTCAACATGTCTCCACAGTGAGAACTGAGGATATGGGGCACAATATAGGTCAGTAGATGTTCTTTGTGCCCAAGTTTAAAATCTGGCAAATCATTATGTAGATGATGTGTCTATCTCTTGCCCTCACCCTCTGCTGGTAGCTATCCATTAGCTTGGATAGCCTGAAGCACCTCATATGTGGTTGTGGTAGTTTGAAATTGGCCCCCATAGACTCATAGGGAGTGGCACTATTGAGGGGTGTGGCCTTGTTGGAGTAGGTGTGGCATTGTTGAAGGAAGTGTGTCTTAGTTCACTTCCTGTTGTCTGTGATTTAAGATGTAGAACTCTCAGCACCTTCTTCAGCACCATGTCTGCCTGCATGCCGCCATGCTTCCCTATCCCCATGATAATGAACTAAACCTCTGAACTGTAAGCCAGCTCCAACTAAATGTTTTCCTTTATAAGAATTGCCGTGGTCATGGTGTCTCTTCACAGCAATAGAAACCCTAACTGAGTCAGTGGTCTAGCTTTTTCTGAGGCTCTGTTGGTCTAAGGCCAGCTCAAGACTCAGTTTTCATGTAGAAACTCCAGGAACTCTGTTCTTTCTGAATATCTGTCCCCAGTCCTGGCCTACTCACTTTAAATAAAGGTTACCCTCGGGAATCATTCCAATTCCTATAAACTTAGCAGTATTTTACACAGCATGCTATTCCAAATTTCATTTGTTCTGTGTAAGGATGTTCCCTTGAATCTCTCATCAGAGGGACTATTAGAGGCAAAAATCTGTTGTCTTTCTTTCTTTTCTTTTCTTTTTTTTTTTTTTGGTTTTTCGAGACAGGGTTTCTCTGTGTAGCTTTGCGCCTTTCCTGGAACTCGCTTTGTAGACCAGGCCTGCCTCTGCCTCCCGAGTGCTGGGATTAAAGGCGTGCGCCACCACTGCCCGGCATCTGTTGTCTTTCTTATATCACATCTGGACATATTGTTTTCAAGCATTTAGTAGCTGGTGAGCTAAGTTTATTTTAGACAAATGTCAACTTTCTACATCCGTCTACTTATTCATGTTTCTCTCTCTCTCATCTATCTATCTATCTATCTATCTATCTATCTATCTATCTATCTAATCTATCATCTATCAATCATGTATCAATATACCTATATATCTATCATCTATCTATGTATCCATTATCTATTATCTATATCTATCATCTGCCTTCTATCAATTTCCTTTTCTTTCTTTCTTTTTCTTTTTTTTTTTGGGGGGGCAGGATTTCTCTTTGTAGCCCTGGCTGTCCTGGAACTCACTCTGTAGACCAGACTGGCCTTGAACTCACAGAGATCTGCTTGCCTCTATATCTAATTTGGTGGCTGACCCTGTCCTTTGATCCCCAGATAAGTTTACTAGGGTACATAATATATCACCACATCTCATTGTTTTAATAACCTTTTAAATTAAAACACTACTATTTTAGAATTTTAATAGTGAACAGATATAGGGCTGGGAAACTGGCTTGACAGTTAAGAGTATACACTGCTCTTATAGAGGACTTGAGTTCAGTTCCCAGCACACCATTGGGTGGCTCACAACCACCTATAACTTCAACCACAAGGAGTCCTCTGTCCACTCTGGACTCCTAGGGTATCTGCACTTAAGTGTACATACTCCCCTCTGTAGCTAGAGTTTTCCTGCCTGGCCCACAGTCAGGACAAATCTCTCTCACCCGCCAGTCCCACAGCCGCTCAGACCCAACCAAGTAAACACAGAGACTTATATTGCTTACAAACTGTATGGCTGTGGCAGGCTTCTTTCTAACTGTTCTTATAGCTTAAATTAACCCATTTCTATAAATCTATACCTTGCCACGTGGCTCATGGCTTACTGGCATCTTCACAGGTGGGTTGTCATGGTGGCAGCTGGCAGTGTCTCTTTCTGCCTTCCTGTTCTCTCTTTTCTCCTCTCTGTTAGTACCACCTATACTTCCTGCCTAGCCATGGGCCAATCAGTGTTTTATTTATTGACCAATCAGAGCAACACATTTGTCATACAGAACATCCCACAGCACTCCTCTTACACATAACTGAAAATGAATTAGTCTTTAGA
Source organism: Peromyscus maniculatus bairdii (assembly GCF_049852395.1). Classification (NCBI taxonomy): domain Eukaryota; kingdom Metazoa; phylum Chordata; class Mammalia; order Rodentia; family Cricetidae; genus Peromyscus; species Peromyscus maniculatus. The sequence continues at coordinate 160,594,542 of NC_134854.1, read as the reverse complement.
AGCCATAAGCAGATACTCACTATTCATCCTTTTCATCACAAATTACATTTCTTTGTATATATAACAATATTTTCATTTATCTAGAAAAAATGAGTACATAGGATAAAAAAGTAGATGTAGGGAGAGTTGGTTGCCATTTTCATCACAAACAATCTGAACACATGGATGGTTAAAAGTTAGATGAAGTGATGCGGCCTTACCAGGGAGGAAGGAGGACGTGTGGAAACAGGAAGATAAGAAGGATTAGTGGATAAAACAGAAGATCATCCCCAAGCACATATGACACCTACAGACGCCTACAAACAGGAGACGTCAAGGCAGATGCATTTCTAAGGCGTCAGCTCCCGACAAGTGAGAAAAGCCCCAGCGTAGAGAGAAGCTCTGAGGCTGCCGTGGGGAGGAGAGCAGATCCTCTGAGACGGCCCAGGACTTTTGGAGCTGAGTTAACACAGAGTTCCACCTTTCTAGGAACCCAGCCAGCTCCCACGAAAGGCTGTGCGCTCCAGCAAAGCTAGTAAGATCTTTTATGCATGTCTCCAGTGCCTCTGAAACAACCGACTCCACAAACTTGAAACAGGAAAGATCTCTTGACTGAAACGAATGTTTCCATTACACCAATCTTCTTTGTGCTATGCTCACGAGTGGAACAAGCTAATATTTTATTTTCATACATGTGTGGTGGTTTGAACGAGAAAATGTCTTTCTAATTAAAAATAAATTTTGGTGGTTCAGAATTTTATTTAAGAATACCAGTTGTGTAATGGCTGTGTATTACCTCCCAAGAAATGCTCGGGCAAATGAGACACATGTCCTCTGCCTGTCCTTCGCTTACTCTTTAGCAAACCATAAAGAAGTAATTAAGCTGCCAAGTTTGGGATATGGGAGAGGCAAACAAAGGGTATTTGATTTGTATTTATGCATTTGATGAGAGGACCCAGTTAACAGTGCAGCCAGGGTTAGAGAGCTGTGTGTTAATTGAATGTAGAAGAGTGCACACAAGTATTAGCAGCTACTGCTTATCTGTGGATGGTAATGCCACCATTACCTGTGAGTTCACTTTCATCATTGTTGTCCTTCAAAACTCATTTTCTGTAATCTACAAAAATTACCTGCTAGTAAGTTAATAATCCTTTAATTGATTAGCATTTAAACATTCAACAAGGAAACCACAATAGCCCTTACAGGTAGGGATTAAAGTATTGTCTTTTAATTTGTGACTCCAAGACACATCACATCCTCTTTTCTGTGAATACAGTGGAAAATAGCTAATCACAGATTTACCTTCCTGAGGCCTAAGGGAGTTAAATCAACAGTAACAACAGGCATGGTATGTACTCATTGTAAAAGGAAAAGCACAGACTTTACCAGAGAGGTAATAGCAAGAGCGATATGCTAAGTCTTTAAAAACATAGTCTCTATGAAGAATTTGTGGTTGTCACACACCTTCCCAGTTTTTACAGAAGAGGAAGACAAGATTCAGATTGGGGCAACTAGTTCACAATGACAGTTGGAGGGCTGGGGAGATGCCTCAGCTGGAAAGAGCCCTTACTGCACATGGGCAATCGAGTTCAAATTCCCAGAGCCAATGCCAAAGAGCTGGGTGCGTTCCAGTGCACCTGTGGCCCCAGTGCTGTGGGAGAGGAGGGCAAGAGACAGGAGGATGGCTGGGGCTTGCTGGCTGCCAGCTGAGCTCCAGCTTCAGTAAGAGACGGATTCAAGGGTTAAAGCAGTTAATGGTGGAGTAGGAGACCCAGCATCTTCCCCTGAACCCTGTGTGGTGTGGAACACACACCAGTGTACACGTATGTGCACACACCACACACACACACACACACACACACACACACACACACACACACAGATTACATCCTTGTGCTTCAGTATCATGAAGTCTTTATCAATTTTCAGACAGACCCAAGGGCAAATTGAGTCTCTCTATTTCTATACAGTGTCAGTATGTCATTCTACTCTTCCTTCAGATTGATTGGGAATTGAAATATTGCAGAATGGTTCCATAAATGGTGAGTTGGGAATCAAACCCACAACTAACACCCGATTGTGTGTCCCTGACCATATGGGTAGTGTCTTGCTCTACGTAATCTCATCATCCTTTAGGCGTATGTATCATTTTATTTAATTAAAAATTATTTTTGAGACAAGGTCTCATGTATCTCATGATGGCCTCTAACTTGCTATGTAGGTGAGGATGATCTTGAACTTCTGATCTTCTGCCTCTATCACTTGAGTGCTACCACATCCTGTTTATTTAATGCTGGGGATCAAACCCAGGGCTTCACTCATGATAGGCAGGCACACAAGCAACTGAACTACATTCCTGATGTATATATATCATAAACACACATATATAGTACACACACACACACACACACACACTCACACACACATGCGCACACACACAAACACATTACAACACACATGTATAATTTAGTTTAAAATTTTATTTTAGGTAGGACTATAGAGATTGCTTTGCAGTTAATACTGTGTGTACTGTATTTGAGTTTGGTTCCCAGCACCCATGTCAGGTAGCTCCAGGGGAACCCAATACCCTTGTCCTCTCTGGGAACCTGTAGTCACATGCCCATACTCTTCCCCTCTAGACACACACATTTAAATGAATATATATAAATAAAAAATACATTTAAAGAAAAATCATTAAAATTGATTTTTTAATGGGCACATAAAACATATAAATTATAACAATAGAGTACCTTGTGATGGTTCAACATGTGTATATGGTGTAATGTTTAAATCAGATTAAAATATTCATCTACTCCCATACTCACCAATTCTTCACAAGAATTTTCAAAATCCTTCAAGTATTTTGCAGTGTTCAAATGTTAGTCACAGTCTCCATACTAAGTGATAGCGTAATGGAACACTCATTGTTCCTGTCTGTGTTTTAGTGCCCATTGGTCAATTGTTTCTCATCCCTCTCTGTCCCATTTTGTATGGGAAATAGAATAAAAATATACAGTGGAATATTACACACACACACACACACACACACACACACACACACACACACACACACTTGACTGTCTTGGAGCCTCAGTTGACTATTTTGGAAGACTGTACCTAATTTGGACTTTGGAACATCTGAATTGTAAAGCTCATGCTTATTTCCCTTATGATGTGTTTCCAATTTGACCGTCAGACCTTCATTTTGTTTTACTTAGTCACCTACTCTATACTCATCCTCTGGTGTCTGTAGCTGATACAGAGAAGTTCAAGCTCAAAATATTTTCTGGACATGTTAAGGTGCTTATAGTCTTAGAAAGTAGCTATTGCACATGTAAATTGAAAACAAATGATTTTCACAGTAACATACAAGTGAGACTTTTGTTACGGACCCCAAGTGCTCTGAGAAGTCAAGAGAAATCAACATGAGCTGGAGAAATCAGAGAACGCTTCCTGTGGAAGGCAGCTCTTTTTTTTTTTTTTTTTTGCTTTTTATTTTTTTATTTTTATTTTTTCCTTTTATTTTATTTTACAATACCATTCAGTTCTACATATCAGCCACAGATTCCCTTGTTCTCCCCGCTCCTGCCCCCTCCCCTTCCCCCCAGCCCACCCCCATTCCCACCTCATCCAGGGCAAAGCCTCCCCTGAGGACTGAGATCGACCTGATAGACTCAGTCCAGGCAAATCCAATCCCCTCCTCACAGACTGAGCCAAGCATCCCTGCATAAGCCCCAGGTTTCAAACAGCCAACTCATGCAATGAGCACAGGACCCGGTACCACTGCCTAGATGCCTCCCAAACAGATCAAGCCAATCAATTGTCTCACCTATTCAGAGGGCCTGATCCAGTTGGGGGCCCCTCAGCCTTTGGTTCATAGTTCATGTGTTTCCATTCATTTGGCTATTTTTTTCAATAATTGAGTAAAACCGAAATTTATTATAAGCCACAGTCGTCCTAGGGACCTCCATGCTATATATATGGCCTCCATGGTTCTATGGGTTGTGGTCTGATTGTTCTTTATTTTATATCTAGAATCCACTTATGAGTGAGTACATACCATGACTGTCTTTCTGGGTTTGGGTTACCTCACTCAGGATGATTTTTTTCTAGTTCCATCCATTTGCCTGCAAATTTCATGCTTTCTTTGTTTTTCTCTGCTGAGTAGTACTCCATTGTGTATATGTACCACATTTTTTTTTTTCATCCATTCTTCCGTTGACGGGCATCTAGGTTGTTTCCAGGTTCTGGCTATTAAAAATAGTGCTGCTATGAACATAGCTGAGCATGTATCTTTATGGTATGAATCAGCATTCCTTGGGTATATGCCCAAGAGTGGGATGGCTGGGTCTTGAGGTAGTTCGATTCCTAATTTTCTGAGAAACCGCCATACTGATTTCCACAGTGGTTGTGCAAGTTTACATTCCCACCAACAGTGGAGGAGTGTTCCCTTTGCTCCACATCCTCTCCAACATTGACTGTCATTGGTGTTTTTGATCGTAGCCATTCTGACAGGTGTAAGGTGGTATCTTAGAGTCGTTTTGATTTGCATTTCTCTGATGATTAAGGATGTTGAACATTTCTTTAAATGTCTTTCAGCCATTTGTGATTCTTGTTTTGTGAATTCTCTGTTTAGCTCTTTAGCCCATTTTTTAATTGGACTGTTCAGTATTTTGATGTCTAGTTTCTTGAGTTCTTTATATACTGTGGAGATCAATCCTCTGTCAGATGTGGGGTTGGTGAAGATCTTTTCCCATTCTGTTGGCTGTCTTTTTGTCTTATTGACTGTGTCTTTTGCCCTGCAAAAGCTTCTCAATTTCGAGAGGTCCCATTTATTAATTGTTGTGCTCAGGGTCTGTGCTGTTGGTGTTTTATTTAGGAAATGGTCTCCGGTGCCAATGCGTTCAAGAGTGGGAAGGCAGCTCTAAAATGGCTTTCTAAGTTGGCCAGTTTGAAAGCATAGGGAAGGTCGTTCTGGAAGGGAAAAGCCAGAAATGATGCTATGAGAGCCCTTGTTCGTATAACAATGACCTGGCCTTACAGAAAGGATGTTTAACTCTGGCTAAGCCAGGCTGGAAGATCTCAAGGTGTCACGCTCTCAGATATAGACTATTCTTTGTTATAATGGGGAAAATGATCTATTGAAAGTTTTATGTATCAAAGAAGATTTCCAGAAAAAAAACCCCTTCTTTTTGGGAATCTTGATTTTATGGTTTTATTGTTGAGACTGTCACAACTAGTATTGATTTGCTTTTTGTGTTACAACCACAGCTTTAATTATTTTTCCCCTTTTACTTACATTTTGCTAATTTTTCTCCCCCACCGTGTGTGTGTGTGTGTGTGTGTGTGTGTGTGTGTGTGTGTGTGTGTGTGCACGTTGGGAGTCAGTTCTTGCCTTCCACAGTTGGGTCTCAGGGATCGAACTCAGGTTGTCAGGCTTGGCATCAGGTGTCTATCAGCTGAGCCTTCTTCTTGTTCACCTTCAGTGCCGGTATAGGTACACTGTTAATCCTTTCCTCATCCGGATGTGGTGAAATGCAGCGCCTGCCTCAGTTTAAATCATGAGCTTCTAGGATGCAATGGCTTTCAACAGATTGCCGGGGTACATTGGCCTGAGCGTCTGGTGATTGGATACATGAAATGAAGTGAAGCTGACTAAAATTGGTTCTGGAATCTCACACAGATGACTGCAAGAAGTGGTGAGACGGTGAGACCGGTGACAGACCATGGCGTTTTAAGTGAACAAAGGAACTGTGAGTGACGTATTCAAAAGATGGGGATGAGTAATGAAATAAACTGCTATAGAATAGGAAGAAAAGGAGAGAGGCAATGGGAGGAGGAGGAGGGGAGGATGTAAGTGAAGCCACGAGAGTGTTAAAAAGGTATCAAGGATTTATTAAGACATAAAATGGGGAGAAAATGCACTCATGGATACAGAACAAAGTAAACAGCTGCTGCGGTCCTCCGTTCTGCCGGGGGGTGGGGGTGGGGGCATGAATGGAACCAGCAGTCCGATCTTCCACCACCACAGGAGAGACTGAGCATGCGTTCTTTCCTCAGGTATCCAGAGAAAACCACACCTCTATCAAGCGAGATATCCCAAGGTCATTGGCGGAGTGAATTCCCATGACAGAGGGAAAGAAAGCCCCAGTGAGAGCAAGAGGGAACACTATACACCTTTGGAGAAATTGCAGTGTTAGGCATAAAGTCAAAAGAGGAACCAGGACAAAGGGGTCACTGGAGTGGTGTTCGGGCCACCAAACTAACTGAAAAGTGAGCTCTAGGTGCAATAAGAGACTCAAAGAAACAAGATGGAGAGTCATTGAGGACACCCAACATCCTCTTTGCAGGCCCCTGACAAAGGGCGCATGCAAACACATCTGCAAGCTGCAAGCATGCATACTGCAACCCCCCCCCCCCCGGAACCAGAGAATAAAAAATAAAAGGGAAAAGAAAGAGGAAGAAGTACTGGAAGGTGCTGATGGGAAGATGCAGAGGCCCCAGGTTCTAGAAACTGCAGAAGAAAGCTTGAGCTGCATGGTCTTTTCCTAGGCAGGTTCTTTGAAGCCTTCACCATTTATTAATTGGTTTTCCGATTCCAAAAGAATTTATAAACAGTGTGATGCTGTATGGCATGTGCTCTGTACATGATAAGCTTTGATCGATCCATCTCGGTAGCGGGCCTGCTGTGTGGGGCTGATCTTTGCAAGGTTTTCCTTTAAGTTGCAAGGTTGACTCCCAGTGTGCGGTATGTGGGTGGGTGTGTCAGCTGGGAGTATTGGAGCTTGGAATATACAGTCAGGTTGGCTTCACTCCCTGATTAAATAAGTGATGAATTCTGAGCTACGCTCATCTATCCTGCCCTCCTCAGAGTCAGCGAGTTTAGAGACTAATCCTTTGATTTCAGTGTTTGGAAAGATGTACCACCTGCCAGTCGCTTAGCACTCTGGGGGTGGAGGAGAGGGGGCGGGGCAGACTGGTACAGCTGCTCTTGCCTGGCAGCCCTTTGATGGATCACCTGTGTCTGCCCCTACCTGCTCTTGATTCCAAGTCAGCTCCTCTGGGTCTCTGCTGCAAAGACTGACTCCAGCTTCCTCTGCAGCTACTCCTCTACCGCGTACAGTCTTGTCTTTGCGTTTACTGTTTTATACAGTGCTGGCATCGAATCCAGGGCCTCACACTCACTAGGCAAGAGCTCTACCCCTGAGCTCCGCCCACAGCTCTGCTACCTCAGCACACTCTTGATGGCAGCCCTCTCCTCCTGCCCCTCCCCATTTCCATCAGTGCACATCCACCTGTTCTCAATCCTCCAACTAGAAACCAGAAAAATCCTTAATGTGGGGCTGTGAGTTTATCCTGTTTTGTTAAAAATCATTGTCAGTTTAATTGGCTCTTTGGAAGGAGGGAATTAGAAGTATATGTTTATGGTTTAATATCTTGAACTGGAGGTCAATTGTCAACCTAAATTGCCACCTAACCATTTTCCTATTGAATATTTGAAAGATTTTTATTTCTCAAACCACATTCATAATAAATAAATGATGATGGTAAATAGATATATTTTTCCCTTAAAATTATTTGTCAAATATAAATAGAATTTCTGATCAGCAAGATAGAAACTATAATTATCAAAATAAATGGAGACAATTCCAGGCAGAGGGAAAAATTTGATACTTTTTTTTCCTTTTCTAACCGAGCTATTGTACCAGCAAAAATATTTTATTAATGTCCAGAGCTGAAGCAGATTTCCCCAATATTTATTAAGCAGCAGTCGGATTTTATGCAGTTTTCCTGGCACTGGGTATATCAGCAAACAAAACAGATGTGTGACATTTATAGACAGCTGAAGGAGAGGGACATTAAGACAATCAAGTATAAATAAAATTGTAAACATCCTTTAAGGGAAAGGTGCAGGTTACTATGAGAAAAAAATGAGGAACCTAATTGAGTTTGAAGGATCAGGGGAAAAGTCCTCCCGGAGAAAGGCCATCTGAACAGACTCCTGAGGAAGCATGTAGGCAGGCAGTTGGGAATTATCAAATGCCCAGTGTGGGAGGATGGGACCAAGATTGACAGAGAGTGGCCCCAAATGAGACTGCGGAGATGGGCAGTGAGTGGCTCACCATCCTTCAGGTCTTTGTTCAAGGGACTTTGCCCCTGGCATTGATTTAATCTGTTCTATAATTTTATTCACTTTGATTTTCTGCTGCATTGGGTATTAAACCTATAACCTTATACATGTTAGGTGAGTTCTCTACCACTGAGCTGTACTCTCAAGCCCTGGTCTGTATTTACATTCTTTTCTTTTTACTGTTGTAGAGAACAAACTTGGTGCTGGTATTGTTATACTAGAATAGGTAAATGATGATGACATGGTTAGAAAATGTCAGTGTACGTTGAAAGTGGTAGATACACGTAGACACTGTTTACTTCTCTCTTTGCTATGATAACATATTTGACAAAAAGTACCTACAGGGAAAGGGCTTATTGATTAAGAGTTCCAGCGTACGGTCCATTATGGCAGGGAAGTCATGGTGGTGGGAGCTTGAGGCAGCTGGCCACATTGCATCTGTAGTCTGGAAGCAGGGAGAGATGAATGCTGGTGCTCTGCTCCCCTTCTCCTCTAAATTTAGTCTGGGATCTCGGCATATGGAATGGTACCACCCACAATTAGTGGGTCATCAACCTCAGTTAACCCAGTCTGGAAACTCCCTTACATCCATGCTCAGAGGCACTGGTTCATGGCGGTTCTAAGTCCAGTCAAGTTGACCAGATGAACCATTTCTATATCCCTTGTCAACATGGCATTTTTAATCACAACCTTCTACTTCTTGTCCCTCTCATGGCCTCCTCATCATGCCGATGTATTCAGTCCACAAAGTCCTCTTAATCTTTAACAGTTCTAACACCATTCAAAGGTGTAAGTGTAGAATAACCTTTGAGATTCAGACAATCTCTGAGAGCCCCTGTATAGTAAGAAGTTCTGTTTGTTTATTTACTTACTATTTATTTATTTATTTATTTATTTATTTATTTACATACATATTTACTTTGAGATAAGGTCTCACTATACAGCCCTGGTTGACCTGCCACTTGTTATGTAGACCAGGCTGACTTTGAACTCACAGAGGTCCATTTGCCTGTGCCTCTCAAGTGCTGGAATTAAAGACATGTACCACCAAATTGGGCAAGTTATGTGCTTTTAACATGTCATAGCACAGAGTAAGCATTCCCATTCCAAATTAAAGGAATGGAGGTATGGCAAGGAAAGATTGGACTAAAGTAAGACCAGAACCCAGCAGGACAAACACCGAATCCTGTAGTTACATGTTCAGCCTCTGGAACTCGTCAAGGAATCAAAAGACCTTGAGTAGATCTGTCTGCCTCTCTAGCTCTGCTGCCTGTAGAACACATAGTCTTCCAGGCTAGCTCCATTCTACGCCTACGGCTATCCTCTGCAGATGATCTGTTGGGATAATATTTTGTGCACTGTGTGAAGATGTGTCTCTGTCCTTCCTCGCCTGCTTAAGGCACCTTCTGATTCGTTTAGTAAAGAGCTGAATGACCAATAGCTAGATAGGAGAGGAGAGGCAGGGGTTCCATGAAGAGATAGGAACTCTGGAAAAGAAACTGAGGTGTGGGAGATTCGCAAGCCAGACTTGGAGGAAGTTGGACATATGGTATTGAGGAGAGGTAATGAGCCATGTGGCAGAATGTAGATCAATATAAACAGGTTAATTTGTTTTAAAAGTTAGTTGGGAACAAGCCTAAGCTAAGGCCAAGCTTTCATATTTAATAAAAGGTCTCAGTGTCATTATTTGGGAGCTGCTGGTCCAAAGAAAGACATGTTACATTGTTCCCCGTTCCTGGCTTCTCCAATATCTTGGGGATTCCTTTGAGCCCTGGGTTTCATATACTCAGCTCAATGATGTGATCTCTCAGGATCTCTTTACAGATAATCCAATCCTGCCTCACATTGTCTGGCCTTGGAGTCCATAACACTCTCAATCTCGCGTCTTTTAGGTCTGCAGAACTGGTATCAAGTAGATGATGCTCCCAAGTTCTGCTGTCAGCTCAGGATGGACCCTGGACCCCTTGGACCACATTTGAACCAGGTTCTGTGTGATGACCCTGGAAAGGCACTTTCAGAGGCAATTACTTTCAGGATTCGGGAACTGCATCAACCTCTTTTTCAGTTTAGGCTCTCTCATTTCAAATGATTTACATTTTCTTTTCAAAAATCATAGAGGAATCTACCCTTAGGGTGCCTTTCTTGCTTTCTCAATGTAGAGTGCCAGCTTTCTTTTTGATGACACTAATCTCTAATAATTACAGCTGCTACCATCTGTATTCTCCCGCTCTACGCTTGAAACCCACTCGTAGGCTTTGGCTTGACAAACTTTGTAGTTTTGTTATCCTACTCCTTCACTTCTTGCTCTCACTGTAGGCCTGGAGAAGAGCAACAGGCAGCAGTTGTGACACAGCATGGATTCCACCCTGTCTGGAAATGTCTTCCATCAAACAAATCAGTCTATTACTTTCACATCTAATCTCAGTCTAGCTCCTGGGTCATGGGCAGAATACCACCAGTGTCTTTGCCGGAACATCACGTGAATGGGCCCTAGCTGAGTGCTGGTGAGAGTTCTCATTCCCTTCTGAAACCACACTGGCTGGGTGGCCACTGTTCCCAAAGTATTTCATCTTCCAAGCCTCTACCAGAATGACTCATCAAGCTGTGCTAAAGGTGTTCAAAGGCTCTCTAGCCTAGGGTTACAAACAACCTTCATTCCTCCCTTAAGCCAGTTCTAATGACCCTAAAACCGCTTTGTCGGGTTCATTTCAGCAACAGCCACACTTTTCCAAATCAGTTTTATGTGTTGGCTACTTTCCCCACTCCTGTGAGAAAATGCCCTGCAAAAGCAATGTAAGGGAGAAAGGATTCATTTTGACTCTCAGTTCTAGGGGTACAGTCTGTCCAAGTGGGGCAGTTATGGTGACGGGAGCTTGTGGCAGCTGGCTACATTGCATCTATGGTCAGGAAGCAGGTGGTGGGGGAGAAGGAGACACACACACACACACACACACACACACACACACACAGAGAGAGAGAGAGAGAGAGAGAGAGAGAGAGAGAGAGAGAGAGAGAGAGAGAGAGAAAGAAGAATGCTGGTGATCAGTTACCTCTCTTAGTTTTTCTTAGGAATGGTACCACCCATAATTAGAGTGGGTCTTCCCATTTTAATTAACCCAGTCTAGAAGCTCACTCATAGATAAACCCAGAGACATGTTTCTATGGCGATTCCAAATCTAGTCATGATGACAGAATTAACCATCACAGACACATTTTGAACTGACAGTACTTAGTCATGGCTGTGGTGTGTAGGGAGGGGAGTTTTCACAGACCACATCTAGAGTTCTGATTTTGGCAAATGAGGAGAGTCAGGTTCTGTTTACTGAGATGAAGAATATAAACCAAGATGGACTTGTAATTTTTACTTGGGAGGGAAACAGATCCAAGTAAAATGTCAAGTAGACAGTGGGATGTGTAGATCTGGATCTCAGAAAACCGATATTGGCTAGGGACGGAAATTTGAGAATTGTTACCATATAGAAACTACTTAATGTCACAAGCTTGGAAGGTATCAGGGAGAGAAAAGAGGGAAAGAGAAGGGTGCAAGACTAGTCCTCAAGGAGTCTCCAATTTAGAGGTTGCACATAGAAGAAGCCAGTCTGAGACCATCTTAGTTAGGGTTTCAATTACTGTGAAGGGAACACCATGACCATTGCAACTCTTGTAAAGGAAACATTTAATTGGGGTGGCTCACTTACAGTTCAGAGGTTTAATCTATTATTGTCATGTTGGGAAGCAAGACAACAACATGTAGGCGGACATGGTGCTAGAGGAGGAGCTGGGAGTTCTTAGGTCTTGATTTGAGTGGTGTGAGACACTGGGTGTGACTTGAGCATATGGGAGACCTCAAAGCCTACACCCACAGTGATATACTTCCTCCAAAAATGCCATACCCACTCCAACAAAGGCATACCTCCAAATAGTGCCACTCCTTATGAGTTTGTAGGGGCAATTATATTCAAGCTACCACAGAGACTTTGGTCCAGATCGATAGACAAAAAGTGAGAAAAGAGACGGGTGTGTGTGGCTCAGTTGGTAGAGTGCCTGCCTGGTGCACAGAAAGCCCTGAGTTCATCCCTAGCATCTATTAACTACAGTTATCATGTTGTGTAGTGTATCTCTAGAAGGTATTCTTCTTATCTAACCAACAGCTCCCCAAACCCCAATTCCCACTCAACATTCTCATTTTCTGATTCCACTCTCAACTTCTATGAGGTCAATATTTTATACATCCACATATGAGCGAGATCATGTGGCATTTGTCTTTTTGTCTCTATTCATCCATTGGATATCTTGATCGATTCGCTCCCTTAGCTGTTGTGAATGTTGCCTTGTTAAACATGGGGCATCTCTTTAACATATTGATTTTGTTTCCTTTGAATATTCATTCAGAAGTGAGATGACTAGATCATGCAGTGGTTCTGTTTTTAATTGGGGGGGGGGATAAGCACCAAACTGTTTTCCATTTAAAAAGTCCATCTTCAGTTCTAGTTTCTGACTAATAACCTATATTTGGTAAAATCCTAAGGGGCTCAAAGACTCAGGAGCTTCCCTTTGTGGAACTGAACATTAATTGAAAACCGAGTAAAGTTCTATTCTTCCCTTCTTTGCACTCTTATGAAATTGAGATCATTAAGTACTGTGACCTGTTATGATTTGAATATGAGATGCTCTTCACAGGCTCAAGTGTTAAGGCTGAGGTCCCCATTGGTGATGCTACTTTGGAAAGTTCTAGAAACTTTAGGAGGTGCAGACTAGCTCTAGGAAGTAGGTCATTGGACAGGGATTCCTGTAGTTATCTTGTTCCTGGTCTCCCCCCTTTCCCTCCCTTCCTCCCTTCCCCCCGTTCTGTCTCTCCCTCTCTCTTCCCTACCTCGACTTTCTGGCCACATGATGGGAACATCTCTAGCCCACCATGCCCTCTCCGTCATGATAGACCAAGTTCTTTGAAACTGTTGGCCAAAATATAACCTACCTCCTTCGTTTCTTCTCTCCTTTAAGTTTCTTTTTTGGGAGGGCAGTGTCAGGGTATTTTATTATAGCAATGAGAAAAAACAACTAAAATAGGACCTTTTAAAAGACATTCAGCTTTTAAAGACAAGTATTACAACCAACAGTTACATTTTAAAGTGTTCTGAAGTTGTACATGCGTGAGAGAAAATATTAGGTTGAGCCACATAAAATCGTCATTTGTTTTGTAGAAAAATGATCCAACACAGGCAATTTCATGTGACTTGATCTAAAACTTGGTATGTGGCAGCAGTTCCTTCCAGAAATGACTGCTGTGGTTGGAGACACGGCATCAGGCGGACTAGGCTGCCTAGTCCTCAGGGACTTTGAACTGTTGATATTCTTGCCCAACCTCCTAAGTGCCGGGTTGTGGGGGTGCAGTACCGTCCTGGCTGCTGCAGCTGCTGCAGTCATTTCTGGTTGTGGTCATTTGTGGGGACTCTACTTTTAGTTTTGCTTTCTAAACCCCAACATGCTAGTTTGTGTTTTATTTTCTTATACAGTGGAAGAATCTCAGTTTTCACATGCTCATCTCCTTTCTTTGTGACTAGGATTTAAACAGATGGGATTTTGTAGAAACGAATTTAACCGCAGAATCATTTCCCAGCATCTTCTGGTTAATCTTGAAGCATGGTAGCCACCCTTTCATTTCTCTTCTCACACCAGTCTTAGCTACTTTGTTGAAGAATTCCATAAGAAAGTAAATGGAAGTATACTTGAAATGGCTACACAGAATCAGCTATCATGTAACTAATTTTATTTCATATAATTGTATTTATTTTATTATGTATTTACCTATATATTTATTCCATATAGTTATATTTATCTTAATTTTATTTCTACAAGTTAGTATTTTTATCATGAATAAATTCAACATTCATTAATGTAGATATGGATTTTTTATGATTTATAGCCACATGCAAGTATTTGGTTTCCTTATTTCTGTAAATAAGCAAGTGGTATTTCTAATTCACAGAGTAAGTTATTTCTACTTGTACGTACATGTTTTAAATTTAAAAGACTATCATGGTGAAATGAATCAAAATTGAAGTAGGCAGGACTCATCTATCTCTTGCTCCTGTTATGGGTAAATCATTGAAATAAAAGAGTTCTCAGACTGCTTTGCAATCTGTGGACTCTAAGGAGGCACATGAGTGTATTTTCTTGGGATAGTTCATATAGCATCTCTTAGAAGGTCAGAGAAAACAAAAGAATAAAGGAAAACAGAGCTCCTTACAACTTTGCCATTAAGAAATAAATTCTATTATTATTCCCCTGTGTTTTGTTTGCGAATATGTAATGCTATGTGTCAATATAAATTATTTTCATTTTTCTTCTATTTTCTTTGAATGAAGAATCCCTCTATCTGTTATTTTCAGGAAAGGATTGAAAAGAAAACTTTCTCTGTATTCCAGTGAGGGGAAGCTATTGTGAGCTGCCTGGTGTGGGTGCTGAGAACCGAACTCTAGTCTTCTGACAGAACATCAAGTGCTCTTTTAACTGCTGATCCATCCCAGTTTTGAGACAGGGTCTCATGTAGCCCAGGTTGCTCTCCAATTTGTTATAGTCAAGGATCCCCTTTATTCCAGATTCTTCCAAGTGTTGGGATAATAGGCATGTACTTCTGGTCAGCTCAGCTATGTTTAAGTTAATTGATAAGGCTAGAGAGTATGTGTTCAATGGGATTTATGGATCTGTTACTTATGAATAAACAAAAGGAGACCAAGTTTTGAGAATAACACTGGAAGAAATCTAAAGAGAAGGGAGCGGGTAGGGAGTAAGGGCCGTGGGGCATGGGTGGAGAAGGGGAGGAAGCCACAAAGTGTTCCTGGAGAGACCTGAGCTGACTGTAGACAGTTTGTCCAAAGAAGACAATGGCTCCATTCCTGGGACGTGTCAAACAAATTGAGCTGACAAAGAACTGTCCGTGGAATTTACCAGAACATGTTGGAGTTGAGTCATTGCCCACTGCCACGTTCCTGATTCTGCATCTCACAGTAAGAGTTATAGTTTCTTGTTCTTTCGAATGGGACCAGAGGGGATCTGTGTTCATTGGCTGACTAATTGAAACATCTTTCTACATTACAAAACTTCCCATGGTTCCTATCTGAGTGTCTCGTGTGATGACATGAGAATGCCATCAAATGACATGAAATGCCCTGGGAATCTATCTTAGTTTGGTTTCTTCTAGAAGTACCAGAGATTAGATTACAGGCAGTTCCTTGGGGCATGGTCCTGGACCGCCATCCTGGTAGGAAGGTGGAAAGGTCTGATGGGATGGTAGAGTTTGAAGGTTTTTAAGGGTTATGCACCGACCATTTGCTCAAACTCTGACTGTTGCCCTGCTCTCAGATTCTCGTAGACCATGCAGTAGTTCACTTCATTCTGTGTGTTGAGAGAGTGGCCACCTCAATAAACACAGACTTTTTTCTTTTTTAATTTAATAGGTGCCACATATATCCCTTGAATTATAAACAAGCCTTTCCTGCCCCTATTTTGTATAATGAATTCTATCATTTTGTGAGTGTGAGATGTTATTGCTGTCAGAATAACTCTTTTTATCTATTTATCCATTAATGTGAAGAATATGTTTGAGAGTCTCAGGGTGGGGCCATGGCTATATAGTATTATATATACATGCTGCATGTACTTCCTTTAACCCTAGCATCATATAGTAAATGTAGATATATATACCTATATATATGTGTGTGTGTATATATATAATTAAAACATGTTTTAAGTGCATTAGAAATTTCATCTTCAAATTAGAATGTAAACAATTTTTGAAAGATTTACTATTTATTTATTTGTGTGTATGTGTGTGTGTGTCTGAGTTTGTGCATGCATGCATACATGCATAATTATGCCCTCAATGGCCAGAAGAAGGTGTCAGATTCCCTGAAGCTGGAGGTACAGGTAGTTATGAGCCTGATGTGGGTGATGGGAACTGAATTGGAGTCCTCTGTGAAAGCAACAAGTTTTCTTAATGACTGAACCATCTATCCAGCCCCAGAAAGTGAGTTATATTTGTTTTTTTTTGTTTGTTTGTTTGTTTTTTTTGAGACAGGGTTTCTCTGTTTAGCTTTGCGCCTTTCCTGGAACTCACTCGGTACTCCAGGCTGGCCTCGAACTCACAGAGATCCGCCTGGCTCTGCCTCCCAAGTGCTGGGATTAAAGGCATGCGCCACCACCGCCCGGCGTGAGTTATATTTCTATACTGATGATTCCTTAGAGCTTGAACAGAGTCAAAAAATTTAAAAGTATTATATATATATATATATATATATATGCAGATACAGTTTTTGTTTGTATACTTACAATGTATCCATTAAAAAATGCAAATTGCAAAGCAAAGCTAAGACATGCCTACAACTGTGTACAGGGAGTTCCCCTTCCACCTTGTGTCTTATCTGGGCTCCCTATCTCGCTTCTGGCAGGGCACCATCTGTTCAGGGCTCCTGATGGACAAATTGCTTCCTTCCACGTGCCTGGATGGCTTGTGGGGAGTAGTGCTTAAGAAATAATTGCTTTGGGAGATCTCAAAGCACTCAGAACTCACAAATTCTTCTGGCATCTTCCGAAGTAGTTATGGGACATGTGACTGAGGCAATAAAAGATTGATCTAGAATATTGGAAGTAGAAGTGACTGAGTAAAGTAGGATCAAGAAATGCAGTGAGGTCTGATGGCATGCACTTATCTTCCCAGCACTCAGCAGGCTGGGCAGAAGGATAGAGACATCGAGGCCATCTGGCAGACCAGAGCCAACTTCTTTTAAGATGATCCCACATTTACTGTTTAAAATAAAACAGAAGAAAAAAGCAGTGTCTGTGCTCCTAGACACAATGTACCAAGTGACATCTTCATAAAGAGCATGTAACTTGGGTTGGAGTGATGCTCAGTAATTAAGAGCACTGGCTTCTCTTGCAGAGGACATGGGTTCAATTCCTAGCACCCAACCATGGGTACCTCCAGTCTCAGGGGATCCCACTTACTCTTCTGGCATCCCAGGCACTGCACATACTCAGTGCACAGGCATACATGCAAGCAGACTCATGCACTTAAACAAAAAGAACTGGTGTTCTAATTTTTTCCAACTGAAAATGGACATGGGATTTCAGAGTAGTATTATTGATAGGGGGAAAGATTATAGGCTAAGAAATTTATATCATTCATGATGTTAAAGTGTAATTTCCCTCACAACCAGGCCAGAGAAGAGAGATTTCCATAATGTATGCAAAGCTGCATTGTGCATGTGTATGCTGTGCATGAAATGAGCCACAATGGGAAGGAGTATAAATTTTATTAGCTTTAGAAATGTCTGTAATTTTCTTCTCTATTTCTGGTTCCTGCCTGATGTTTCCAGCAGGTTTCATAGTTTTTTTTTCTTTTTAGTTACTCTTAGATAAATCAGTAATCCTGTTGTTTTTGCATTAAAATCCCAGTTGGGTCTAATAAACACATGCTTCCTGTCTAGACCTGTGCTTGTAAAATCTCCCAGTTTATCTCGGCTCCATCCTCTCTGCCCGACTCTGCTTTAGGCTGGCCAGCTTGCAGAGAAGGACTTCGGTCAGCTTCCCGCTCCTGTGGGTGGGGTCCTGCCCTCTTGCAGAGGCACTGTTTCAGTCCCCTGGGGCTTGGCTCCGCAGGACAGCAGAAGGGGTGGAAAGGGTGGGTTTTCTGTGGCCACTGCATCTGGGGTCAGTTCCTTCTGCAGCGGCTGGTGTTGGTGTTGCTATATTCCCTCTTCCACTTGGCTTTCTTCTTGCAGAGCACGGGATGTGGGAATGCTGGGAGAGACAACTCCACTCTTCTTCTCAGCCATGCTGATATATGGGACAAACGCAAGACCCTCCTACAGATGAACCCTTTGGGGTTCCTGGTGGACCAGACACATATCCTTTCAAGATGACCCCAGATTTATCAGGAACAGCCATCTGTTTACCCCACCACCAGCAGAACAGTGCATTCCAGTGCAGCTCCTGATGTGGTTTGAATATGCTTTGTGTCCCCCACCTCTCACCCCTGCCCCAGGTTCATACTGGAGGTTTGGCTCCTAGTCTGGTGGATGGGAGATGGGGTGGGACCTTTAGGAGGTAGGGACCTCCTGGGTCTTGGCTGAAGTTGGAAGAGATCAACACTGGTCTTGTGGACTAGAGTAGGTCTTTGGGGAGTGTCCTGGCTAGTTTTATGTTAACTCGACATAAGCCACAGCTATTTTGGAAGAGGGAACCTTCAACTGAGAAAATTCCCTAACAAGACTGGCCCATGGGCAAGCCTGTGGTGCATTTTCTGCATTGATGAGTGATGTGAGAGGGCCCAGGAGATGCCACCCGTGGGCTGGTGGTCCTGGGTGCTATGAGAAAGCATGCTGAGCAAGCCAGTAAGCAGCACTCCTCTGCATCAGATCCCGCCTCCAGGTTCCAGCCCTGCCTTTCTCTCAGTGATAAATTGTGATGTGGAAGAGTAACCCAAAGTAAACTCTTTCCTCCCCAGGTTGCTTTTGGTCATGGTGTTTTATCACAGTGATAGAAATCTAAGACAAAGAGTGAATCAATGTTATCAAAAATAGGTTGTTCCCCCTCCAAGGCTCAGGGAGCATCATGGAAGAGAGGTCAGACAGGATGTAAGGGCAGGATGGAGGGGCGGAGGGATGCACCACTGCTCTTTGGCCTGGCTCTGCAAGTTCAGGTTCTTTGCAGCTAAGATTGCCTGCGCAAGAGTGGGTCTGTCAGCATTCTGTCACGGAGGAGGGAGGGCTCGCCAGGCCCTGCCACTCCTCGGATCTGTAGGCAGTTGATGGGGGTGGGCAAGGCGTTTTCTGTAGGACTGTAGGTAACCCTACTTAAATTCATTGGCACGTGAGTGCACGCAACTGTGCGCACGTACACTCTCTCTCTCTCTCTCTCTCTCTCTCTCTCTCTCTCTCTCTCTCTCTCTCTCTGTCTCTGTCTCTCTCTCTCTCTCTCTCACACACACACACACATACACACACAAACGCAGAAGCACATGCAAATGAGAACAGAATGGGGACTAGTGGGGAAGACAGTCAGTAGGAGGGAACAAGATTATATTCACAGCAATGAGGGTTGTAAATATAATCGAGACACATCATACACAGATGACAATGTTACAATGCAATTATTGTTTTAGTAATTAATATTCTTTATTAATTATGCAACTATATAATGAATAACAGTATTATCCATTATTATTTGGTTAAAGGGTCGAAATGTGACCTCTCCTGCTTGTACTCTGGGCAATTCTTCTTAAGCTTTGCCTTTTGCATCTGTCTGAGGGGACAGTGAGATGGTAACACCCCTCAGATCTGAGCTTGGGGGTGCTACCCATGCAGACGCTCATGAGACCATGAACCTTGTCATGGTGATGCCCAGGGCTGAGGCTGCTGAGTGTCTTCTCACTACCATTGACTGACTGATGAACCCACATTCTTAGCGGGCTAGAAACAGATGCAAGGAAGCCGGAGTGGCTTTGCCCATCACTCATTTCTCCTCTGGGTCCCTCCTCTACCTGCACTTCCTGCTCATCCCTTTCTCTCCAGGCTCTTTAAACAATGCTATACTCTAACACTTTATTAACTCTTTGAGAACTTTACATGTTCATACAGTATTTTGATCAGACTCACCTCCTTTTCTTCCCCTAACTCCTCCCAGGTCCACCTGATTCACCTCTCACCTACTTCCAACTTGGTATCTCTTCCTTTCTTCCCTCCCTCCCTTTCTCCCTCCTTCTCTCTCTTCCTCTCCCTCTCTTTTCTTTCTTATAACCTGACAAGTCCAGTTTGTGCTCCCCAAGTCTGTTCACTGGATGGTGATGGTTGGTCGATAGACCAGGGGCCACACTTTTAAAGACAACCGACTCTCTCTCCTGGAGAAGCCACCAGCTATCAGTAGCTCCTCAGGCAGGACTGGAGCTCGTGAGTCCCTTTCTGCTCCATCTCCAGGCCATCCTACCAATCAGGAAGAGGGCTGAAGGAAACCTTGGCTGGTGGCAGTGTGCCAGGCAGTCTTGGCTTGCAAGAAATTTTGATGTGGCAGTTATAGCTTATTATCCTTGCATTTGCCATGCATAGGCCAGAGAAAAGAGCTATGTAAACAGCCCGAGGAGCCGATGGCACAACTCCGAGACCACACTGCAGCACTGCAGACACCATGACAGGGCTCTGATTTACTACGGCTTGAAAAAAATGAGGGTTACCTTGAGCGCTGAATTACCACGTCCCGAGGGCCTTCCCTGGCATTCCACCCAGGCTGTAACCAAGTCTTCCACGCTTCATTTATGGGATCTGACACTATCACAGACTCCAGCAGTGTAGCTGTAAGCTCTAGTAAACTCCTAAATTAAAAGTCAACCCAGTCAAGGGTATTGCGACGTCCATGGATTTGCACGCAGCTCCCGCTAGGATTACTGCCTGAGTCACTTCTGACTTACAGAAATTAATGCAGAACCTTCCATCGTAGCTCCGTGCTTTGCATGGGAAGTCGAAGCTGAGCTCCACATAGGCCAGTCAGTCTTGGAATGCTTCGTTTTTTCATACAGGGAGCATGTTACATATGTAATGCAATAGCCCGAAGAAAGCGTAAAAACGCTACATTGACACTGCCTCAGTGCTTGGGAGACTTGAGGTGGGGAAAAAGTTGAGGTTCCAATGCAGTCTTTGTTCCTTACTGGATATTTGTGAGTAGAGAGGAATTTCTTTTTCACTTTAGTAGGTCTTTGTCTAGTTGTATTCTGCTGTGTGACAAACATCATTACCCAAAGCAACTTAGGGGTGGAAGGGTTTATTGGCTTACACTTTAGGTCACAGTGCGTCCGTCACTGAAGGGAGCCAGGGGAGGAACTCAAGGGAGGAATCTGGAGGAGAAAATGTGATGTCATGCTGCTTGCTAGCTTCCTCACTGGCTCCTGATTAGCTATCTTTTTTATATTAATTTGTTAAAAAATCTGTGTGTATGAATGATTTGCCTGCATGGATGTATGTGGACCACATGTGTGCAGTACTCATGGAGACCAGAAGAGGACATTGGACTCCCCAGGAACTGGAGTTAAAGGCAGTTGTCAGTGGCTATGTGGGTGCTGGCAACTGAAACTAGGTCCTCTGCAAGAGCAATGACTGGCCTCAACTACTGAGCCATCTTTCAAGCTCCCGGCTAGCTTTCTTGTAGAGCCAAAACCACCTGCCCAGGGAATGGTGCCAGCCATGGTGGCCTGGGCCCTCTTACATCATTTTACCACCAAGGCAATCCCCTACAGACATGCCGATAGGCCAGTCTGACTTGGGCAATCACTCACCTGAGGTTCTTCCTGATGACTCTAGGCTTTGTTGAGTTGATGTTTAAAACAATACAGGTTGAGTATTCCTAATCTAAAATCTGAAATAATCCAAAATCTGAAACTTGATGGGAAAAAACACACACCTGGTACCATGTGACAGATCACAATCAAAATGCAGGCTGCACACTGAGATGTATTAATTTTTTTAAATAAAAAATTACCTTTGGGTGAGGTGCATAAGGTGTATATGAAACACAAATGTATTTTATGTTTAGACTTGTGTGTGTTCCTAGTGTATCTCATTATATATGTATATGTTCCAAAATTAAAAAAAAATCCCCAATCCAACATACTTTAAAGTATTTCTTAAATTTGGGATATTCAACTTATCATATGTAGCTGATAGTATAAAACCTATAACGTTTTCTGAGGATCCGATACCCTCTTCTAGCCTCTTTGGGCACCGCATTTACACAATGCACATACATATGTGCAGGCAAATACCCATACACATAAAATAGAAATAAATAAATCTTTACAAAAGACTGTAGATTCATTGATTCCATTAACTTTGCAGCTTTGGCAAATAGTTTATATTTCTGAACTTCAGTGAATTACTGTGTAAAATGGCCACAACATTTGCTTTTGTGCTAGGTGTAAATATGATTAATGTTACTGTTTTAAAACAATTGTGCTGCACTATCCACACAGCAAATTATAGATTTAAGATATAAAAGTGCTATCCTAAGGATCTAGCACTTGAGAGAGAGAGGCAGATGGACCTCTGAGTTCAAGGCTAGCTTGCTGGCCTGGGCAAGACCCCATCCCAAACAAAACAAAACAAAACAAAACAAAACAAAACAAAACAAAACAAAACAAAACAAAACAAAACAAAACAAAACAAACCCAACTCCCCCCAACAAAACCCACAAAACCTCCCACCACCAAAATTACCGTACTGTCACAAACTCTTCTCTTTGGCCTTGTGCTATATTATCTGCATCCGAACAGAGTCCAGCTAACACTCAGCCACTGAGGAGAGGGCACATCCACCTGTTTAGGAAGCTGGTGGAATGCCTTTGTCAGCTTTTTGGTGCACAGACATTCAGGTGTCTGACCAGAAGCCACCAGACACTTCATTGTAGAGATTTGGTGGTACAAATTGGTATGATGCCAACCCATTGACAAGAGACTTTAAAAACAATGTATGTGGCAGAGCAGTGCAACTGGCTACAGTTCCTGTTGGTACATTTTTTTTTTCATGCTTGCCCATGACAAGCAGTTCAGAGTGGAGAATTGCTCCAGTTACTCAGCGCTGATGGGTAATCAATGTGCTCAGCGGCCACTCTGTCACGGGTGAGCAAAATACAGCTGGACTCTTTGATCTTACAACATGTGGTCAGTAACAATTTACAGAAATGGTAAGAAGTGGGGGAAGCCAAAACAAAAACAGAAGACCTTCTGGGAGTCATGTTGCACCTCTTCCCTCATGGCAGCCTCTGCTCAGGCTCCCTGGCACTTAGAAAAGAAGTCATTAAAAACGGGACTTAAGCAGTTGGTCGACTTCATGAACTTGGACCTTCAGAGGCGACCAGTCATTTGTTTCTCATCTTAGTTATCCCAGACTCAGCCACATGAGGAGAAACTTCCATGTTTGTAAAAAACAAAGCAACAAAGCATTTAATGAGAAAGGAGTACATCGCCAATGGAGTGCTTCTAACATGAAGTTCTAACAGCCTTTCAAAGGTTAGAACTGGAAGGAACCTTAGAAAATGGAAACAAAATGACATCTTGTGTCGAGGAGTAAACTGAGACCTTAGGTACCATGACTGTCCCCATTTTCAGTGCAAGATAATATTAACTTGTCCTATATGTGGGTGTGTCTGCCTAGTGGAAGAGTTTAAAGGCTATAAGAAGCTAAGACAAGATGGGAATTAATCAAAACGTGTATTGATTCATAATATAAACCGACACAACATACTAGATCCAAAAGGATATAGAAATTTAGCAATTTCAAATAAATAGAGAAAAATGGCCAATTTAGTAAACAAACAACTTCTAAAATAATTATTGCGTATAAAGAAAAGAATCCTTAAATAGTCCAGAAAGAAACAGTGTGAGCTTATAGAGTCTTGTGGATGGAATGTGAAATGTTGACCACAGGCTCACGTGCTTGAACCTCTGGTCTCCAGTTGGTGCTGTTTAGGAATGTTGCAGGACTTTGAAGAGGCGGGTCTAGCGGAAGGAAGTGCATTGTTGGGAGGTGGACCTTAAGGGTGACAGGCCAGCTGTTTCCAGCTAAGTGCTCTGTATACTGGTTGTCATGTGAGCATGCCCCGCAGATGGGGCTGCCCCAGATTCCCAACCATTATAGATCTACCCTGAAACGATGAGCCAGAATAAGCCCACCCTTGAAGTTGCTTCTGTCGGGTCTTTGGTCTCAGTGAGGGGAAACAAAGATAATGCAAGCCTCAGTATGGAGAGGTGCTTTCTCTGACATGAAGTCTAGAGACCATAAAGGGAAAGATCCATAAATCCCAACAAAGAAGCTCTTCATAGGAGTTTATTTCAGCCTAGTATTTTATTCTTTGAACTAAGAGGGTCAAAAGGCAAATGAGTAAGTATGATATTAGCACTTCATGTCATAATCAAAACACAAAGCTTCCTGACATCGGGGAACAGCCAGATGACATCAAAAGACCTTCTCATGTAAAAACCACAAGAAGATTTGAGTAGATTATACAGCAAAGAGAACAAAAATGTCCTGAACATACTGAAAAGATATTCTAGGCCATTTCTGTGGAGCAAAGTGCAAGTCACAGACACACACATGCACAAACACCACAGATACACACACACACACACACATACACACACACACACATGCGTGTGCACGCACACGCACGTGCGCGCGCGCGCGCGCGCGCACACACACACACACACACACACACACACACATGAAGCTTGTGATGTATATGCACACATACATCCACAGCCCTGTGACACACATATATGCACACACATAAACACCCACGTGCTCATAGCTCTGTCACACACACATACACACAGACACCCCCTCCCATAGGTCTCTGTGGTATACTGAGTTGGCAAATATTCCATAGGTCAGCAGTGTGCTTGCATTAGTGAGAATGGGAAGAACAAAGGGTTCCCACACAGACACTTTCTTTATCTGAGAGAGGGGAACTCAGGGCAAATTACGAAGACTCCTGGAATCTACAAGTGTATTTCCCTGTCCTTGCGTCTGGTTAGTTTTTGTCAATTTGATGTCAAATGGGGTCAAATGGGGAAGATAAATCTCAACTGAGAAAATATTCCTTTCAGATTGGCCTATGGACATGTCTGTGGGGGCATTTTCTTAATTAATGATTGATATGGGAGGGCCCAGTCTTTGGTGGGTGGTGCCACACCTGCATAGGTGGTCCTAGATTGTATAAAAGAGCAGGCTGAGCGAGCCATGGAGGGCAAGTCAGTAAGTAGCACCCCTCCATGGCCTCTGCTTCAGTTCCTGCCTGCAGGCTCCTGCCCTGACGTCCTTCGGGGATGGACTGTGAGTCTTAAACTAAAGTAAACCTTTCCTCAAGTGGGCTTTGGCCATGGTGTTTATCACGGCAGTACAATCCTAGTTAGGACACCTTGTAACTAATTGTTTTTATATGCAAACTACTGCTCAATGTTCACAATGATTATGGATACCTGAATCCCATGGACTTCTACCAATCTCCATGTCAGTGTTTATAAAGGGTATTCATTTGATTACAGCTAAGTGCTGAGATTGGAAGAATGTCTACCAATTGAGGTCTGGTCAAACAAATTAGGATATAGACATGAAATGGGATACAGTACAGCTGAGATAAAAAGAAGCTGCTGTATATTGAAATGGAAAATCCTCTAGAAATACTGTCAAGGGGAGCCAGGTGTAGTGGCACACGACTGTGAATGTAGCTCTCTTTAACCTCTGGTCCCTACCTTTCCAATGCTGGAGTTACAGATGTATGCCACATGTCCAGCTTGTACTGATTTAAACACAGATAAAGAAAATTTAGGTTATCTGGAGGGCCAAGCAGGTAAAAGGGGTCTCCCTCCACCTCAACGACCTGAGTTTGATATTTGGGACCCACATGTGGAGGGAAAGAGACTATCAAAAAATTATCCCCTGACCTCTGTACATTCATGTGGCATGTGCATGCCCACTCATAAATACATACGTAAATATATAAATACTTTAACAGCTAATAAGTAAATTTTCTTGGAGAATAAATCATCATTTCAAAGGTAACAAAGAAGCAATGATGGTGGGCCCCTTTTATGAGTGTGGTGGGTAGGGTTGGGGGGGTGCATGGGGGCAATGAATGTCTTCACTGTGACATGTTCCATGAGCAGCATGAGACAACACCACCAAAAAACGGATATCAGACAAAGAAAATACTGGCCCTCTGTATCAACTAGGGTTGAAGTATAGGAACTTGTGTAACATGCAAGTTTCATGTTCATACATTACTGTAAGAACTTGGAGTATTCTGCTGTCAGTGCTAGGTAGGAGGGACCCAAATCTATGCACCTAGAAGTGCTGGCTGGCAACTCTCAGGCAGGAGCTGATACCACGGGATTTCCTTTTCCTCAGAGAACTTCAGTTCTGTCCTTGGAACCTTTCAGGTAATTGGATCAGGTTCCTGAGATTATGGAGGATAACCTTTACTCAAGCTCAGCGGATTATAGATGTTAACCATGTCTACTAATACCCTTACAGCAAAATCCAGGTTGAATAACCAGAGCCTCAAGCCTCCTTGACCTCCTCACTCTCCCTCTGAAATCCAGCTTGGGAGCAGAGGCTTTGAACTCTGTGAGTAAAGACAACGTGTGTACGATGTGACAGAAGAAGACAGGTCATAGTCCCTGGGCTTTCTGAGATAATTCTAAGGTCAAGCGCATTTTGTCAAGTCTAAGATTAGAACCCACCGTTATTTGTGCGCTGCTATTGACACCACCAGGCTCCTGAGAACAAGAGGTAACTATTCTGATGATGCTCACTTCTTGTGTGCATGAACAAAGCTTCACCAGAGAGGCAGCGCTTACAGGAATCACATGTCTGTTTGTAGATGAACATATATAGGAAGAGGTTTAATAGGGAGAGCAGATTCACACAGATGAACATTCTTTGAGGGTTGTGGAGCTTTTCTTATCTCTTGGGGAGCTTAACTCAGGGTCCCAGGCAATCAGTCAATGGCCACCAAAGCCACCCTGAGCCAGAGGCTTCTGGCTTTTTTGTCTCACTCCCAGAAAGAATAAAGAAATGTGGACAAGGCATAAGCAGAGCAAATATGGATTTATTAAGGAAAAGTAAGAGAACTCCCCAGAGTGGGTGGGGCTCCAAAGGGGAAATATTGAGGTGCTGCTATGCCCAGTGGACATTTATGGGTCTAATGACCAGGACTGGATGGAGGCCAAAGTAATATTTATTGGGAGAGGCTGTTTTGAGTACATTGTTGCCTTAGCCAGTAAGGCATCCATTTAGCCTATTTTAGCTCCCTGCGGACCATTAGAGGACCATTAGTCTATTTAGGGGAGGGGCCCCAAATGCTCTGTATCCATCATGGGTTCCCAGCTCAAAAGGCAGATACTGAACAACTTGGTAATGTGAGCATTGCTAAAGGGGAGCTGTCTTCAGTCTCAGCACTCTTCAGAGGGCTGAGAGTCCCCACAGTCTGGAAGCTGGGTGCTCGGGAGCAATGCACATCCAGCCCATGCATGGTGACTTGACAGCCAATAGTGTAAGACATGGTCCAGATCTGAAGGTCTCAGAACCAGGGCCCTGGCAACAGAGGCAAGATGGATGTCCCAATCAGAGAAGTAAACTCACTTCTCAGGCTTCTGTGCTATGCATATCCTCAGGGGCATAACTGGAGCTCAGATGTATTGATGAGACCAGTGTCTTTATCAATTCTAATGGTGAAGAAATACCTTCAGACACACACAGACATGATGTTTCCCTAATTACCCATATCTCCCTTAGCCCAGTCAAGCTTACACATAAAACTATCACATCACATGTACCTTATAATGGGTGAAAATTCTCCTTTTGGGGCTTCTGTGTGTGTGCTTCAACTCCATTTTAGGAACTAGAATCTGATCATCCACAGCATATTTTAGGAATTGTCCATCTCTGACCTACTTCAGGAACTGAAAATTAACTGTCTAGGATGACTCCAAAATGTCACCAAAGAGTCCTTATAAAAGATACATTCCTTTTCTCCTATTCACCCATAGCATGGGTGGGGCTGGAAGTCTTTTTTGGATTGGGAGCTGAGGCAGAGAAGAGCTGGTTTTCAAGACTGTTTCTTGCCTTCCGGCACCCAGCCCCTACTCCCCATAGGCACGGTGCCAGCAGCAGCAACTCATGTATTATTTGTCTGTGGTAGTGCAAATAACTGTAATTGATTCCTGCATGTGGCTTTTCCTTGTCTTTTCTGACATCCAGAGAATTCAGGGAGGCCTTACCCAACATGTTTCACATGCTGTACCTAAATAATATTAAAATATCAATTTCATATCACGTTAACTACAGCAATCTGTGCATCTTGTGTGATGGGTCTTGAAGTTTAATGGGTCTCAGTTTGGTCTAACTTTAGAACATGAGGGTAACAAAAACTCTCTGCTGTCCAGTTTAGTGTCTCTCTCTCTCTCTCTCTCTCTCTCTCTCTCTCTCTCTCTCTCTCTCTCTCTCTCTCTCTCTCTCTCTCTCTCACACACACACACACACACACACACACACACTAGTTGGGTGCCATGATTTTAGCCAGTGTGAGAAGAAATGGTACCTGCTCCAACTGAGTCATCTTCATTAGTCACAGTGACCTACAAGTCACAGGGGAGTGGGTGGCAAGCCCTTCCTTTTGTCAGGGCCAAAATCTTCAATTGCCATTGTGAGTTGGAGCTCTTACATGTAGCAAGTGTTTGAACATTACCTCATCCAGTGGGGCCACTGTATGTGGGACATGGGTCTTGATTACTGACTTCAAAGAGGCCAAAATACCAGGCCCCAACTTTGCTCAGAACAGCTCACTCATCTTGCTATCCTCTGCTATATTGTGTTTTATGGAGTCCACAAAGGAGTCTTGCTTTTGGCAGTGTGTGCTCAACACAGTGAGATGAAATTAATTCACACAGCTTTGAATTGGCCCCAACATAGGAATGTAATGTTAAAAACGATCATTCTACTTCTATTTTAAACTGATAGTAATAAATATAGTACGAAATCAAAAATTTAAGAGCAGCCCAATCACAGATGTGTGGAGGTCGGAGGACAGCTTGTGGGAGCTGGTGCCCCCCTCCACCCTGTGGGCTCTGGGGATGGAGCTCAGACTGACAGACTTGGCACCAAGTGCTTTATGCACTAAGCTTTATGCAGGTCAAATCATAGGTTGTTTGTTCTTTTTTCCCTTTTTGGTTTGTTAGTTTTATTTTTTGAGCCTTGGTACATAGTCCTGGTTGGCCTGGAACCTACTGTGTAGACCAGGAAGGCCTCAAACTCACAGAGATCTGTCTGACTCTGCCTCCCAAGTGCTGGGATTAAAGGTGTGCTCTGCCACGACCTGTGAAATCACAGGCTATTATCCCCAAAGACCTAAGTATCATTTACAGTACACTTGTGCTATTTAGCAAGATGGCATCATTTTGTGCTTCCAAATTGGCATATTTTGCCGGGCAGTGGTGGCGCACGCCTTTAATTCCAGCACTTGGGAGGCAGAGGCAGGTGGATCTCTGTGAATTCGAGGGCAGCCTGGAATACAGAGTGAGTTCCAGGAAAGGTGCAAAGCTACACAGAGAAACCTTGTCTCGAAAAACCAAAAAAAAAAAAAAAAAAAAAAAAAATTGCATATTTTGTTGATTTCTATTTTTTGAGCAATGAATTATAAACAACTTAAATCCTAAATATCTCTCCTCATATGTCAAATATGGAGGCGCTGGGCTGGCAAGATGGCTTGGTGGATAAAGTATTTGCTGTGTAAGTATGAGGGCCTGAGTTTGGACCCCCAATACCCAAGTAATACCCAGGTGTGGTGTGTGTAAGCCCAGAACTGGGGAGGTGGAGGAGACAGGTAGAATTCAAGGCATCCTGACTATCCAGTGCTGCTGAAATCGTGAGCTCCAGGTTTAGTGAGAAACTCTGTTTCAAAAACTAAAGACTATAACTTGTGTAAGCCAGTATCAGTTCTAATTGCATTCTAAATAAGTATCGTTACACCCACAGGTGAGTGTAGCTCTTACCCCTCATCAAAGATCATCTTTTTATAATAGACCGGGATCCTTATAGAAAGCCACAACTGGTCAAGGTGCAGAGAACAACTGTATGTGGAGTGTCCATCCCCAATTAACATATTTACAACGTAGCCCCTCTATCTGAAGCTTAGGGGACATCACAGAAGAGAGGGCAGAAAGACTGTAAGAGCCAGAGGACCAGAGGTCTGCTGTGAGGTAGTACCTACTGTGTATGATAGGGAAGCTGCGCTCAGAAAATCTCAACCAAAAAAAATCTCAAAACAAGATGTGGTGGTTTGAATAGGAATGCCCCCCCCTCCCCCAGGACTCATGTTTGAATGCTTGGCCCATAGGGAGTGGCACTATCAGGTGTGGCCTTGTTGTGGAAGTGTGTCACTGTAGGGGTGGGCTTTGAGGTCTCCAATGCTCAAGCTATGTCCAGTGTGGCACCCAGTCTCCTTCTGCTGCCTGTGTGTAGAACTCTCAGCTCCTTCTCCAGCACCATGTCTGCTTGCATGCTGCTATGGTCCCCACCATGATGATAATGGACTGAACCTCTGAACTGTAAGCTTTTCCTTTATAAGAGTTGCTGTGGTCATGTTGTCTCTTCACAGCAATAAAACCCTAACTAAGACAGAAGTCCTCACAATGACAACATGGATGGGGTATTCTAACAACTTCCCACTCCTAGAGGAAGAGCTCCAGGCAGTCAGTGGCTGCTGAGAGAGAAAATCAGTCTTCTCTAAGGACGAGCCTCTTGATAGGCTATCCAGTCCTAACCAGTCAGCTCTAAACACACACACACACACACACACACACACACACACACACACACACACACACACACACACACGAGCAACCCAAAGTGGACTCAGTATCAATAACTGAAGAGATCATGAATTTGAGGAATGTCTATGGGGGGCACTGGAGAAGCTGAGGGAGAGAGAAAGGTAGAAATGATGTAAACACAGATCTCACATGTACACAATTCTTTGAAAGCAAATACATTTAAAAACAGGTCCTGCTATAGAACTAAACAGAGAATTCTCAACAGAGGAAACTCAAATGGCTGAAAGACATTTAAGGAATTGCTCAACATCCCTAATCATCAGGGAAATGCAAATCAAAACAACTCTGAGATACCACCTTACACCTGTCAGAATGGCTAAGATCAAAAACACTGAAGACAGCTTATGCTGGAGAGGATGTGGAGCTAGGGGATCTCTCCTCCACTGCTGGCGGGAATGCAAGCTTGTACAACCACTTTGGAAATCAATATGGCACTTTCTTAGAAAATTGGGAATCAATCTCCCTCAAGATCCAGCTATACCACTCTTGGGCATATACCCAAGAAATGCTCAATCATACCACAAGAGCACTTG
This sequence comes from Peromyscus maniculatus bairdii, assembly GCF_049852395.1. NCBI lineage: Eukaryota > Metazoa > Chordata > Mammalia > Rodentia > Cricetidae > Peromyscus > Peromyscus maniculatus. The sequence continues at coordinate 160,563,470 of NC_134854.1, read as the reverse complement.
CTCAGCTATGTTCATATCAGCATTGTTTGTAATAGCCAAAACCTGGAAACAACCTAGATGCCCTTCAACTGAAGAATGGATAAATAAATTGTGGCACATATACATAATGGAATACTACTCAGCAGAGAAAAACAATGACATCATGAGGTTTGCAGGCAAATGGATGGATCTAGAAAAAATCATCCTGAGTGAGGTAACCCAGACTCAGAAAGACAAATATGGTATGTACTTACTCATAGGAGGATACTAGATGTGGAACAAGGATGACTGGACTGCTACTCACATCACCAGTGAGGCTACCTGGAAAACAGGACCCCAAGAAAGACATGAGGATCGCCCAATGACGAAGAAATGGCTGAGATCTACATGAACAACCTGGACATGAGTGGGAGTAATGAAGGGCAAGGGTCGAGGGAAAGAGAGCCTGTGGGAGTGGGAGATCCCAGCTGGATCAAGAACAGAGAGGGAGAACAAGGAATAGGAGACCATGGTAAATGAAGACCACATGAGAAAAGGAAGAAACAAAGTGCTAGAGAGGCCCACAGAAATCCACAAAGATACCCCCACAATAGACTGCTGACAAAGGTTGAGAGACAGCCAGAACTGACCTACTCTGGTGATGGGATGGCCAAACACCCTAATAGTCGTGCCAGAAACCCCATCCAAGGACTGAGGTATCTGGATGCAGAGATCCACGGCTAAGTCCCTGGTGGAGCTCCAGGAGTTTAATTAGCGAGAAAGAAGAGGGTTTATATGAGTGAGAATTGTTGAAACCAAGGTTGGATAAAGCACAGGGACAAATAGCCAAACGAATGGAAACACATGAACTATGAACCAAAGGCTGAGGGGCCCCCAACTGGATCAGGCCCTCTGAATAGGTGAGACAGTTGATTGGCTTGATCTGTTTGGGAGGCATCTAGGCAGTGGGACCAGGTCCTGTGCTCATTGCATGAGTTAGCTGTTTGAAACCTGGGGCTTATGCAGGGATGCTTGGCTCAGTCTGGGAGGAGGGGACTGGACCTGCCTGGACTGAGTCTACCAGGTTGATCTCAGTCCTCAGGGGAGGCTTTGCCCTGGAGGATGTGGGAATGGGGGTGGGCTGGGGGGAAGGGGAGGGGGGCAGGAAGGGGGAGAACAAGGGAATCTGTGTCTGATATGTAGAACTGAATGGTATTGTAAAATAAAATAAAAGGGGAAAAAATAAAAAAAATAAAATAAAAACAGGTTCTAGGGGAACAAACTCTAAGTCAGTGATTGGCCTCCATGCATGCAAGCATAGGCAATCCCACCTGTGTGCATGCATGCCGACGCCACACACAAATAAACTATACAAGTAAAAAAAGTAGGTCAAAACAAAACATGGAAGTACTATTATATATGCAATGTCAAAAGAAGAAAACCAAATCTCCTAAAGATTGGGGGGAAGCATATACCAGACTTTGCATGCTCCTGAGAGCAGCTGTTAATAGCTATTGTGTGGAAAAGCCACTTGAAATGTGCAGGTGTACACAATAGCCTCTTTACAGCCCATGGAGCCCTTTGTGTCTAACATGGAAGCCATTGGGATGCACAAAGAACGGCATTGTACCTCAAAAATAGATTTCATGTTAAAAAGCATTTGAGAAGAAAAGTAGCTAAGGGTTCAAGTTTCTGTCTTGCAAAGGAGGTTGAAGTCATTTAGAGGAGTGCCCTAGGAGCTGGTGAACTTGGACACATCTCATCACTCACTGTTTACAAAATCTTCCATTGTGCCTCCAATTCTTTTTTTTTTTTTTTTTTTTTGGCTTTTCGAGACAGGGTTTCTCTGTAGCTTTGCGCCTTTCCTGGAGCTCACTTGGTAGCCCAGGCTGGCCTCGAACTCACAGAGATCCGCCTGGCTCTGCCTCCCGAGTGCTGGGATTAAAGGCGTGCGCCACCAACGCCTGGCCAAAGATTTATTTATTTATTTATTTATTTATTTATTTATTTATTTATTTATTTATTTAGTTATTATACAGCATGTATGACTGCAGGCCAGAAGAGGGCACCAGATCTCATTTTAGATGGTTGTGAGCCACCATGTGGTTGCTGGGAATTGAACTCAGGACCTCTGGAAGAACAGTCGGTGCTCTTAACCTCTGAGCCATCTGTCCAGCCCCTGTGCCTCCAATTCTATTGGAAAAAAAAAAGTCTTATTTTCGTCTCTGCTTTCAAACGTACAGCTCTGAAATGTAATGTAGGATGTAAATTTGGCAGTGGGCTCTTAGGTATAAGTCAGCTCCTTGAAAAGGCAGAGGCTGGCCAGTTAAAACATTTATTGAACATCTCCTGTGCATAAGGTATTGCCTCAGGGCTGTGGAAGATGCAACACGAACACAGTGTGGTTTCTCTCCTTGTGAAGCGTACAGTAAAATCATGGCTTCTGTACTGCAAGTGAGCCACACTAGTGGACATGGCGGAGCACGGGATCTTTCTATGAATTCAGCCCCTTCATCCACTCAGGCTTGGAAACTGATCATCACCAAAGCCGTCCCCACTTCTTCACTTTCTCTTCTATCCATGTAATGCACCGTTTCATGCACTGAACTGCTCCATTCCAGAGTGTGGATTCTAAGTGACACCTGCTTATGTTTTCCTGTCTCCCAACGATGCTTTGGGAACCCGTGAGCGGACCTCTAACTAAGCTAGCACTAGAAACAGTCTCTTTGTTTTCCATCTTAAGCATTTCCTTTCAGCACGTGCAGCATGATGCTGCTGTTCTGTGATGAGACCAGATGCCAGTGTTCTACATGGTTATAATGGACTCTTTCCACAGATGAAGGGACCACACTGGATTTCAACTGTAGAGATCCTTTGAACAGGACAGGAATGGAGGACAAACACCATGGGTCTAGATTCAGATTGGAGTCTCAACTGTGTGACACGAATTGCTAAATTGTCTTATTAATAAAACCCCAGAGCCAGATATTGGGGTGAATGTTGAAAGATCAGAGAAGCAGAACAAACCACAGCTTCCTCACATTGCCAACTCCTCAACTGATCCTGTTTCCTCAGACTGGAAGCCTCTGAGTCCTCATCCGAATGGATCTCAGCTGAACTGCTGCTAAAAGCCTCTAGTTCCTGGTCCTCACACCTTATATACCTTTCTACTTCCTGCCATCACTTCCTGGGATTAAAGGCGTGTGCCCCCACACCTGGCTCTGTTCCCAATGTGGCCTTGAACTCACATAGATCCAGACAGATCTCTGCCTCCTGAGTGATAAGATTAAAGGCACGTGTGTCACCACTGTCTAGCCTCTATGTCTAATCTAGTGACTGTTCTGTTCTCTGATCCCCAGGAAAGCTTTATTAGGGTGCACAATATATCATCCATACAACTGAGACCCTGGTTTGTAAGAATAGAAGAGCCCTAAGACTGCTGCTCCAAATGACCCATGGTTTCATGGAGACTGAAACTATGGAGACAGGACAGACACAAGTCAAAGGTGATTTGGAGTGTGATGGCCAATCACTTTTTTCAGCGTGAGGAGTAACTGAGGGACAAGACTTAGCATCAGTCAGTGGCACCTACCAGTGGTGGCCCAGGTACATATAGGCAGTGTCGTCTGTATTCTTCACTTTTGGGGGAGTACATCTATGGCTGCTGTCATCATTCCCTGCTCACAGAAGACTTCAATTTCTTTGTCTAAGGACCGTCAGCTTTGCAGGTTCATCCAGGCATTCAGAGCTGGATTGGGACTGTGGAGGCATGCAGCATTGAGGAGTAAGCAGCTACCGGGTTCTTGTTGAACTACCCAGTCCCTGTTGTGTCAGCCATCCCATAAATCCCCTTGTGCAGCACACACCCATTTTACTGGTTCTGTTTTTCTAGAGAAGCCCACTTCACCCAGTGAGTACTGACATCTTACTTCTATCCACTTTGGACTTGCTCTGTCTGCCTCGGCTTAGCCATGGACCCTGATATTCTGAGACTGCCAGAGACTGATGCGTCTAATTATCCTCGAGCTCCATCACCCAGTGGTGTCTGAGATATACCCAACATGCCCTTATGAGGGAAGCAGAGCCTATCAGACTGTATTAAAAGTACTGCTCAAATTGTGAGCTAAACTAAATCAGGCAGATATTTTGTTAGTTTTATTACGATGCTTTGAGCTCTCAGATGACTTTCTGGTTACCTTTTGGGGAAATAAATAATTACCAGCCATCCAATGCTCTCTACCTGCCAGGCATCCCACATAAACCTCACACAAAAAATGAGATAAAAATTATGCCAGTTTCTTTTAGGTTATAGGAGCATAGCTAACAAGAACTCTCAGGCAGATTTTTTTTTATATTAATTGCAATATTTGGAAACCTAGAAGGCCTGTTTGTCATCTTGTGCTATGAGAGAAAGCCAGCTCAAAGTTTTCAGAGAGCTGTCATAATGAGCTCAGTAGTCAACTTGATGCAGCCTAAAGCCACCTGCGAATGGAACTGCAGATTGGTCTGTAGGCATATCTGTAGGGGATGGCTGTGGCTGTTAATTGATGGAGACGGGCAGGCTGTGCACTTCCTCGAGCAGCTGGCCCTAGCTGTATAGGAAACCTAAGCACGAGCCAGCGAGTGAGCCAGCAAGCAGCCTGCCTCTACAATTTCTGTTTGAGCTTCTGTCCTCACTTCCCTCAATGATGAACCGTGACATGAGGCTGCTATTTAGGAAGGGGGCAGGTTGCATCCTCAGGTAGAAGCAGGGGCTTGCAAGTAGGCATGAGTGAATAGACACTGGAAACCAGATGTGGGGTGGGACATCCTGAGCTGGAGCCTTGGGATTTTGATGAGTTAAAACCAGAGGGTGGGGTACCACGGATGACTCCAGATGTGGCAGCCAGCAAGGAAGCACGGCTCAAACAGTTGCTTTTTGTCCGAGTGTTTGTTATAACAACAGAAATTAAATGGGCAGGAGCTCAATGGATTTCTTGAAGGAAGGGGCATGAAAATTTCTTTCTTTTGGAGATTTCAAATGAGAGAGAGCGGGAGAGAGAGGTCTTCAGGCCCTGATGTCTGAAACAGGCCTTGTATTGGATACATAGTGCACCCTACATGGATATCCACCCAGAATTTCATAATATGAGCTTATGTGGAAATAGAATCTTTGCAAATGTTGTTAGCTAAGATGTGGTCATCCTCTTCTCATAAGAGGTCCCCAAGAGCAGCGGTTTATGTCCTTAGAAGAGAAGAGAAGAATAGATGAAGAGATACAGACTGAAGAAAATTCATGAAAGTGAGATTAGAGTGATGTTTCTACAAGCCGTGACTAGTAGAGAAGCCACCGGAAGCCGGTGTGTGCAGCTTTCCTCCCCATATGTGGAAGGAACTAACCCTGCTGAGACCTGGAGGGTGGACGTCTGTCCTCCTGAGCTGAGTCACAATGCTTTTCTGTTATTTTTACCTAACCGTTGGCTGCACTATGTTATGGCAACCCCAGAGAATCAACACAAGCATATGGCCTTGAATGGTGGGTGTGGAGGGGAAGGCCATGTCTGATGTAGCATCTAGGACCCGATACAATTCTGAGGAAGGATTAACTACAACAGAGCAAAGAGCTGCCATGTTGGAGCCACATGGGAGAGGCCCTCTGACCTCAGCATTGAAGTCAGCAAAGTATTACTGAGGCAGCCTTCATGTGACAGAAACTGAGTCTGTGGAATGAGTATTAAGTTCAGCGCTCTCTGGTACATCCCAGTTTGACCCGATCTAACAGAATAAAAATCCTGAGAAGTCTTGGGCTGCTTGGCATTAAGGGTAGGTTAGACTTCAAAAGGCAGATACAGAACACTCTGTTAATGGGAGTATTTGGATACAAGTTATTATTTTCAATGGAAAGAGACCTGACTATATGCTCACCCTGAGTTGGTGAAGCTGTCCGAGCTGTTTATACCTTCATAATTTAGTGCTTGTCACCAATAGCTGGTATGGAAACTTGAGTGCAGAAAGACAAGGTAACTCCTTTACTGTTGCACAGCTGAGATCTGAATTCAAAGCCCGTGCCTCCAATGGCTACACATTTCTCTCTACGAGACTCAGCAGGAGGCTGCTGGTTCTTCATCACATCACATAGAAAGCTGTAGCATCAGAAGAAGGTTTATTCTGTTTAAGAAGGGGGCAGTTTGCACCACTAGGCAGAAGCAGGGGCCTGCAAGTGGGCATGAAGGAGTGGAAGCGCGAAACCAGATGTGGGCTGGCCCAGCCTGAGCCTGAGCCTCAGGGATTGTGACAAGTTGGAACCATAGGGTGGGGTACGATCGGATGACTCCAGATGCAGCAGCCAGTGAGCAAGTATAGCTCAAACAGGAACAGGTTGCCATGGAAACAGAGACAGATCGAAAGGCCAGAACTTTGGACTCCAAACCAGGTCAGAACGAGATGGTGTTTGAGGCCACCACTGGAGCAAAAGGGGCGCACACAGGGCCCTGGCAGACAGATTTCTTGACTGCCTGGCTGCTGCTCAGCTGGTTCTGGTTCCTGCTGACTGCACACAGGAGCTCACAGCCTCTGGAGAGCCTTATGGTCTTTCTCATTCTTCCGGCAAATGAACAGGCCTTCTAGAACTTCCCATTACCTCGTTTGCTGGCTCCGGCTTGATGGGATCTGTGAGAAGGTTCTGAAGTAATGGTTCTGTCTTTAAATTTAACTATGGTAACTTTCCCCCTTGTGTGAGACTGAGCCTGGTTCCAAATCAACATTTTTCTCTCGGTATCTGTCCTGAGTACTTACTTAGTCATGGAGACTGGCTGAGAATCTTGAGATTCGCAAGGTTTAAGAAACCAATGTTTGGCTTCGCTAGATTGAGGGCAGGGGAGGGGTGTAGGGGGTGAAGGGTGGGGGTGGGTAGCTAGTCTGCATTTAGAAAGCATCCCCAAGCGCTGCCACTCTGTGGAAACTACCCTAAGCTTCCCAGTGAGCCTCTTTTAAATCCGGTTGATTCTACCTGCTGACTATTCTGCAGATAGCTGGGAGTGGGGTGGGGACGCCCTTGTCCTGCTGGCCCCACAAATGGAGATTTCATCAGGGTCCACAAGCATGACAAAGAAGCTTCCCCCGGTCTTCTCATTTCTAGTCTTGTACATTTTAAAGTGATAATCTGTAAAAAGTTTTGAGATTAGAATGTAAATTACATCATCTCTCCATTTCCTTTTCCTCCTCCTCCAACCCCTCCCACATACCCTCCCTTATTCACTTTCAAATTTATGACCTATTTTATTTAATTGTTGTTCCATATATATGAATATGTATCCCTAAATATATAAGTACAAGCGACTCGGTTGACATAATGCTACCTGCATGTATGTTTTCAGGGCTGGCCATTTGTTACTGGGTTACCAGTCGGTGTGTTCGTCCCCGAAGAAGACTGTTTCTCCCACTCCTGGCGTTCCTTAGTTGCCTGCAGTTCTTTGTCTAGGGTCGAGGCCTCATAAGCTTTCCCCTTTCCAAGTTACACCGTCTGTTGGTGTTGTCCTTACTGAAGCCATGTGTAGGCAGCCATTTTGGTGAGATTTCATATGTATAGCTTCTCTGACATTCCTTAGAGACACAGCCTCACAGTAAACTCCCTGATTCTTTGGCTCTTACAATCTTCCTGCTGCCTCTTCCTCGTTGATCCCTAAGCCTTAAGTGCAGGGATTGTGTTGTAGGACTAGGCTCCACAGCTCTGCGTTTTGATCAGGTATGGGCGTTTGTAACGCTCTCTGTTGAAAAGAGAAGCGTCTTGACGAGGGGCGAAGACTACACATATCTGCGGGTGTAAGGACAAACAGAGTTTAGAAAAGGTTCAGTTGTAGGGTCTCCTCCAAGATCCGTGACTTTATTAGGCCTGGGTTCTTGGTTAGGTTTCCAGTACCAGACATGGTTTCCCTTTTGTTTTTCGGGTCTTAAGTCCAATTAGAGACTTAGGCCTTCATATACGTTCACCTGACAAGAAGAGCTTTGGCAGAGCCCATGAGAGTTCATGTGCACGTAGGATACACACACACACACACACACACACACACACACACACACACACACACACACATACACAGGGTGTCTGTGCTGCTGCCACACTCCTAAGGTTACCATGCTGCGCTGGCCATTGCTGTGGCTCCCGGGTGTCACAGCTGGGTGTGGAACGGTTGGTTGCCTCCCTCCTTTGGAGCTTGCATGGCACCTTCTGGGACCAGGAAAGCCAGTCCTCATGGAGGCAGTCTTGAACTCACCAATCTATTCTCCCCTCTGCTGATAAAGTAGCTTTTTAAAATTGCACACATGAGCACAAAGCTCCTCACTTACTCTAGCATTCTGTGCTTCCTCTCCTTTCCAATGGGAGAAGAAACATGATAAATAAACACATGACCAGTGGGAGTCAGACCTTTGTCTGCCTCTTTTTCTCCAGTGCCTCTGCTTTGCCAGACCTCCAGATTCTCTGATGAGTCTCACTTTCTCTTCCTTTGATCAAACATGTTTCTTTGATTAATTTCTCATTATCCTTCCATATCCACCTTTGGCATGGTCTTTACAAATGAGCCATACAAAAGTACTCTGGAGCACATCATTTATTCATAAGGTGTTTTGACTTGGACCTTCTGATTCCAGAAACACTTCCGTGTAGCATCATTTTATTTTACTCCCCTCTAGGGCCAGTGAGCTGGCTCAGTGGTTAAAGGCTCTTGCCTCCAAATTTGATGACCCGAGGTGGATCCTCCAGACCCATGGTGGACAGAGGAAACCAACTCCCGCAAGTTGTCCTCTGATACCCACAAACATACAGTGGGTATGCACTTACACACAGACACAAAATAAATTTAAAAGAAATGAAAAAAGTTAACTTTGCTTTATAAGAGGTATCAGAATCAAAATAGAGTCACTTAGCTGGGCGCAATGACTCAGGCCTTTACTCCTACTGCTCGGAAATCTGAGGCAGGGGGAATCTATTGAGTTCAAGCCCAGCCTAGGGTGATAGAGTAGGACCCTAGTTCAACCACTTCTGCAAAGAAATGGTCATTTACATCAAATCCTAATGAAAAGGAGAGAGGAAGGCCTTCATATATGTTCATCTGACAAGAAGATCTTTTGCAGAGTCCTTGAGAGTTCATGTGCACACACACACACACACACACACACACACACACACACACACACACGCTCTGATAGCATAGAACATTTCAGAAAAGCTGGTTCTGTGAAGACATCTCTCCACCAACCATCAGCATTACTACTGAGTAATGGCTAACCCTCGCAAGGGACATCCATAACCAAGTAACCTCTAGGACAGTTTATACCAAAGGTACCTTTCTGCCTTTACAGGCTCCTTGTCCATCATTCATCAACACACATGTTCCAGAATGAGGATTCTTCCTTATTCACAAATAAGCCTATCACTCTGTGGAGAGCCTTTCTGCCTGTTGTAATTTTAACCACTTTGTCAGAGACTAAAATAATGAATCATCCATTCTTTACCTGTTAGTTCAGCCTATCACAGCACTGAGAAGTGGAGATAGATAGATAGATAGATAGATAGATAGATAGATAGATAGATAGATAGATAGAGGGATTAGGATTTAGATCTGTCTTATACAGGAGTGTAGTTGATTTTGTAGGCAGGGTCTTGCTATGTGCCTGGACTCGGCTCCAGTTCTTGACGTTCCTGTCTTCCTAAAGGTCAGATTACAGGCGTGTGTCACCACCTTTGCTTAGGGTCTTAGTTACTTTTCTGTTGCTGTGGTAAAATACCATGACCAAGGCAGCTTATAGAGGAAAGAGTTGATGTTGGTTTATAGCTCAGGATGGTTAGAGTCCATGCTGGTGGCCATCAAACTGAGTCAGTTCATAGTGAGTACTCCTTGGCATCTTGAAGGACCTTACCAGATTCTCCGGTAGTGCCTTTTATTCAAGCTACATCTCCCCTACCCCATATACATATCATTACTAATGATTCTCCTTCATGTAGACTTGATCTTAAATAAACATCAACACTGAACTCCATCTTCCATCGCCTCTCAATGGAGATCCTGGGTTGGTAGTTAGCATTGCTTACAACTGCTGCCAAAGTCTGGCTTCATATTATGGCTGTCACTTTTCTCCTGTGTGGCTCTTTCTAATTCAGAAAGTTCATCCAACTCTCTGTCATTCTTTAATGCCTACAATTCCTTTTTTTTGTTGTTGTTGCTGATTTTTTTTTTTTTGAGACAGGGTTTCTCTGTGTAACAGCCCTGGCTGTCCTGGCACTTGCTTTGTAGACCAGGCTGGCCTTGAACTCACCGAGATCTATCTGCCTCTTTGTCTCCAGAGTGCTGAGATCAAAGGTGTGCGCCACCACAACTGGCTGCCTACAACTCTTGATCCTAATTCACAACCTTATACTTATTTGTTAAATTGTAGGTGGTTTTGTCTTGTATTCTGGTTTACTGAAAGACTTCTGTATCTCAGGGTATTGACCTGATATTAGCTTTACATCTTAGGGCATCTGAACACAGGGCTCAGTGTCTATGTTTTCAAATCATTGCTAAAAATTTTGAACAGCTGGATGTTTGTGGAGCACAGAATAGCTGGGCAATTAATCATCTGGCTTCTATTTTATCTGTTCTCTATGTGGCCCTAGACCAAGTCAGCACAAAGGCAGAAATCAGAACAAAACCTTCTAAAGTGGTGGCAGGCCAGCTGCTGTTTGCACACCTGGTAGCTGTTGGTGAGATGCCCACGGGTGGCAGATTCTTTCTCGTGTAACTGTCCACCCAGTCTTGGTGAGGTGTCTCTGGCTTCTGGAGTTTAGCACTTTCTCCACCTCAGGAACTGGCAGATCACCATCCATCTGCTCACAAATTTCCCATTTATAAAATGTGGCTGGACTGCCCGTTTGCTTTCTTTCCCCTTTATAAGTCCTGTCAGTGAAGTGCCTTAGTCAGGGTTTCCACTGCTGTGAAGAGACTCCATGACCATGCAACTCTTATAAAGGAAAACATTTAATTGGGTGGCTTACAGTTTCAGAGGTTCAGTCTATTCTCATCATGGCAGGACATGGCGGCATGCAGGCAGACAGGGTGATGGAGAAGGAGCTGAGAGTGGAGAAGGAGCTACATCTTGATCCCACAGGCAATAGGACATGATCTCTTTCACTGGGTGTAGCTTGAGCATAGGAGACCTCAAAGTCTACCCCCACAGTGACACACTTCCTCCAACAAGGCCACACCTACTCCAACAAAGCCACACCTGTTAGTGCCACTCCCTTTGGTGGGCATTTTTTTTCAAACCACTACATGAAGATTTTAAATAGTGAGTTGGCCAAATGCTGCTACTATCTGAGATGTCACCTGTTGGAGCATACTGTTAACTTGGGACAAAATACAGTATTTTAGAGCAGGAGGTATAGAATTTGTCTTGTATTTAGTTTCAGCTCTGTTACTGGACTCTGTAGCCCTCGACAAGTTATATTAAGCTCTGGGTTTCAGCTTTCTCATCTGATACAAGAGGACAATAATCCTCTTGCTGGTGAGCATTATGCTGAATCAGCTCATAGTAAGTACTATCATATGCTGGTTGTGGTAAGCAGCTTTCCACCTCTGTGACAAAAAACCTGAGACAAATACTTTGTAAGTAGGAAAGATTCATTTTGGCCTGTAGAGTCAGAGATTAGAGTTCATGGTATGTTAGCTTCATTATTTTTGGGCCAGTGGAAAGGTAGAACATCATGGTGCAGGTGGAGAAGAGGCATCTGTATTCTCAATATCCTCCTTAAGGGAACAGCACTAATGATCAGCTGCCTTTCACTAGGTCCTACCTTCTAAATGTTTCACCTTCCCTTTATGCTCCACAGGGGACCAAGCTCTTAGCACAGGGATGGGGCAGGGGACATTTAAGATCCAAACCATAGCATTAGCACATAGGAAGTAACAATAAACATTATTATTGTTGGTATTTAAGCATAAAGCATTTACATCTTTTCAAATCACCAAGACTTCAATAGTAGCCAGCTTTACCAACACAAGAGCTGAATGTGTCCATCCATCTCAGCATGAACAGGAACTTAATTGAAATAATTCCACACCTTTAAGGAATGTCTCTAAAGGAACTGAATGGTGCACCTGATTGCCCAAGCCCAGCAGAGTTGATTCACCCTTCTAGTAGACCTTGGAGAGTGTGAAAGGGGAGGCAATCTCATCAGAAGGCAGTGCAAGCTTTCCTGAAACCAAAGCCGTACAAACTCAAGAAGACCTTGAAAGAACAGAGACCAATCCTGACTAGGTCTAACCAGCACTACTAACTACATGGAAATGCTTCCCTACCATCTGTATGTTTGACCAACACACTCACTGAAGGCACTAAGGAGATTGTTGTTCCATTGAACAGCTTTTATGGTATGAGTTTTATTGTCTCAGTCTGCCCGCTGTCTTTGACTCTCTTTATTTACTTGTCTCGAAAGACTGGTTTTTCCTGTTGGATTGAGGCCAGCTGTACAGGTTGGTAAAGCCTTTATGAGCCCTGCCATGTGAGGATCACGCTAATAATGGCTGAAGGCAGTAGTAAAATTTCAGTTCGTTGGGCAGACATTGATTGTGTGTCTTTAAATATGCAGGTGCAGTGCAAGGACCTGGAGGGGATACAGGGATTACTTAGTTTTGTTTTCTGTCCTCAAAGCAATTAAAAGTCAAAGGGGACAATTCCAGGTTTTAAAAAAGAGAGAGCAAAAGTGTTGGGAGGCCATGGGAATTGCAAGATGCTCTAAGAATAGCAGAAGGAGGAGATGATTTGTTTGGGGGTGGAGGAAATTGGGAAAGGAAGGCTGGGGCCTGATCATGAGAGCATGACTGTAATTATTTTACATGCCATTTTCTATTTCATAATTGGCACAATACAGCAAGTGACAGTGTCTATTGAGCAAAACATTGAAATGATGGCTCTTGATGAGACGATATGGTTGTTAAGCAGATTTTGACCATGTATCTCTTGGTTTTCTCAGAATTATATTTGTTTGCCTAACATACCATGATTGATTAATTAGTGATGAAGGTACTGCAAGACTTTTAAGGAGAGGTTTACAGAATGATAGCCAAAACCATGTGGATTCCTTTTGCTTCTAAATACTATGTTTTATTCTTTTCTTTTTCTTTGCACTTCATTCCCTTATGTGATTCTCCAATAAGTCAAGAGTCGTTCTTCCTCATATTAGTTCAACCAGAGGGAATTTGGAAGTGGTGGGATTATAGAAACATTACACTGAGCCTGAATGCTTTAGGAATAATGTTCAGCTTTTAGTTCACTTGAGAGATGTTGGATGCATTGGCAAAGTAAAATCTCGATTAAAAAGACATCATGGGAGCTAGAGAGATGGTTCAGTGGATAAGAATGCATATTGCTGTTACAGAGGATCTGAGTTCCAGTCTCAGTGCCCCACTCAGAAAGACTTACAGCCTCCTGTAAGCCCAGTCCAGCTCCAAGGGGATCTGATTGCTCTGGGTTGGTGGACAACCTCTCTCTCTCTCTCTCTCTCTCTCTCTCTCTCTCTCTCTCTCTCTCTCTCTCTCTCTCTCTCTCTCTCTCTCACATGCATGCATGCATGCACGCACGCATACACACATGTACACTCACACACACAAAAATACATGCATATAATTAAACATAAAATGTTAAACAAAACAAAACGATAAAAAAGGGCAGTGCTGGCATGATAAAACACTGGCTGAAAGCGACGTGGGACAGGAAAGGGTTTATTTTAGCACACAGGTTACAGTCCATCACTGAATGAAGCCACAGGAGGAGTTGAAAGCAGAAACCTGAAAGCAGGAACTGAGGCAGAGACCAAGAGAAGTGCTGAGTTCTGGCTTGGCTCTTCTGACTCGTTCAGCTATATTTCCCAGACCTGCCTAAGGAGGGCACCGCCCTCACTGGACTGGGTGTCTGGATTTTTTGTTTATATCCTTTTATCTCAAATTAGACAAAATAAATGATGTGACAGTTAATGTTGATTGCAATCTTGAGATTTAGAACCTCTGGACATGCCTATAAAAATTGTTTTCAGAGAGGCTTAACTATGGAAGGAAAAGATGACTTGAATGTGGGTCTATCTTTGGGCTGGGGCCCAAGACTGAATAAAAAAAGAGAAAGGAGAAAACCAACTGAGATCCAGTGTCCATCTTCTGCCTCTTGATTGCTGATGCAATGTGACTGGCTGCCTCATGTGCTTGCCACCCTGCCCCCCGGCACCCCGCCACCCTGCCCCATCATGACTGTAGCCTCTTGTACTGTTTGCTTTCCATTGCTGTGATAAAGCACCATGACCCAAAGCAATCTGGGGGAAAAAAGGGTTTATTTCATCTTACAGGTCACAGCCATTTATTGAGAGAAGTCAGGGTAGCAACTCAAGGCAGGAATTGAGGCAGAGACCATGGAGGAATGTTGCTTACTGGCTTGCTCTCCATGGCTTGCTCAACTTGATTTTTTTCACATAACCCAAGACCATCTGCTTAGTGGTAACATGGCCCACAATGTGCGGGGCACCTTAATATCATTTATTAATCAAGAAGATGCCTCATGGACTTGTCTACAGGCCAATTTGATTTTATCACTCTTTCCAGGTGACTTGGGTGACAAAATCTAGCCAGCACTCTCCTCAAGCTGCAAGCCTTCTCTTAAATTGCTTCTTGTTAGGTCGTTGGTTCCAGTAACAATTAAATAATCAGTAAACATGGTGAGAAGGATATGAGCTGCTTTTTTTTTAAAAAAAATACTTTTTTTTAATTAAAATTTTTTTTTTTTTTTTTTTTTTTGCTGTTCTGGGGACTGAACCCAGGTCCTTCTACATGATAGGCAAGCAATCTACCAATGAAATATGTTCCCTGCCTTCCAATATTCTTCATAAATCTAGTCAGGATCCAGGATCTTTCCTTTCTCTAGTGAATATTCTAATGACATCATAGGCCACACTGAAGATTTGGTTTTTATCTTAAAAGCTATGGGGGAGTCTTGACAGATGGACATTTTAGGCCAAACAATAACATGATAAGATTTGAATTCAATCTTGGGTTAGAGTCTGTTCCTTCATTTATTTGTTCTTTCTGGTTTTGCAAGTAGCTGAAATACTTGGGCTTTGTATTATTAGCTAGGATTACCTTTACTGGAGCTACATAAAAAGTCAAAGGTAATTGCTTGAATCAAGCTGAGTTGTTTGTTACTTGCTTTGATGTGGCAAAGTATAGGGAATGGGGTTACCTGAATTTTTGGGCCAGGGCAAAGATGTGCAAGAATAGGACTTTTAAAATAAATGTATTTTTTTCCTGGGATGATTTAATAAGGCAATTATACATGTGAGTGTATATTTATTTATTTTTGTGCAGTCCAATTTTTTAGTGTCTTAAAGTCAATTACAGAACATATGTTTAGATGGGAATAGCCTGTACAGTTTACAGTCGAAGGTCACTGGTTTATACTGGGGTCATTGTCCAAGAATCACAGGCGTTTTCCTTGATGCTTACTAGCTGTTGAGTCATGCTTTAAAATGATCTGGACTCAACCTCTGAAGCTTGTGGCAGGAAGCAATCCTACACTAGCAGGAAGCAGAACTGAATGCCCTATAGATTATTTCCACTTAAGAGTTTTCGTTGCACAAAACAAATCCATATTCATTTTGATGATTTCTCCACCATTCTTATCCAACTCCCAAATGGGAAAGATTAGATTCAAGCTTCCTCTCATAAATTATAGTTTTAATTCAGCAGATTTGCATAAGTTCCAAACACCAAGCTTCTTACAAATAGTTGAAATAAATACAGCATCTATGCACCACATTATCTATTCATAGAGTTTCAAATTATAAATCATCTAAGTTCCACAGAATAGGATGGTGGTCAGATTAAATTCCCAGTGCCAATATGGAGGCAGAGGAGCCAGCCTACTTAATGAGCACAAGGACCCTGAATTAGAGCCTAAGAAAGTGTTAGGAGATTCGAAGACTGAAATAGATTCCAGAGCAGGTAATTTTAAAATGAAGCAAATATTTGGAGGGGAGTCGGCACATGAAGACTTGTTAAGCCCCAGATCCAAGTCATCTTTGTGTATTCACTCCATGCTAAGGTGGATATTGGGTCATCTCAATCCATGATAAGCTTCTCTTGGGGTCACCAAAGAGCCTTGTCTGGAGATGGGAAGAAATCAGAGGCACTGATATGCTTGTGACTAGCATAGTGGACATGCTTGTCTAGTTTCTCTTTAGAACATTTTTATTTATTAACATCATTCTCTCTCTCTCTCTCTCTCATCTATCTATCTCTCATGTGTCTATCTATCTATCTATCTATCTATCTATCTATCTATCTATCTATCTATCTATCTATCTAATCTATCTATCATCTATCTGTCTATCTATCTAATCTATCTAGCTCTCATCTATCTAGCTCTTAACTATCTCTCATCTATCTATCTATCTATCTATCTATCTATCTATCTATCTATCTGTCTGTCTGTCTGTCTGTCTGTCTGTCTATCTATCTATCTATCTATCTATCTATCTATCTATCTATCTATCTATCTATCTATCTACCTACCCCCCCATGTGTACACATGGGCTACAACACCCATGTTGAGTTCAGAGGACACCCTTGTGTAGTTGGCTCTCCTCTTCCACATTTATGTGGGTTCTGGAGATGGGCCTCAGGCCACCAGACTTGCCCACCAAGCTCCTTAACAGACTGATCCACCTTGCCATCCCTTTCCTTTTCCTTGTTGCACTTCTTTTCCTTGCTTCTGTCTGTCAGGTCTTCTCATCTCTCTCCTCCTCACATCTCTCATTTCTGTGAAAACAAAACAACTGCCTATGGCCTTTATCATGCCGACTTCCAGCTTCAAAATGCATCTGTGTCGCCTAAGAACCACACCCATCCTCATCTGATCTTATGAATTCTCCTTCCTCTGGAATGCTAGTCAGTCTTTTTCTTTTCTTTGAAGACAATTTGTTCTGAAAACCAGCAGAATTTCATGTCTAACTCTTCAAAATTTAACGAGGACTATTGAATCGCTGTCATAAACTGCCACCTCTTTACAGCAGTGGCCCAGTCGGCTCCTGATGTTTGGTCTCTTTAACAGACATCAGAGGTCAGATACTAGAGGCCAGGTGACTAATTCTACTGTTCTTCCTCATCCTTTCAAGACTGATTGCACTAGATCTTTCGAAGAATCTGCTTTACTTGCATTTTTAACAGTATGGGTCTTTCCCAATACATTAAAATAAAATCCTTGCAAATTTAAGTCTTTCAGTATTATGGTAAATGGATTCTAAATTTTATAGATTGTCAGTTTCACAAGCTTTCATGGCACTTATGTACAATCATACCAGCTACTAAAATAATAGCAATAATTATATATATTTTTAGAGTTATTTTAGCATTGAGAACACTTCTGATACTTATTGAAAGTGGAGGAATACCTTGTATTTGTGGCCTTAAAAACAGAAGTACACGTGGGTACAGGAGGATTGGGGGGCAAAGCCATTCTTGATTATATATTGATTGAAGGCCAGATTTCCCACCTGACACTATATTTCAAATAGGCAGAAAACTAAAATAAAAACTCTAAACAAGGTAAATCTTTAGGTCTGTAAGATATTTAGATTTTATTATGACAATACTAATATTATTTAATTAATTATTAATGAATTAATTACAGAATTAATAAGCAATTACTGAGTGGTAACTATTGGTGAATTAATATTTTTTATTATGTGCTTGTAGCTGGAGAGTTTCTCTCCAGGTCCCTCCAAGCCTCCACAGTCCCACAGTCCACTTATAAAATAATCACTCAGAAGCTTATATTACTTATAAACTGTATGGCAGTTTATAAGCCATGGCAGGCTTCTTGCTATCTAGTTCTTATCTCTTAAATTAACCCATGTCTATTAATCTATAAGTGGCCACGTGGCTTGTGGCTTACTGGTATCTCAATATCTGCTTCTCATGGTGGTGGTTGGCAGCATCTCCTCACTCAGCCTTCCTGTTCCCAGAATTCTTCTCTTTCTATGTCCTGCCTATACTTCCTGCCTGGTTACTGGCCAATCAGCACTTTGTTAACCAATCAGAGCAACACATTCACAGCACAGAGAACATCCCACAGCATGTGCTTCAATATGTACTTTGTGATTTCCAATTTGTATCAGCATGTCCTATGGAATTACTTGCTTATATTAAATAAAAGGTCAGTCTTCTGACTCTGGCAAGAAAAACTGGATTTTTTTTAAAATACCTGATAGTTTAGATCTGGAGATGTGGAAGATAAAAGATTTATTTAGTCTTTTAAAATAAAAAGACAGGTGCTTAGTTTCTTGGAATGGTTTAAAATGCATTTCAATGCAATATAATGTTCATTATATATAATTTCATTATAGAAAATAATAAATAAAAAGTAGAAAATGGAGGACTAAAAATTACCATGATTCCAGAGCCCACGATAACTATTGTTAATACTTTGTTAATGCCAGTCTAAAAAACAGTATTTGACAATGGTTACAAAATGCACTTGATGGTTTTTGTTCTTAGCTACACATAAATAATTATAAATGCAAATAGTTATATGCTTTTAAAGTTGTAAAATGAGTACATTTCATTGACTTTAAATATAATGTATTGCTTTGTTTGTGGTGATATTGTGTTCCCCAATATATTGTGCACCTTAATAAACTTATCTGGGGTCAGAGAACAGAACAGCCACAGATAGACATAGAGGCCAGAAAATGGTGGCACACATGCCTTTAATCCTAGCATTCTGGAGGCAGTGATCCATCCAGATCTCCGTGAGTTCAAAACCACACTGGACACAGCTAGGCATGGTGACACATGCCTTTAATCCCAGGAAGTGAGGGCAGAAAGCAGAAAGGTATATAAGGCATGAAAACCAGGAACTAGCCTGGTTAAGCTTTTAGGGTTTTGAGCAGTAGTTCAGCTGAGATCCATTTGGATGAGGACTCAGAGGCTTCCATTCTGAGGAAATAGGATCAGCTGAGGGGTTGGTGAGGTGAGGAAGCTATGGCTTATTCTGCTTCTCTGATATTCCAGCATTCACCCCAATATCTGGCCCTGGGTTTGTTTTTATTAATAAGACCATTTAAGATTCATGCTACATTTGATGATTTATGTGAAAAGTCTACATTTTTGCTCAACTTGTAGAATTTTAGTTATTTTATTTTGAGACAGCATCTCTCTGTGTCACTGTGGCTGGCCAGGGCTCACTATGTAGAGCAGGCTAGCCTTGAACTCCTAGAGATCCACCTGCCCTAGCCTCAGGAGTGCTGGGATCAAAGGCATGTACCACTATCCCTGACTTGAGCTTTAGTTTTAATAATTGTATCTATATGCAAACTTGCTGATTCTTTTACTTGAAGGAGATTGATTTTGTTTAAAATACTTATGGATAAAAAAAAAGTCTTGTGGATAAATTGTTGACCACAGGCTATAACATATGCTCTAGCTAGAATTATGGGCACACTAATTACTCCCTCAAATTTTTTATTCCAGATGGACATTGATGTTAAACCAGAAGACATCCTGAATACTGACAACAGGAGAAAGCCTATTTGCTGCTGGAAAACTTAGTAACAATGGGCAACACAGACAGGACTGAAAACATGCATGTGAGGCTTGTTCTTTAAGATGGTTTTTATTTTATGTTCAGGCATGCTCGTCTGTATGTGAGTACCACATGGTGCAGTACCTGAAGAGGCCAGAAGAAGCCATCACATCCCTGAAACTGAAGTTATGGGTGGTTGTGAGGCACTGTGTAGATGCTAGGAACTGAACCTGGGTACTCAGTATGAGCAGCAGGTGCTCTTAATCACTGAGCTAATTTTCCAGTCCTAAAACTGGAGATGTGAATTTGTAAAAGATAGTGAGGATCAGAGATTGATGATGGTAAGTCATATAACAAATGTGCTGTAGTTGTCAACACACACACACACACACACACACACACACCCCTGTAATAAGCAGCAGATTCTTGATTTTGCAACTTTGGAATGATTTCCTATGTTGTGTTGAACATTTAACCCTCATTTTTTTTTGAAATGTGTATTCTGAATGTAGTTTAGGCAAAACAGTGACAGTCATAATTGCTTAGAAAATTACACATTCATATGTGAGCACGAACTCATTTAGATTCATGTGAATGTGTCTACAGCTTTGTGCCGTTTAAATGACCTGTATGCGCTTCAGCCTCAGAGCACAAGTCAGAAGGACTCACATTCTCAGCAATGTCGATACAAAATGAGCTGCACAGCCTTGTCTGTTGAATCTCTTCAATTTTGTTTGTGCTGCTATGAGAGACTACATAAGACTGAGTAATTTAATTTATTTCTCACGTTTCTATAGGGTAGAAGCCCAAGATCGAAGGTGTTAGCTATTCAGTCTGGTGAGGGCTGCTTCCTCTGAAAGGAGGAATTCTGTGTCTTTGGATGGCGGCAGGCATAGGGGTAGGAAAATGATATCCTGAGAACCCTCTTCGAGGCTTCCAGTCTCACTGTGAGGAGGGAGCCTACACTGCCCAGCCATGTCCCACACCCCCGTGTTGATAGTATCTGCGTTTTGGAGGGGGCAGTGCTTAAAACACAGCGACCTTCGTCAACTCCACTGAGCTGGTATTTTATAACAAGGTAGAAAAAGGTTTCCAAGAAGTCTCTTGTTTTCTTGGTGTTGTCCGCCTCTCACCAACCCAGTACTCACGCTGCTGCCACAGCTAAGGGGAATATTCGCTCTCCCTCTCTCTCTGTGTCTCTCTTTTCAACACAAATTCATGAATAAACTTATTCCACAAACCCATAGGCTGGTTGAGTGAATGTTTGAATGAAGACAGTAAACTCTTAGACAGCAGCAGAGTTACACAGAGGATAGGAGAGGTTGAGGTCAACCGGAAATAAAGCTGGAATTGTGAAGGATCCAGATTTCTTAAAGAAGTACTCCAAAATAGTATCAGAGAAACATTTGAAGGCACCTGGGTAAGTTGGTAAGAAACAAAAAACACAGTACAGTTGTGTATAAGGAAACGGGTGGGTAATTTGATAAGCTTAATTGTATCCCAAGCCCCAAACAGAGTTCTTCTATGGAGACAGATTGCGAGAGAGGAGAGGTAGAGGGTAGAGATGAATGTTTGCCCTGCTGTGATTCACCCTTCTTTCAGATCAAGATTGGCTTGGCTCCCACGCCCAGACCAGCTGTGTCTCCACCCACTGGGGAAAGAGAGGAGTCAGGGCAATTACCTTACTAATATATCTGAAAAAGACAAAATTGCAGAAGGAGTTTTCTCATTTCCCCCTTCATTATCTAGGTGGGGGTCCACTGTGATTAAGTTTCTGAAGGACTCTTCCTTTTCCTTCTCCATCTCTGTGTATGAGCTCTCTCTCTCATCTCTGCAGCTGAGACCTGCTTTCTATTAAATACTGCTATAACCCTGTGAGTTTATAATTTAGCCTGGCAGACTATCTGTGAGTCTTAGAAGCCACATCCCCCATCACACACAGATAAGATCCATGCACACATGAGTTCTGCTTTGATGTGCTCCGTATTTCACATGTGTCAATTCAGGAATGGGAGCTTCTACAGAGTGGTTCAAGATTTGGTGGAGACTTTTTAATCTTGTTTTTTCTAAGATTCTCTGGTCTTTGATGGGAGGACCATTCCATATGCTTCTCAATTTCTCATTTTAACCTCCACAACACTGAAAATGGTGCAATTCATATGGATGTGTTTGTTGTGTTCTTATTTGTTTGTTTATTTATTATTTATTTGGATAAGGTCTCGTGTAGCCCAGGCTGGCCTTGAATTCACTATGTAGCCAAAGATGGCTTTGAAATACTGATCATCCCGTCTCTCTCCCTGCAAGTGCTGGAACTAGAGACATGCTCCTCCACACTTGGTTGATGTAGGGCTGTGGATTAAACCCAGGGTTTCATGCATGGTGGACCCTGTGGCAACTGTGTCGTATCCTCAGACCTGCATAACTAAAAAATACATTATTGTGTGTGTGTATTAGATGTATATGTGATTATGGGCTCACATGTAGGTCAGAGGACAGCTTTCAGGATGGATTCTCTCCTCCCGTGGGATCTGGAGATCAACTCAGGTTATCAGGTTTGCGTGACAAGCACTTTTACCTGCGGAGCTGTCTTGCCAGCACTGTTATTTTAATAAAATACTTTTGAAATATAAAAACGATTTCCATGTAGTGCTTATTATTTCTTATTTCTTTTATTTTACAACAGGATCTTACGATGTAGTCCAGGCTACCCTGGAACTCAAGGTGCCTAGTCAGCCTCTGGAATGCTGGGTTTATTAGCATGTACCAGTGCACCAGACTACCAATTGTTCTCTTAAACAAATTTGGTGGGGATAGTGGTTGTGTGTCCTGGAGAGCACGCGTTAATCCCTGCCTGCTGTGGTAGAGACAGCAGAGGCAGGGCCAGGCAGGACTAGCAGGGCCTGAACAGCTGTAAGGGTACAGTAGTGCCTCAGGTCACTGTTCTCCACAGTCTCTCAGCATTTATTGCAAGAAGCTCCTGGATAGGGGAGAGAAGATAAGAAAAGACAGGTCTCATCTTTTTCATGATAATCACCAGAAAGTCAGGTTTGACTTGTAATTTGCAAAACAAAACAAAACAAAACAAAACAAAACAAAACAAAACAAAACAAAACAAAACAAAAGCAAAATCCCAAGCCAGTGGCCATCATTTGCAACTTTCTCAGGGGGCAGAGTCTGCTAGGCAGTGTCAAGGTGTCCAGTTTCTCAATCTTCTCTTCCTGGCACTTTCAGGGGACTTTATTCCTTCCACCTATCAGCATTTGTCTCAGAGAAGAGCTTAAGTGTACAAACAAATTTCTGTGTTTTGCTTCTTTCCCATGACTCAAAGTGACCCTTAAAATGGTCACTATATGTAGTTTCCCAGCCTCCCTGTGGTCTGGCTTAAAACCCTTGTGATGTGAAAAAGTTTGAATAAACCATTTTTCAGCACATGCCTGACCCTTGTGCACCAAAATAATCGAAATATCCTGATCTCAATCAAAAGTGTCTCCTAACCTTTGGAGATGGCTTTCTGCAGAGGTTCAAAACAGAAAAAGAGGAAGTGCTTGGGCTGTAATTATTTCTCCCCTTTCTTCCTGGGAAGACTGACTTATTAAAGAGTCTGTATGCCAGCCCACATCCACAATGAATGTCACTCGGAGAGCTGCTGCAGGTGTGCACGGTCTCACCTTCTGGAGGGCTTCTGAAGGTCAAATTTTCAAGAACAAATAATTGGCAGCCACCAACAGAAGGGCCATCACAAAGGCTGCATTTAGCTTTCTTTATAAAAATTTACATTGTTAATCCTTAATCACTATTCTAGGTCTTAAAATGTGTTGGTCTGAATGTACATTAGCACCCTCTGGGTTTTAGAGGCAATTCCAGTTAAAAATGGAATTGTGGCCCACATATAAATAGGAATGATCCTTAAAGCAAATTAAACAAAGGCTCTAATTACAAATCCATTTAATTTACAGACAGAGAATTAACCTTTGGTTCACTGATAAATAAATATTCAGAGAAACAATGATCCACGGCTTAATAATGTGAATAAAGCATTTCTTATAAGCTGCAGGGTTCTTTGACCACAGTTTTCAGATCATTTTCGTTTTAGATTTTTAAAAGGTTTGGGAAGAAGACATTTGTATGGAGAGAGAAATGGATGAACTCTGAATTAGAGTCATGTTGTTTTCCCCCTGTTGGTTATATCTGAAGATTATGATCCCAGGGGAGGAATAGAGTTATAAAAAGTGGATTGTAGGACCTAGAGTGATGGCTCAGTGTTTGCGAGCACCGTTTGCTCTTGCAGAGGACCCAGGGATGGTTTCTAGCACCCACATGGTGATTTACAATCATCTGTAACTACAGCTCCAAGGAATCTGATGCCCTCTCTGGTCTCCATAGGCACTGTGTGCACATGGTGCACACACACACACACACACACACACACACACACACACACACACCACACCACACACACACACACACACACACACACACACACACACACACACACACATTAGAGCAAATACACACATAACATAAAAATTTTAAAAGTGGCTTAAAAATTTTATTCATATTACTTTGTTCGTTAGATACCCTTATGTAGAATACTCTGGGATTTACAGCCATTTAACCCACCTCTTTCTCCCTCCAAACTGACTTGACTGTGCAAATCTCCGAGGTTAAATAAAACTTCTCCCTTGAAGGAACAATTTACAGAAAATAGCGATTTATCAGAGGGGACTACTGAGACTTGGGGTTGGGGAATTCAATGTACTATAAAATTTGGTCTCTGGTTTATGAACCACATTCCCATCTTTCCCAAACTATAATTGGAATAAACAAAATAAGCTGAAATTAAGCACAATTCATAACCTTTTTTGCTAGCTAGCAGCCCACTGAATATTGGTAATTTTATTGAAAGAATGAAAAGGAACTGTTCCCCTTGGTTTCATGGAATGGAAGTGATGACTAGGGATGTGATGCAGGCACAAACCCACCTACTCCCCTGGATACTTCAGCAGGTCCACTGATGACCAGGCAAATGCAGACTTGTGGATTAATATAGTTTGGTTGAATCCCTCTACGAAATGCCATTTCTGCATCTGTGATGTTTGTAGAAATCTTTCAGAGTTTCTCAGTGAGTGTCAGGGCTCCAGCAAGTCTCCTTTTTTGGTGACTTTCGGAGGAACCCAATATTTTTTGCTTATTTGTTGCATAAGCAAACATCCATTTTATTGTCTTTCTGTTAGTGAAGTCAGCTGGGTAGCTCTTCTGTACGGTCACAGCTGGGGTCTTGATTGAGTTTGTCATCTGGTCCAGCTTGCTGATGTGACTGGCATCACACTGTTGTTGGCTGGAAGGCAAGCACCAGCCGGATGCTGGAGGACTGGAAGCCTCCTAGAGGCATCAGAACTTGGCCTCCGTGTGTCGCTCCCCATGCAGCTTCCTCAGCATGGCAGCTACATTCAACACGGTGCCTTAGATTTCCCCCAAGCACAAATAAAAAGCTTCCTAGTTTTCTTAAGTTTTAATCATGAAATTGGTACAGGATCACTTTGCTGCATTTATTGGTTAAATAAAGTCACAGAATCAGACCAGTTTCAATCTAAAACAAAACTACTCAAGGTAGAACTATAAGAAAGCATAGTTTGCATATAGTTATTATTAGATTAGTCGTCACTTTCACACACATATAATTATTATATCTAAATGTTGATTTATGACCATGGTAGGCTCACTACAAGCCATCTATGTTGACTTTTATTATTTATTCTGTATGGCCAAATGGTAAAACTGCAAATAAAAATAATAATCAGTGTTTCATTAGAACAACAGCATCCAAAACTAGTGTTATAGTCTGAATTGTGCACTTGCAGAATTCATATGTTGAGTCTTTAACACCGTGACAGTGGTTGGAGGTGGGCTTTTGAAGTGGCAATTAAGTTAAAATGAAGCTATTAGGGTGGCCCCTTATTTAGTTAATTTGTATTACTCTAAAAAATATCTGGCCCTGGGTAATTATAAAGAATAGAAAGTTATATTTTTCTATTAGAGACTACAAATCAGGGCACCATTTGGTGTGTGGCGAGGGCCTGATCTTTGCTTCCAAGATGGCTTCTGGAAGGTTCCATCTAGAAGAGAGACTTGTAGGCCAGAAGAAGGCAGGGCAAAGGTGGTGGTGACGGTGGGGTAGCTCAGTGGTTCAGTGGGCAAAGTGCTTACTTCATAGTCAGGAGGACCTGGGTTTGGATCCCTAGGCCCAAGTCAACAGCTGGGCATGTCAGCAACATCTGCAAACGCAGTGTTGGGGAGAGGAAGGCAAATGGATTCCTGGAGTGCATCGGCCAGCCGGCCTCACCAAATCACTGTGTTTTAGGTTCAGGGAGAGGCCCAGTCTCTCAACATTTTCATGCTGTTGCGTTGCTCTGCAGATTTAGTTTTGATGTAAATTTTAGAGGAAACCAAAGTTTCAAACCATATCCACCCCAATCCAACTTATTTAGTGTTTTCATAAGAGATGGGAATTGAACACATGAAGAGACATTAACAATTGTTCACAGAGAGAAGACCATGGTAAGGAGAGGTCACCTTGGCCTTGAATTCCGAGTCCACAGCTGTGGGAAGAATGAATGTCTTTTGTGGAAACCCTGTAGTCTGTGGTATTTGCATTGGCAGCTGTAGAAAACTACAGTAGGTGTTAAGGGAACAGGAGAGGCTCCACAGAAATGAGAATTTACCAACTGTTAAAGGTGAAGTGAAGGGAGGGAGAAGAACAAGTCACCAATCCTGACAGCCTACAGGGGTTCTGTTCCCGAAGGCTGGGGACACAGCAGTGTCCTTGAAATCTTTAAATGGCTGTCCAGGATCATTTTATATGTTTACTAGGTCAAAAAGATTTTAATAACAATACTGAGTTACAATGGAAACATTTAAAATCTTTAGCAAGGGTACAGTGAGAGTTTCTGTGATTTGAGACCATACATCACGATGAGCGTATGTGCTCTAGAAGTTCCTCAGTTTTAGCTTATAATATTGATAGACATATCACATACATATTAATGTCCTCTGGGTTTCTAATAGCTTTTAAAGGGGTTTAAAGAAAGAAATATAAGGGAAAAAAACAAAAATCAACCAACTAATCAAAAAACCCACAAAAAACAAGCCAGCTTGAAACTTTTGGCCTGATTCTTTGGAGAAAATATGGAGTTTTTTGGGAAAGTCCTGGAAGCTGTAGGTGTGGTCACTGGGGAGCAATTGCAGAAAGAAGCTTTGGAGAACCCAGTGGAAGCCAAACCCCCCCCCCCGCCCCCCCCGGCAGGCAGGTACTTGGTGGTGGGCTTGGTTCCCCTGGGTCTGTCACCTTGTGATGCTGCCTCTGAATCCCATAGACTGCTAGGGTCAATGGCTTCTCCTTCAGTTCTACCTTGCCATAGTTTTGCATATTTCTCCCTTGATGAACTCTAATCCAGTACATTCTCAGAACATGTACAGGAGAGGAATATAACAACAGTCAAAACTCTGCAGAGCAAATCTACTTTTTGAATGTAGCATCCAGATATCCAACTTTTTTTTTTTTTTTTTTTTTTTTTTTTTTTTTTGGTTTTTTCGAGACAGGGTTTCTCTGTGTAGCTTTGCGCCTTTCCTGGAGCTCACTTGGTAGCCCAGGCTGGCCTCGAACTCACAGAGATCCGCCTGCCTCTGCCTCCCGAGTGCTGGGATTAAAGGCGTGCGCCACCAACGCCCGGCCCAGATATCCAACTTTTAAAATTATCATTAACTTTAATAAAAAGGCCTTAGGTCTGTATGACACAGCACAATGAAGCCAAAAGACAGTTTATCCTTGTGACTAACTTCCTTGTAACTATACTTGTAAACTTCTGAGACAGGACCAATAATTATAATTTTGTTATGTGGTAGATAAGAAAAAACTGGCTCATATCTATTTGATAATAGTAACAACAAGGAATCAATGCTCATAAATAGTTGAGGCTGGTATTTAAAAATTCCATTATTCATGTCTATGATGGTTAATATTGATGTGTTGCTTTGCTTGCCTAAGGCATCTGATTGGTCCAATAAAAATGCTGAATGGCCAATAGCTAGGCAGTAGAGGGGTAGGCCTGGCTGGAGGGCAGAGAGAATAAGCAGGAAGAGAGAAAAGAGGAGAAAGGAGAGAATGATTGGAGACATCTGGGGCCAGCCAGCCAGGCAGCCGCCAGCCAGCCAGCCCCAGAGAAGGATGTACAGAATGAAAGAAAAGTAAAAAGTCTTGAGGCAAAACACAGATGAAGAGAAACAGATTAATTTAAGTTATAAGAGGTAGTGGGACAAGCATAAGCTAAGACAGAGCATTCATGATATAAGTCACTGTGTCATGATTGGGGAGCTTGTTAGTGGCCCAAAAGAAAGCTGGCTACACAAGAATTCTCATAATGCAGTGCATTAATTCCAAAAAACCTCTGATACTAACAATCTTGCCTTTATGGAGTTGTTATCATTGTCTAGGAAGAATTGCCACAGAATGAGAGATGTTAAACAGCTCCATAGAGAATTTTCAAGGTTCTAGTACACCATTACTTGCCCACACTGTAGGAGAAGAGTTCCAGTGTTCCCATCAAAGGCAGATTTAACTCCTCCAGCCAGTATGCTCACCCCTTTCTTTGCCCGTTATTTCAGTGGCATAGGGTACGAAGTGTCTGCGAAAGCAATCTCAGCTTCCAGTTCTGTGAATCTAATGGTAGAAACCATCCTCTGGGAAATAAACCATCTGAACAAGGATAGCCCAAAGTCGTAGAGACAAAACTTTTACTATTGGATCATTAGATGTAATTGCAAGACAAGTTGCTAACATTCCCAGGCCATGAATCCTAGCTGTGGCAGAAAGGCTATCTTGCTTGTCATGGAATCTTAGAAGGCAATACTTGAACTCCAAACATGTAGTTTCCCAGTCTTGGAGGCATCCCACTGTCCTTTCAAGTTGGCCATTTCAGAATGGTGAACTAGATGAGACCAGAACACTCCTTGATTATAAGCCTAGTGCTATATTTCATTCATCTAAAATGAACCCTTTGGTCAAAAATAATGTTTATGGAATCTCATGAAGGCAAATAAAGCCATTTCTTAGCCCAGAAGCAGCAGCTTTGCCAGAAGTATTGAAGATAGGGCAAAACCATCAAAAGACATGAAAAAAAAAATGCTGCCTTACAGTGATAGATGTTATTCAAAGAATCAACAGATGGTTAGTCACCATCTTGGAGCTCAGTGTTTGTCCCTGGTCCTTCATGAGTGGAACTGGGTAGGAACAATCACCTCTTCTTTGTTCAGGGTCTAAATGATGAAACTGACCTTTGCAAGACCATCTAGTCTTATTTTTTTCCATTGCTAGGCTATTGCTGAACCTTGGCAGTCTCTATTTTTCCACCACTCTCATTTAACACACAATTCAAGCAGGGTTGAATTCAAGAGTAAGGTGACTGCAGAAGTGACTCGTTTCCACAATTGAACCATATTTTCTACTCGATTGCTAAGAGCCTCTGTTGTGGTATGGTAGAAGCATCCTCACTATTGGCAAATTCCCAGAGCTCTATTCAATTGGCTTTCTATGCCTGAACATTTGGCCTCTAAAGGATTCCCTGTCATTATTGTCCTTCACTACCAATCTTGATGATTCAGGGCTTTGGTTTGTGCTATTTGTAAAATGTGTTGAAGTGTTTCCTCGTTACTTCACTGGTTATGAGCTTCAATAGTAATGATGGTTTACACATTGCTATGACAGGTGGCTCCATTTGAATAAAACTGCTGTTTCATTTTCTAAGGTCTATAGTCTATGGGGTCTGTGAATGAGCCAGAGGCTGTTTCTCAGGAGGAAAACTTATGTACAACTTAGTTACAAAATACTAAAAGCTTATGTTGTGATTCATATATAATACTTAGCCACAGGCTTCACCTCACAACCCTGTGGACTGGATTTACTGGGTCATATGGCAGAAACAGTAGAGCAGTTTACATGATGATCTGGGCCAGGCAGAGCCTCTTATCCTCTCACACTCATTCAACTTGGATCAATCTGGTTACACAATTCATTCAGTCCACAGAAGTTATTCTGCAATTACAATCTGGAGCTTGGGAAATAACCAAGTACATCACTGAGTCTGCTCTGGGAGAATCCACGCTGAGTTGCAGTAATTGCTTAACTTACACTATTCTGTACTCTGACTGGTAGAACACATTAGAGCATCTTTAAATCAGTGTTTGAACATCTATTAGATTCATACCAAGATGGTCAAAGTGACATACTGTCTTAGTTACTTTTCTATTGCTGTGATAAAACACCATGATTGAGGCAACTTATAAAAGAGTTTAATTTGACTTATTGTTACAGAGTTCATGATGATCAAGAGTCCATGATGATCAAGAGTCCATGATGGTCAAGAGTCCATGATGGTCAAGAGTCCATGATGATCAAGAGTCCATGATGGTCAAGTGAAGGAATATCCGAGAGCTCACATCTTGATCCACAACCAGGAAACAGAGCAAGAACGCTGGGAATTGCATGAGTTTTTTCAAACCTCAAAGCCAACTCCCAGTAACACACCTACCTCCTCCAATAAGGCCATACCTCCTAATACTTCCCAAATAGTTCTCCCAACTGGGGGCCAAGTATTCAAATATATGAGGGTATGGGGACCATTCTCACTTAAACCACAACACGTACCAAAGCCAGAATCTCAGGCTAATGCACCTAGTTAACAAATGTATTACAATTTAGCATCAAATTCTTCTGTCCCTGATCCAACATTTCTAAATCCATTCTTATTCATATTCCCCAGGCTGCCATCAGAACAAATTGGTAAAAACTAGTAATTAATTTGAGACTCATGAGACTACTTTCTTAGTCACCTTTTTCTTGGTATCTAGCCCCCAGGAACTATTGGGACTTGAGGCTCATTATATCTAATACCAACATGAGGGGCAGATATTTTTTTATTCTTTGGAGAATTTCATACATGAATAAAATGAAATATCCATCCCCCCAACTTTTAAGTAATCCCTAAACACATCCCCTCCCAACTTCATGTACTCTCTCTCTGGGTCTCTCTAGCTCTCTCTAACCTGCTAAGACCGATTATTGTTGCTTATGTGTGCGTGTATGTATGTGTGTATGTGTGTATGAGTGTGGTGCCACCCACTGGAGCATGGGAAACCTACCAGTGGCCAGACCCTCCAGGAAGAATGATGCTTCTTCCCCCCAACAGCAATCAATTGTCAATATCTCCTCAGTAAGGGTGGGGCTTGATGAGCATCTCCTCTATCTATGCCAGGATTTTGGCTAGCTTGATCTTGTGCAGGTCTTGTTCAGACAGCCACAGCTGCTGGGGGTTGATGATGTTCTGAAGATGTTATATCATAGCATTCCCCTGAATCCTTCAGCTCCTGTGTTCTTTCAACCTCCTCTTCCCCCGTGTTCCTTGGCAGGCGTGTGTGTGTGTGTGTGTGTGTGTGTGTGTGTGTGTGTGTGTGTGTGTATGTATGTGTGCACTGGCACATGTGTGAAAGATATCCCATCCAGCACTACACATTCAAGGACTCCTATTCCCAGCACTTTCACTAGTTGTGAGTCTCTGCATAGGTTGCTGGTGGGGTGGATCTTCAGGGAGATTGTCATTCCCTTTCGAGTCCTTGGGAAACGATGCTGCAGACCCTTCAGGTGAGGACAAGAGATGAAGAGCTGTTCCTTTGGAAAGAGGAAATTTGGCAGAATTTGGATTCTCAGGACTTTGGGTAAACAGTCTCTTAAAACCTGCCCTATCCTTTAGGACTTCATCACTTCTTTCCCATTGTTACCTGAACTTAATCCAAGAGGCCTCACAAAAGAAAATTCAGCATATACTACAATCTTCTTATTTGTGGATTCCATCATTGGGTTTAGTTTGCAGAATGATTAATCCTATGTGTATAGGAACTAAGATTTCCTTCTTAAAAGTCATGGGTGGCTCTTTTGATACCTTCCTGTGTCGCGATTGGGGCATTTTAAAGCTCCGAGGTGATAATTTTCTTTCTTCAGCTTACAAAGGATTATGTCATGTTTATTTTAATAGATTATCAGGTAAATTCTGCAACCTGATTACCTGAAAAGAGCCTTGATGTCTCTAGGCACTTAGTTACAGTTGTCTGCAAGCCATTATTTAAGTACCCATTGCTATTGGATGCCACTTACTATCACCATGAGGGTCATTAATTACCTTTACATCTAATCAGAACAGATAACAGATTTCAGATTTGCATCAACGTTTTACAAGCCCCTCAGGGTGTGCATATGCTCTGGTGTTTGGCTTCTGAAGTTTCCTTCAGGCTCTGAGCATGCTGTTGTCCATGTGACAGCCAAGTCCAAAGAAAATGGAAAGGAAGTGGCAAGAGTGTGGAGGGGAGGAGAGAGGGAGAGAGAGAGACAGAGAGAGATAGAGAGAGACAGAGACAGAGACAGAGAGAGCGCGAGCCTTCCTGTTGTCATGGCTAGCATGACTAGGAACAGCATAGTGGACAGTTATGACATCCTTACTGTCCTTTGGCAGCTTGGAGTCTTGAGGTTTGGGAAGGACAATTTTTAAGTGTGGCGCAACAAAGAGGCTTTTCAGTGCCTGGTTTAGGGTGCAGACATTGGCTGTTGTGTTTGATTGCTGGAAGGTACACATTGCCCAGATTGCTACTATAATTTCCCTTCATTTGACCCCTTTAACCAGCTAGATTGCATGTAGTCCACACTGGAGCCTGCATGATTAGAAGGCATTTGATTTTCATGCCCCATGTTTAGCTGAGCTTGAAAGGCTTCCCTGCCTTTTCCCCTTCTTTGGAACAGTCCTAACTCTTTATCCTTAGTCTGCAATGCTACGTGGTTTCCTTTGAGACTGGTTCCTGATTTTTTTCTTTGTTAGACTTAATTCTTCCACTCACTTGACTATTATAACAAACCAAGCCATTGATCAGAGTGGCACTATGGCTTTTAAATTCAAACCATACAATATGCAACTACATTATGGGCTAATTGTGCTCCACAAATTTGCATTCTGAAGCTCAAGTCCCTAGGCCTTCAGAATATGACTGCATTAGAGAAAGCCTTTAAAAAGCAGTTCATTTCAATGAGATGTTAGGGTTGGCCCTAATCCAACTTGTTGGCTAGCTTTGTGGGAAGAGGCCATGGCCGTGCAAAGATATCAGAAGTGTGCACTCACCATGGTAGACAGAAAGGGTGACTTAAGAAAGCAACCATGTCTGTGGCCATACCCTCCTAGACACACCTAATTTTGTCTCAATTCAAAAGCTAAGTAGGGTTGGTCCTGGTTAGTACTTGGATGAGAAAGAATGTAGCCTTGCACGGGTGATCCGGAGGCTTCCAGAGTGTCCATAAAAGCAAGAGGATGAAATCAAGTTGCGTAAGCCACCCTGCTTATTGCATATTTTATGACAGCTGTGATGGTTCATATTAACTGTCAAGTTGACAGAATCTAGAATAACTCAGAGAATTTTGTAGAGTGGATTGATTGAGGTAAGAAGACATGCTGCAAATGTGGGTGGCACCATTCCCTGGGCTGGAAGTCCTATACTGCAAACACAGAGAGACGAACACTGGCATTCATCACTCTCTGCTTCCTAGGACCAGCTGTATTGAACTCTGGTTGCCATGACTTCCTGTACCAGACTTTCTTCTAGGCCACCAACAAAGGCAGCATAATCAAACATAACACATCTCTATAGAGTTAAATATCCCACAACAATGGACTGTATCCCTTCAACCTATAAGCCAAAGGAAGCCCTTCCTTCCTCAAGGTTCATTTGTCAGGAAGTTTTTCACTGCTCTGAGAAAAGTAAAATATAGGCCTAGCTGGGTGAGACAAACCATTTTACATAGAAAAACTGCCTCTGTGTGTGTTCACTGGTAGGAAGAAATGAAGAGGATTCTATCATCTTTCTGATTTTTTTGCTATTGTTTTATGTTTTCATCCATGAAAAGGCTGTATTCAAGTTTATACATTTAGGCTAATTGTCCTGCCTTTTTTTTTTTTTTTTTTTTTTTGCACATACCCCTATCATCCCTAAGCAGACCCTATCCCAAACTGTAAGATGAATTGCTAAACGGTCTCATTAATAAAAACCCGGAGCCAGATATTGGAGTAAAACCTGAGAGATCAGGGAAGCAGAAAGAAGCTAGTCACATTTTTACTGCTAGAAATCCTCAGCCAAAGAGAGGGCTACTTCCTGTATACCCACGTCTATATGTCTTTCTGTTCCCGCCATCTCACTTCCTCTCTCTGCCCAGCTCTATCACTTCTTGTCTTTCTGTACAGACCTCCAGACCTCCATGGTTAGTACTGGGATTAAAGGTATATACCACCACTCCTGGCTCTATTTCCAGTGTGGCCTTGAATTCACAGAGATCCAGATGGATCTCTGCCTCCTGATTGCTAGGATTAAAGGTGTGAGTGCCACCACTGTCTGACTTCTATGTTTAATATAGTGGCTGGCTTTTTCCTTTATTCTTCAGATAAGCTTTATTGGGAGTGCACAAATAAAATACCACCACACCAAACCCCTTTTCTTCTTTTAAAAAAGCATAATTTACTATGGCATACAAATGCAATATATAGACAGTCTAATATCCTTCACTGGTGTGCTTGTCAATCAAACCAAATGACCTATATAAAGCATAGGCCTGAGGGACCCTAAAAATGGTAATCTACGTAAAAAGTGATCTAGGTCACTCTGCCTCATAGATTCATTTCTTTTTTTCCCTATAGGCTCTTGTACCCATACTGTGTCGGAAATGAAGTGGAGGGATAAATATAGCTATGTGGAAACCATGCATGCTCAGCTTGTTCACGGAGAAATGCAGGGAAGAGCTGAGCACCATGTAGCTTTAATAGAAAGGGACTCTAGCAGGGCACCGTGTGGGAGACACCCTGTCTACTGTTTCCTTCTTCAGAGCAGATTTCTAGAATAAGCAGCATCACTTAGCTGCTGTTTAACAGCAACATCTGTTCCCAGTTTTCATAGTTCAGTTCTTTATCTTTAAACATTTCTATTCTTGTGCTCATTTATTTATTTACTAACTTAGGAACCATTTTAAAAGCCTCATACCAGGTCTGTACATGGAATGGAGGGTACACTGCACAAAATTCACCCTCAAGAAATGACATTCTAGGGACTGGACAGATGGCTTGGTTGTTAGGAGCACTGGTTGCTCTTGCAGAGGACCTGGGTTCAGTTCCTAGGACCATATGGAGGTTCACAGCCATCTGTAACTTCAGTTCTGGGAAATAGTATGTCCTCTTCTGACCTCTAGGCACATGATGCACATACATACACGAAAGCAAAACATTCATACACATAAATAAATGTAAACACACACACACAAACACAATTTCATTCTAGGGGCTGGAGAGATGACTCAGTGTGGTTAAGAGCATTTGCTATTCTTTTGGAAAACCCAAACTTGGTTCCTAGCCTCCATGCCAGGTGGCTCTCTCCCATCTCTAATTTGAGCCCGAGGGGATGCAGCGCTTCTGTTCCCTGAAGGCACCTGCACACACACAGAAACAGGTCCCACACATATACATTTTTTTTTAAAGCCACTTTATATGAAGACCTAGGAGAACATCCCCTTGGGCTACGGTGATTTTACCCATTCTCTTTTTGCATAGATCAACAGGGCTCACAAAAGAAAATCTGTAATATAACACAGGTTTAGTCAATGTCACAGTGGAGGTGGGCATCTGAGAATCTCCAGAATGTTTGGTGAGTGCTGCTGTCTTTGAGCTCTTCCCACTGCAGCTCCCAGCCTGTCTCCCAAGCGCAAGCAAGCACAAGAGCACAAACACACAGAGCAGGAAACAGCACCTGGGCCAGGCTTCCCTCACAGGAAGGAACTAGATGAGGAGGCAAGCTGTGTGTGGGTGGGTGGGGGGCGAGACTGAGCCGGAGTGCTGGGTGGGGAGGGGGAAGAGCTGATAGAGGCAGAGGCAGAGATACAGCCCTGGGTAAATCTGGTCCTTCCTGTGGGATGACAGCACGGTGCAGCTGAGACACACAGACAGTTTCTGGTCAGAGTGATCTCTCCAGACTCTCTCTCTCTCTCCTTCCCTCTCTCCTTCCCTCCTCTTCCCTCCCTCCCCTTCCTTCCTTCCTTCCTTCCTTCCTTCCTTCCTTCCTTCCTTCCTTCCTTCCTTCCTTCCTTCCTTCCTTCCTTCCTTTTTCCTAAGTGCTAGGTGCTACACTCAAAGCCAGGGAACTCCTTTATTAAAGAATTATTTAGTTTAAAAAACACCTGAAGACACAGACACAGACAGACACACAGACATACAGGCACACAGACACACACAGACACAGACACACACACACACACACACACACACACACACACACACACACACACACGTGTGCTCACAACTGATTTTCAAGAGGAGAGTGGTTAGGATAAACATCTTTGCTCTAAAGTCTGACCACTCACATCTTCCTTTGGTCTCCCCACATCACCTGTGCTCTTGATGACGCTTTGAAGACTTTTTCTGTGCTTGTCCAGACAGTTTGCATAAAAGCAGCACTATTCTTTTGGCATGGTGCAGCTTCCATTCAGAGCACCTACATTAGCTACTTTCCCGTTTCGGATATAAAAACGCCACTGTCGAGAGCAATTAGAGGAGGAAGCGGTTTATTTTGTTTTTTTTTTGTTCCAGAGGAGTTGAGTCCGCCATGGCAGGAAGAGATGGCTACAGTCAAAAAAAGCAAGACAGCAGGAGAAGGGAGCTGGCTTATCACACGTTCATCCACACACAGGAAGTAGACTCGAAAGTGGGGGGAAGTTATAAACGCTTCAAGCTCTACACCAGCAGTTTATGTCTTCCAGCAGGGATCCACTTCCTAAAGCTCCCATAGCCTCCCTAAACAGCATCACCCACTCGTGACCAAAGATGTGAGCCTATGGAGGACATCTCTCATTCAGATCCCCAGGAGGGACCACCTGAGGTCCACCAACTGCAAGTTAGCTCAGTTGTTATCATAGCACTGAAGATTCTTTTGTTAGCGCAGTTCGGTGTATGAGTTCCAGGGGTCACTGTCGGGCAGTAAAAATGGAAGACCCTCTCCCCAGCCATTCTGTACCTGTGGCAAGTCAAAGTGAAGGCTTCAGCTAGAGATGCCCTTCCATTCACCCAGAAAGGCATGACGTTCTGATTACATGTGACTTCGAGAGGGGTGGATGCCAAGGTCCCCGTTCCTGTCTGGTTGATGGGGAGGCAGAGCTGGTCCAAGTTCTTCAAAGGACATACACTTGATGCCTAGCATTTAAACAGACGAAGGAAAGATTGAACGGTAGAATGTTTCTGTGCAGCGGAAGAGGCGGCTCAGGAGTGAAGGTCAGTTGCTGCCTTTGGAGAGGCCTCAGGTTTTGTTCCCTGAACCCATATGGTGTCTCACAGCCATCTGTAACTCCAGTTACAGGGGAGTCAACACACACTTATGACCTTTGCGGCCACCAGACGCTCATGTGGTGCACATAGACACAATCAAGCAAAACACTTATATACACAACAGAAAAATAAATCTCAAAAAAAAAAAAATTGCCAGGTAGCGGTGGCGCACACCTTTAATCCCAGCACTCAGGAGGCAGAGCCAGGCGGATCTCTGTGATTTTGAGGCCAGCCTGGTCTACACAGAGAGATCCAGGACAGGTACCAAACTACACTGAGAAACCCTGGCTCGAAAAACAAAACAACAAAACAAAAAGAAAGAAAATGCTTTTTATAGAGCCGAAGAAAGTGGAGGCTATGGTTCCCTGCAAGAAGGCTGAGTCATCTTGTAGAAGGGGTTTGTGCCCAGGTGAGCGGCCTCCCAATGAATCTCAGCCTAGCTCTCCACTGAGCAGTTCATAACCATTAGAGATTGAATCTGTTTAATTTCAGAAGACATAAATAGGATTAGCCATTGAAGGAGGCAGGGACTTAAAATGTGGAACAGAAGAAGGAATCTTATGGGATGGAGATGTGGCACATGCTCATCTAAAGTCTGGCAGCGAGAAGGGAGAAGAGAGCAGCCGGCCTAGAGTGAGGGCTAGGTTTTGTGCTTCAGGGAAACAGGAGAGAGAGAGAGAGAGAGAGAGAGAGAGAGAGAGAGAGAGAGAGAGAGAGAGAGAGAGAGAGAGAGAGAGAGAGCCTGCTGTGCTGTGGGGCAGAGACTTCAGGATTTTGGAAGGCCCCCATGAGGTAGGACAAAATCACTACAGGAAATACATTTACTCATGGCCAATTAGAATGCACAAGTTGCCTGCTGGTGTCCTAAGGGTCCTTTTTAATTGGCTAGAGTTGCTATCTGATGACGGCCTTTGTAGAACTTTAGAAATTCCATATACCCTGGCTGAACTGGATCACATGACAGTCCTGTTTGGGGGCTTGAAGGAACTTGTTTTGTGATATTTCTAATTATTGTACTCTGTGGTTGTATTTTCCTGCTGGGTGTTTAATACCTTGTAGGTGGCCAAATGAACTCATTTTTGTCATCAGCAGCTGAGACTGCTCAGGGTGGGACGCTGCAGTATCAAGTTGCATGTACTTTGGACTGGCTGCCCCATTCTGCTGCTCTGATGTCCCAGCCTGTGGACAGAATGCAGCTATGTTCTGTTTGCGGGAAGCTTTCTGGTCCAGGCTTGCACTGGGGACCTTTCCCCTTTTTGGTCTCTCAGTCATGGCCTTATCTCAACATCTTGTGTTTGTGAATCCATATGTTCTATGTGCAAATTAAGGTTTTTTTCTTTCCGAAATGTACATAAAATACAAATAAAATCCTAAAAGGTTAATTTGTGCACAAAAAAATTTTCTCTTGGATCAGTCTGGGTAACGCCATCACAAGTTATCATTAAAATGTTTGTTTTGTTTATGAATTTAAGAAATGTGTTTTTCTAAAGTGTCACATTTCCCTTGAGGAGTTTGGGAACACATTTATTAAAAAGGCAATGTAGCCCCAGGCTGGGGATCCAGCTCAGTAGGAGAGCTCT
This sequence comes from Peromyscus maniculatus bairdii, assembly GCF_049852395.1. Classification (NCBI taxonomy): domain Eukaryota; kingdom Metazoa; phylum Chordata; class Mammalia; order Rodentia; family Cricetidae; genus Peromyscus; species Peromyscus maniculatus. Next base: position 160,524,910 of record NC_134854.1, on the reverse strand, counting down.
TGTTCAGCTTGAGGTGATGTGCAGGATTCTGGAGGAGCACGATTCTGGAGGAGCACGATTCTGGAGGAACACGATAGGGTAAGGCAAGGTCCGCATGCCTCTAAAGACAAGCCCTTGGGTTCTTACCAACAGAGGCCCATCCTGCAGACTGAGCTCCTCATTCATCAAATGCTGACCCTGAGCCCCTATTCTTGTGACCACCTAGGCTTAGTCCTATGATGGGGGATCTGCCACAGCAGAGCTTGTCAAGAAGGTCACCCCTGCTTTGTCATTTCTGAAAATCTGCAAATTTTTTCATCTTACCTTAAGCTGAACACATTTGTATCTCTAGGTACTGGGGCTGCAAAAGGCCTTTTTTTTGTTTTTTTTTTTTTTTTTTTTTTTTTGTTTCATTTTCTTCTGTTGTTATGAAGTTCTGGCATATTTTTGGCTCTCTTGCTTCAGGCCTCTTTAGCACAAGTCATGCATAAATGCACTGCGTGGTTGCTTTTTCCTGAATGCCACTGTCAGTTACAAAACTCTTCCTCAATTTTGGCCGAAGAGACTGGATGGTACGGGGTGGCTAAGAGACACCCAGCAGCAAATCCGTGAACTCTAACTTGTGTGTTTTTGGAACAGGGTTTATGTAGTCCTGTCTGGACTATGACTCAGTAAGTGCCCAGGCTGGCTTCGAACTCTCAGCATCATTTGGTCACAGGCTTCTGAGTGCTAGAATGGCAGCGCATTTCATGACATCTGGGTTTTAAACCCCGGAAGTCTTTAGAGCTCTTCCTCATGCCTGGGACATGAGCTCACCTTTGGTTGCCCTTCTCTGCTCTAGCTGAGCTTCCTGCAAACCTACAGAGATGCTCCAAGGAGTTAAGTTAGTTTTTTCCCCTTAAAGCTTTTTAGAAGCAAAAATAGCCCATCTCTTTCCTACATGGACCTAGATTAATAACTGATCTCTTTTTTTTCTCCCATGTGCGAAGTTCAATGCGGTCTGAACGAGCCCAGCTTGTGGTGGCCCAGAATGGTCACATTATGGAAAATAAAACAGAAAGGAAGTTTGTTTAAGCAATGGACAGGAATCAGCAGGCAGTTCATTTTGGGAGCATAATTGGCCACCATTCCCTCCGATATGTGCTAAGCAAGCTTTCCTGTTGGACAGCAGATTTTCCCAGGTGATTTTCTAGAAATATTCCTAGCCTGCTTTGCCAGCTACAATGCACATTTCAAGTTAGCTGCTTTTAAAAGCCTGTGGCAAGATTAAGAACCGTGACATTTTCTGTGACCCAGGCAATGGCTGACTTTGCCTTCCACAAGGTATGTTTTAAGGGCAGAACAAGGCACATAACCTTATTGTTAGTTTTTAAAATAGTCACCCCCAAAAGCTTTAGATCAGAGAAAAAGAGTTTGCACCCCGTCTTGTCTGTGATGCTCTGTGAATCGATCCTGTATCATTTTCTTTGTGCGATGCTTGGGATTGAACCCAGGGCATGAGCATAGTAAGCATGATATTTACATTTAAACCATACCCTCACTGTTACTTCCTGTGATGATTAATCTGGGTGGTCAACTTGCCTGTATCTGGAGCAGCTAAAAGGCAAACCTCTGGGCACACATGTGCCGAGTTTTCTCTATCAGGCCATTTGGAGTGGGAAGGCCCACATAGGAGAAGTCAGGTGGAAGAACGAAGGTTTGCTTTCACCTGCCAGTCTTCATTCTCACTGACAAGTTCATCTACTCTCCTGCTGCATCAGCTTCATTCCTTGGCTGATATCAGAATCTTAGCTTCTTCCATCTTCCAACACAGATTGAAGACTGGCAGCTCTCTAGGATCCTCTCAGCCTTTAGAGCAAGATTGATGCTTCTGAGGTGCCCACTCTCAGAGACTGAGCTTCTGTGAGATCTCTGTCTCCCCAGTGTGAAACAGCCATTAGTGACTACCCAGACTATATCATGCAAGCCAATCTAATAAATTATAATAAAGAATTATCCTTCATTATTTATTAATAAATAACAGTTATCCTTTTGAACACGTATTCATTCTCTCAGTTCTGTCATCAGGAGAACCCTAATATGCCTTCTTGTAGTGAGTCTTTCTCTGTCCAGTCAGCTAGCTCCCAAATAATGACACAGAGACATCTTATTAATTATGAAAACTTGACCTATAGCTTAGGCTTATCCCACTAGCTCTTATAACTTAAATTAACCCATTTATAATAATCTGTGTTCTATTGTGTGGTGTTACCTCTCTTCCATCTTGCACCATCTGTTTCCTCTCTGTGTCTCCTGGAATCTCCCTCTTGCACCTAGATTCTTCTTCCTACTTCCTCTCTTTGTCCAGAAGTTCTGCCTATACCTCCGATCTAGCTATTGGTCATTCAGCTTTTTAATACACACAGCAACCCATTTTCACACAGTGTACAAAATCTCACAATATTCTTCCCCTTTTCTCTAAATAAAAAGGAAAAGTTTTAACTCTAGCATAGTAAAACTATATACAGTAAAAACAATTATCAGGAAGAATTAAGTTTACAATGTCCAGTCCATCTGTATTTGGCAAATTTAGACAAAATATTCTATTATCTATCCTATCTTCTTGGTGAGTCAAAAGTTTTGTACCTAATCTACTTTTTACCCTAACTTGTATTAACAACACCAAACTATCTTTTTAGACCTTAAAACATTTTCTTAGATAAACAATTTAAGTTTTTATGTCTTTCAACCTTATATACTTTATATCTCTTATGTAATTTGTTTTTCTGAATTTGGTAACAAGGAAAACTGTAATTATAAGTATCTTATCTTCAACTCCATCAGAGACCTGAGAAGGATAAAATATTACCTGAGTAAATAGGAAGTGTAGAGCAAACAACCTCCAAAACTACAAAAATGACAGAAATAGCTGGTTGCCTGAACAGTCACCCCAAGGTTCCTTTGCAACATTGGGGCATTCATCTTCAGCTTATAGGCCTAGAATATCGGACAGACTTTTCTGTGAAGCAGGAATTTGAAGGACTGTCCTGCCTTGTCTTGGCAAAGTTTGGCAGTTGCCTTCTTTTGTGTCCTGCTTGTCCAGTTTGGACAGCAGACTGTCAGTAGTTGAGGCAAAGGCAGTTTCTTGCTCAGTGTCTAACTTTGCCACAATAAAGCAAACTTTATATGGTGGTTCTTCAATGCCCATCATCCTTTTTTGAAGTAGGTTGGTGCTGCCAGAAGCAGACGTATTTCACTCTCATGAAAAGCCTTAGGTTATCCAAACATCTTAAATGCCATGTTCTGTAAGTATCTGGTGTTTTGAATATCACCCATCTATCTAAAATATGTCTCTGTTTCACCTTGAAAACATATTTAATAAGTCTCCAAGTTTGTTAGACTAAGACTACAATGACTATAGATGACTGAGTACTAACCTGCATTTCTTAATTATCCTAAGTAACTTTCAAGGTCTAGAACTTTACATTTTTAAATGAGCTTCACAGGTATTCCTTAAACAATAATAGAAACATATATACAGTATAACAAAAATAACCTTAAATTTATGTTAGTATACAAAAATATCTTAAATCAGAATAAAAACATGTGTAGACTATGTTCTAACAAAAATACTCTTAAATTTGTATCAGTATACAAAAATCCAAATCAATGTAAAATATTTGAGATTAATAGTTGCTTTTTAGTTAAAAGTAGATTCAATAATCTACCCTTTTATCCTTTCATTCCTATATCCCCCCTTTTTATTTTCAGAAAGAGATCCTTGAATTCAACCTCCCTTGCTTAGTTTCCTCCTTTACCATGACCAGTAACAACTTGTAACCAACCCCCCCCTTAAATGATCATAAACATTTATAATCCACTGAATGACCAAAACCCACCCATTCCACCTCTTGGGAATGTGGGTATTGTATTCTTAAAATTACTTTCTCTTGTCTGGGTGCTAAGGTATCCTAAGGAAACCCTGAGAAGATTGAAACAATGGTCAAGTCCTGGGAGAATTAGCTGTAATATTTGTTGTCCAGTCTCCGTGTAATGGGAAAGTGCAAGATTTATGTGAAGTCCTGACTAGAGTAGTCTGTGAGTCTGTTCACTCTCAGTTAGCAGCTTTGAAGTCGTTCTAGACGCAGAATTTTAAGGAAACTGCCACGGAGGCAGTCTGAGAGGCTGGACCACCTGGGCTGCTTGTTTTGTCTTCATTGATGTCCAGTCCTTTTTGTCTGAAAATACACAAACTTTTCAAAGTAACACATATATCTTCTTTTTTTTCCCCTCAGAGACCAAGTTTAATAGATACTAAAAAGAGGAACAACAGGTTGATTTTTGCAACTCACAACAAACCTCAGGTTATTCCCAATAGTGGAAGAAAGGCTAACCGTCCCCAGTACTGTAGGAAAGGGATGTCTTGAATCACACCACATTTTGTTTAAGCATGAATAGAGTACAAGAAATTTTCTTCTGGCTGACCAATGCAGCCTGGCAAAAAAATGGACCAGTGCTCACTTCTGCTTAGAGAAATATTCTTTGCTCTTTCAGACATCAGGTTTCCAGCCAGCAGGGCACACTTCACCATGCTTGTCAGTGTCCTGGAAGGCCTGCACTAGTCTCAGAATCTCATCCACAGAGCAGCCAACAGGAAGATCATTTATAGTGATCTGTCGAAGGATACCTTTATCATCAATAATAAAGAGGCCCCTGAAAGAGATACCTTCATCAGCTTTTAAGACTCCATAATCCTGAGCAATGGTACGCTTGGGATCTGATACCAAAGGAATGTTTATGGGTCCCAATCCTCCTTGTTTCTTGGGTGTATTAATCCATGCCAGATGACAGAAGTGAGAATCCACAGATGCTCCAATAACTTGGCAATTGAGTTTCTTAAATTCTTCTGCCCTATCACTGAAAGCAATGATCTCAGTGGGGCACACAAAAGTAAAATCAAGAGGATAAAAGAAGAATACGACGTATTTTCCTTTGTATTCACTTAGGCTGGTATGTTTGAATTGTCCATCTGGCATAACAGCTGTGGCTTTGAAGTTGGGGGCAGGATACCCAATTTTTGCATTTCCTGAAGACATCTTGCTATCAGCAGGACCGAGTCACAGATCTCCGAGAAACACTCACAGCAAGGAAGGAAGACGACCCACATATATCTTCTTTAACGTAAGTATGGAATATGCAGTGTGCGCATGCCAGCTAAAGATTTTTCGTTTTATGTTTGAGCAGGTAAAAAACATCTGTCAGCTTTATAAGTCTGTTTGGATAATATAACCAAACTGTAATATAAATTTTATCCATCCATGTGAAAGGATGGCATGCAATAGTAAGTCACGAGGACTCTGTAGCCAACAAGATTTATCATGTCTCATCCAGTTTCAAAGCTGTTCCTGAGTCAAGGAATCAGCATTTATGTCACCTGTCCTGTAGTCTTTCTTGGTTTCTCTTTTTAATATCTGCAGCCAATATTTTTCAGAAGATATCTCACAATCAAATCTGATCTTTATTAATTTTGAGGAGAAACATAACTTTTTGTTTCCTGTGGAAACAAAGGCATAACTTCTTCCCCAATGCAACATATCTTCTGACTTTCATTTTGAAATTAAGACATTTTTAAAATATATAGGTTGGCTTAGTTTAGCAGTTTCCATAATCCAATGTCTTTGAGCAGCTGTTGGTTTTTGTATATTAGAACTTAAAAAATTGAAAGTCAACAAAGCACCATATAGGATCCAGACCCCCTGTGTATTTTTCATCTTTATGTGGCTTATTCTTCTTATGTCATTTACTCTCTCTTTAAAGACTTCACTTTATTATTTTTGAACCATCTTTTTCTATGGCTGTCTATACCCATTTTTTCACTGTATCTGTTTAGAGGGTTTCTTTGTCTGGACCACCTTACTGTGCACCTGCAGCATTCTCTGACTGCTAGATAAACCTTAAATGGTCATGCCAGCTGTCCCGTGGTCCTGACAGCTAGCTCTACTCCCTCCTCAGTCCTCCAAAAGCCTAGCCTCAGTGCTGGTGTGCTTACCACGCCAGCTCTGTGAAGCTGTTGTATCCACGATACGGCGGGCATTTTTACCTAGCATGCTGGCTGTTCAAGGGCTCTGCTGCACATCAAGGCCTCTTAAAAGAGTCATGCCTCCACCTAAGAGACAGCTTTCTCAGGCCCTATGTGGATATCTTAGCCTCCACATTGTACACCTTATGTAGCAAGTGTTTCTCTGTCCTGTCAGCCAACTCTCAAATAATGACACGGAGATTTATTAATTATGAAAGCTCAGCCATAGCTAAGGCTTGTCCTACTAGCTCTTACAAATTAAATTAACCCATTTATATTAATCTATGTGGTGGTATCTCTCTTGCACCTTCTAAGGATAATGGGAAGGAGAAGGGTGGAATCAGGAGTCACTAGCCAGATACAGAGGGAGCAGGAGATGAAGGTACCACCATGTGGCAGAGAGTAAATAAGGAATATGGATGAACTTAAGAATGTAAGAGCTAGTAATAAGCCTAAGCTATTGGCCAAGCACTTACAATTAATATAAGCCTCAGAGTGTTTATTTGGAAATAGGCAGCCAGGACATGGAAACGTCTATTTCATTAGGATGTTTCCAAGTCATGAACCTAAAACTGTTTCAACTGGCTGACCAGTGAGCTCTGTGAATCCTCCTGTCTCTGCACCCTGCCATTGTTGAAGTTATAGGCAGATACCAGAACCCCTGACTTTTTATTTGGGTGCTGGGGGACTGAACTCAGGTTCTCATGTTTCTGTAACCAAGCCCTTTACTGACAGCCATATACTCAGCCCCTGAGACATTCTTATTGTTATACTCAAAAATACTAATGCTTAGTTCTCAGTCTTGACTCACTTGTCTTTTGTGGATTAAATTCCATATCATCTCTTCATGTAGCTGAGGATGACTTTGAACTTATGAGCCTCCTGCCTCCACATCCTAAGTGCTAGGATTACAGGCATGCAACTCCATGCCTGGGTATGTAATGCTGGGAATTGAACTCAGGGCTTTGTGTATACTAGGCAAACACCATCCAAGGGAGAAACACCCTAGTTTATACACCTTTAATTTATACCCTATATGTTTATATAAAATATATTTATATTATTTATCTATATACATTCAAGCAATGCTACTTCATATTTATGGATACAGAACAGATTGTTAACCTAGTTTAGCCAGGATTGAGTTTTATTGAGATGTGAAGTGAATATCATAGCATTATAAATCAGATATTAGTTACTGGTGAAAGAAGGGTTTCTCTGAACTTGTCTTATAGATTTACCTCTGCAAACAATGTTTTTCAGTACAGTTAGAAAAGTCATTAGTCTGTGTCCTTCAACACAGTCCTTAGGATACACTTACTGTGATAAGAAACTAACAAGCTTTCTCCATTTGTAGGCAGATCTGCATCTGTCCTCACTAGCAACTTGAGATGAATGCTAATATAACTCTGCAGAAACTTCTTGCATGAAACATCAAGAAGGTTAAGGAATCAGCAGAGAACTCCTGCTGCCCACTGGCCAGCTCTCAAGTCCTACAGTCTCTATTGCAAAGGAAGAACTTTGTCTCATGTAGATTCTTCTTTTTTTAAACAAACAACCTTATCAGTTTGAGTACTGTATAATTGACTCATTTATGTCACACTCACCACAACCATCTGAGCTATTTATGTAGAACACTTACAGGATTATTTTCTTGTTTATGAATATATATATTGGAGTCTGCTTAGCGAAGATCTGTTGGTGGCAAATTCCCTCAAATTTTGCTCAACTGGAAATATCTTAAATTTAACAAATAAATAAACTTCAGAAATATTCTGAGTTTGTGCTCTAGGATCTCTGCATTTTAAACTTAAAATACTAAGAGCTGGAAAGTCAGATATACAAGGTCAGGACATGCAGACCAATGATTCAGGATATCCACAATTCAGCTTGTAGGAACATAAAGTATTTCAATGATTTTAAATATGGATCAAAAACTGATCAAGGCAAGCAAGAAGTACAGAAACAGCCACAAAGAATTAAGGAGAGATAGCTCAACAGTTAAGAGCATTGACTGATTTTCTGAAGGACTTGAGTTCAGTTCCGAGCATCCACGTGGTAGCTCACAACCATGTGTAACTCCAGTTCCAAAGGTTCTGAGTCTCTCTGACTTCTGAGGGCACCAGGCTCACAAAGCAGTACTCAAACAAACATGCATGCAAAAATACTCGCATACATTAAAAACAATTAAGGGCGACTTAGAAAGATGAATGCTACACGTGGCCTGTTCTATGTGGATGCTAGCCTTCAAGGTCTATATGTGTGTGTTTATATGGGTGACTGTGGATATAGTGTAGGTGGGTTATAGTCAGCATAATCCCCTACAGCCACATCTAGAGGCCCATCGTCAGGTGGGTCTAGAATTCTGTCAAGTTGACAACTAATGTGAACCATCACAATGTTTCTTTATAATTTCTCTAATTTGAGGTGACAGCATCAGATGCTACTGATCTTTGACCAAGTTCCAAAAGCAGCAAGCCAAATGCTCTTCCTATCCCAGACCAAAGAATTCGTTTAATTGTATATGTCATCACTGTGGCAAGATACCTGACAGAAATTACCTGAGTGAGCAACGATCTATTTCAGCTCAAGTTTCCAGAGGTGTCTGTCAATCATGAGTGTAAGGGGTGGAGAGCAGAAGGAAGTAGAGATAAGGAAGATAAGAGGGGCCAGGGCCAGGACACTCCCATGGGTCCATCCTTACCCTTACTTTCGGCTACTGTCTTATTTCTAATGTTTTTTTCACCTCTCAAAATGCTGCCCCTATCTGGGGACCAGGCTTACAACACGTGAGCCTGCAGGGGACATTTCATATTCAAACTGTATCCGTATAACACTAAAAGTAAGTATATGTGCCTTTTGTAGAGATCTTTGTAAGCAGCAATAGGTCTTTAAGATTCTCAGTAGGAACAGTGTAAATCCACAAGCATCTTTACTCAATTTGGTATTTAAACATGAAAAATAAATTCTACATTCTTGTAAAAAAACATTCAAGAACACAGAAAATATAACCAAACTTCCATGTAATTACAAAACTGATATTTATCCAGAAATTTTTGTGTTTTTCTCCACAAGGATAAAAGAGTCTCTATTTTGAAATAACTGGCTTACAAACTCATGCTTAACTTGGAATAAACTATTATAATCTATTTCTAATTCTCAAAGACAGAGCTTTGCAGCCTTGATCTCCTTTAGGCTTTTATTAAATATCAGCTGTTACAGCTGTGAACTCAACTCAGTGGTAGAGTGCTTGAGAGCACGTACAATGCCCTGGGTTTGATCCTGGTATCACAAAACCAACACAGGCAAACAAATCCAGATGACAACAAAACCCGAGACAAACCCATGGCAGGAGGTAACCAGAGCCTCAGAGATAAAACACGTCTCTCCATTTAGTCGCTCATACACCCAGGATGTTATAACAATGTCTACAGCATAAGTAGGCATCGATGTTCATTAGAGCCCTCTTTGAAAGTAATGATAATGTGGACCACGGAATCACTTAAGAGAGATCTGTAACCCACCAGGGATCTGGTGCTGAGAACAGAGTGCCGGGTGTGTTACCCTTCACTCATTAACTTCAAACAGACTCTCAAAACCAACATTTCCTCACAACCGAGGTAGTTTTAATAAATGTTGCTGAGCATAAAAGTGACCACAAAACGTTTAGAGATTCTACCCTTCTCTTCCCCAAGAAATGGAAAACCGCTAGAAATTCTGCTTCCCTGCAGCAGTGCTCCCTGAAGTTCACTGGATGAGGGGGGTTTCTTTCCTTCCTTTTTCAAATTAAGTTTTAGTTTTATTCTATATACCAACCACAGTTTCCCCTCCTTCCTCTCCTCCCATTGCCTCCCCCCACCTCCTTTCTACTCCCTCCCCCATCCACTCCTCAGAAAGGGTAAGGCCTCCCACGGGAATCAACAAAGCATGGCATGTCAAGTTAAGGCAGGACCAAGCTCCTCCCCGTGCATCAATGGTGAGCGAGGCATCCCACCATAGGGAATAGGTCCAAGAGCCAGCTCACGCACCAGGGACAGATCCTAGTCACACTGCTAGGGACCCCACAGACAGCCAAGCTACACAACCTGTCACCCACGTGCAGGGGCCTAGTTCAGTTCTGTGCAGGCTCTTGAATATGAGTTTTCTTTCTTTTTTTCTTTTTTCTTTTTTTTTAATTTTATGCACATTGGTGTTTTGCCATGGGTGTCAGGTCCCTTGGAACTGGAGTTACAGACAGTGTTCTTAACCACTGAGCCATGTCTCCAGCCCAATGAGGGAGATTCCATTTGAGTTATTTTTAATACCAGAATTTTTCGAGGTTCCAGATGGAGAGATTCTGAATCCTATATCTCCTTTTGGAGCCCCAGCTTCTGAAACACTCTGTCACTGCTCCATTTGTTTCATTCACTTTGACAGCCTGCCCCAGGATGATGGAGATTTTTTGAAAGTTTTCTCCCATTCACATCCATGTGAGCTATATGTAGCTGGAGGAAGACATTGCGCATGTCTGAAACTCTGAAGACAGAGGAAGCTTCCAGGCCTGGAATAGCAGGGTAGGTACCCAATGATGGCAGGCTTTCTGTAGAGACAGCCATCAGGGCAGGAAGGGCAGTGTTGCTGAAGGAGGCTACTGTCCACTGAAAACAGGATGCTGGCGAATCTGGCTACTTTGCTGTCAAATTCAAGTTTTAATTTTTTTCTGTCAAAGCATCTAGCAGCCTCCAGAATTTGCCAAGGGACCGACTCTTTCAAGTAAGAGTTGGAAATGGAACCAGAAACATTTGAAAAGTGAAACAAAGAGTTAGTGTAGGTTGGTTTAAAAAAAAAATACAGGAACACTGAGTGAGTATCAAATTTGGAGTCATAAATAAATGACTAATGGAATCATTACCACAGTGAGTTGGGCCTGGGCCTGGGAAGCATCCAGGGACACTTGAGTACATTACGTTTCCTTTATATGACTTCTCTGCAACCTGCCTTGTTACAGTCCGATATGATGTTAGATGTGCGTGTCTGATTTGTTCTCAGACTGCCTTTCAAATCGGCTTAAAAGGCCAAAGGCCATTTTCAATACATTCAGGCAAATGAATCGTTTATAAGATTTTAGACGGATTCGCTTTTCCTTTGGATTAAATGTGAGTCCCTCAGTCTCCCCCTGCAAGCAGCTCCTCTTCCCTCGAAGGTGTGGAGAAACATTACACAAGCCAATCACCTGTCAGCCAACTGTCTGAAGCAAACTGTCCCAGCAGAAAGTCCATGGTACTGACATCCATAGACTGCACTGGATTGTGAACAAAGAAATGGAATCGTCTACTAAAAAAGAAGGGAGCTGGTGTTTTTGTGGAAGCTTCATTTGCAATTATGAGCCATTAAAGGGTCTAATAATTATTACCATTATTCGTAATAATGCCAGCTGAGCAGCCACTAAACCCAGCCATCTAGAAAAGTCATGGCAGCCTCTAATCTAATTAGTACTTTGAGCTTTTATCCATAACACAGATTGATGTGAATTTATCACCTTTTTGGGTTTTAGGGCATATTAGGTGGCAACTGAAACATCAGAAATTCTGAGGATTAAAGCTGTGAAACTTCTTTTGAATAACGAAAGTTTTCTTTGTAATTAGTGTTGAATTTCCTTAACGAAAAATTTCTAAGAATTTGGGGTTTTTAATGATAATAGTAACAATGGCAGTTCTTACCTAACTAATGCTTCATTTGCATCAGGATCTAGGAGGTAATTTGCACTTAATTTCTGATCAATGTTAATAATTACTAGCCCTTGATGCTGAAAGCATCCCCATTTTACAAAGGGAAATTGATGCTTCGTAAGTTTAATGTTCACAGAGATGATTGGTAAATGGGAAACTGTGGTACTTCGGACCAAGACCAATGGCAAAACCTGCCCTTTGAGCATACTGCTGATTTGCTTGTGTGTGTTTGTATGTTTGTGTATGTGTGTGTGGTGTGGTGTATGTGTGTTTGTGTATGGTGTGTGTGTGTTTGTATATGGTGTGTTTGTATATGTGGTGTGTTTGTATGTGGTATGTATGTGTGTGTGGTGTGTTTGTGAGTGTGTGTATGGTGTGTGTGTTTGTGTGTGGTGTGTGTGTGTTTGTGTATGGTGTGTGTGTTTGTATGTGGTGTGTTTGTTTGTGTGCGGTATGTGTGTGGTGTGTGTATGGTGTGTGTGTTTGTGTGTGGTGTGTGTATATGGTATGTGTGTGTGGTGTGTTTGTGTGTGGTGTGTTTGTGAGTGCGTGCGTGCGTGCGTGCGTGCGTGCGTGCGTGTGTGTGTGTGTGTGTGAAGGATGCCCACATCATATGAAACAAATAAGAGTGCTTCACGGCAAGAGCACTGGAGACCCAGAGTGTTGGAAGTGACTGTTTATTTTATAATCTCACAAAGCTCTGTGTCAGCCTAGATGGCAGGCACCCTGAGTTTGAAGAGTTTATAAACCCTAGCGGCAAGCCCCTTCTGCCCTTTCCTCTGTGGCTGAGTAACTGGATGGAGGGACGACCACCCAGATCTTACCTGCCTCTCAGCTCTTTATGTGGGGATCATCTTTATCTGGTCACACTCTGGTAGCTTAAAGCTTCTCCTGACACAGCTTTGTCACATTCGAAGATCCTTAGGCAAACCTGGCTGTTAGTAATTTTCCACTCTAACTCTGGTTTTGGGGTGCTGTAGCTAGACTAGCAGGGTTTGGGTATGTGTGGGTGGCTTACGTTGAGGGAACATGATTAGTTCCTTGCGGGTCCTATGTTTGTGCCCGAGACAGTGACATCCTGTTGAAAATGTCAGCTGGAGTAGCTCCTAATCACTAGTAAGAGTTTTTCTCAGGGACTAGTGAGATGCTCAGTGAATAAAGATGTCTGCTGTCACATCTGATGACCCAAGTTTGAACCGGTGCAGCAGAAACACAGAGCCAACTCCTACAAGTTGTCCTCTGACCCCACTTGTGATGTGGCATACACGCACCACTCGTGACACACATAAAGAAGTAAATATTTAAAAAAGAATAACCTTTCTCTAGAAGCTTGGTGTAGTAGTGGTGGGTAACCATTATCCCAGCTTTCTAAAGGCAGAGGAAGGAGGATTGTGAGTTTTTTGAGCCCAGTAGAAACACAGCCAGATCCTGGGGATGAAGGGGAAAGACTCTCCAGCCTTCTAGAACGTGAAAGAGAGACATGCAGATCAATTCTCCGAGCCGCAGAGATGGTGGCTCAGCAGTTAGCAGTGCTTGCTGCTCTCTCCGAGGACCCAACTTTGGTTTCCAGCACCCTTGTGGAGCAGTTCACAGCTGCCTCTAACTCCAGCATCAGGGAACCTGACCTCCCTCTTCTGTCTCCAAAGACATTCATGGCCACACCTCGACCCCACACACCCATCAAACACATTTCCTGCCCCCACTCCATGTACAATCCCATTCCCCCCAACACATTGCCATTCCCCACACATCTATCATACACATTCCCTGCCCCTACTCCATATACACCCCCGTTCCCCCACGCCTGCAGATAAAAATAAATCTTAAAAAAAGAAACTCATTGTTTTAGTTCATAAATACAAAAGATTTTCCACATCATAGTGTTAATGGATGGTTGAAGAAGAAATTGTCATCCTTGTGATGGATCAGTTATTTTTTTGGGGGTGGGGGCTTGAGCTAGTAGAGGCCAGATTGGCAATATGTGCCTGCCTGCTTATGCCTTTAGTTTAACTTGTCTTGAAATTACCAGCCTGGATAATTCAGATAAATATATACACATGTATATACATACATATATCTAACAGATTTGGAAAATTATCAACCCAAAGTAGATATGAATTGGCCAGTATTCTATATATCCAGAATACTTAGAATGCTGGCCAATCCATATCTACTTTGGGTTGAAATTTTCCAAATCTATTTTTATGTGTATGAATTTAGACTAAAAAGTTATGTGTAGCTCTGAAAAATGGATGATCTTGTGATATCTGTCTACCATCTACCTACTACCTACCTACCTACCAGTTATTTTCTTCTTTTGTGTGCATATGGTGGTGGGGCTGGGCTACAACCCTTGCCACAGAGTACACATGGACACATGCATGTCAGAGAGTACATATGGACACACGCATGTCACAGAGTACATATGGACACACGCATGTCAGAGGACAACTGGTAAGACTACCACTGAGGACTGTGTGGATACCTGGGGTCGACTCAGCCACCTGAGACCTTGTTGGTGTCCTAAGGCCATGCTGCCACCAGGGCCATACTGATCTGGGTGGCCTGGGCTGTCAGCGGAACATGGTTCTGTGTGTCTTTCTCCTCACTTGTGAGTTGTGGGGATCGAACTCAGGTTGTCAGGCTTGGCAACAAGCTACTCTACCAACCATCTCACCAGTCCTTACGGTATTTTAATAAAGTCAATTTATAAATGAGGTGATGAAATGAAAGCCTTCTATGAGTCCAAACTCACATTATAGATCAAGATTCACGGTAAGGATGACTGCGCAAAGGCAGATCTTGCGGCTTCATTAGTTTCTCTTTAAATGTGTATTATTTCTCAAAGGCTTTGGGTGGCTTAAAAACACATAAAGATCACAGGCTTGCCTGGGTCCTCACAACTCAGGCAGGTGAAAAACAACCACGTGTCTGCTTGGGTCCTCATGGCCCCAGACTGACTGAAGATACTTATGGACCTGCCCAGCACCATGATGAACAAATATATGGTGGAGAAAGAGAAGCAGACTGGTTCATGCGCTGTGGAAAAAGGCAGAACTGAAAAAGCCAAGACAGTGAAAACAGGCTGATGTGGGTGGCCTGCTTGCCACCCAGGGCCATGGTGACGTCGGGGTCTGGGCTGCTGCTGAGGGCCAAGTCTGGGTCTGTGGTCCTATCCTAGATGGGGTCTGAGTTGCCAGCAATGGGCCATATTACCACTAAAGGCTATATGGATACCCAGGGTCTAGGATGCCACCTGGGGCCATGTTGGTGTCCGAGGGCCAGGCGGCAGTACTGATTTTTATGGCCTGGGCTGCTGCTGGAGCCAGGTGGACCTGAATGGCCTGTGCTGCCACCTCATGCTATAGTGACATCCAGGCCTGAACTGCTGCAAAGGGCCATGTCTGGGTCCGTGGCCCTACAGCAGCCAGGGTCTGATTTGATGTCCATGGCTCTTACTACCACTGAGGACTGTGTGGATACCTGGGGTCTACTCAGCCACCTGAGACCTTGTTGATGTCCTAAGGCCATGCTGCCACCAGGGCCATACTGATCTGGGTGGCCTGGGCTGTCAGCGGAACATGGTTCTGTGTTGATCTCAATGACCCAAGATACCATAGGGGGCCACAGGAACCATGTGTGTTCAAATCCCAGGGCTATGCTGAGCCGACACTGCCTTGTGTTGGCCTTGGAAGAGCTGACCCTGCCCCTTGCTGACCACTACAGCAGAAAATCTAGCCCTGCCCCTCACCACAGGTGTGGGAGAGCTGGCCCTGATGGCATGTGCAAAGAAGAGCTGGCTCCTCTCCTTGCCCGAGGGAGGCAGCCCCAGTGGCCCAGACTGACCAAACCAGCTACCACTCAGACCCGCATCCAGGGCTTTGAGTCGGCTCACCCCAGCATCTACCCCATCCCTGACCTGCCAGAGAGCATGAAGGGCCTGGTCATGCAGAACCATGGCAACAGGATCTCCATGACTCTCAATGGTGGGAAATCTGGGAGGAATTTCCCTGAGTGTCCAGTGTTGATGGTGTAGCAGAAGCCAGAGCCTTGAACCAGACCAACATCTCATTCAATGAGCATCTGTAAGTAAAGCAGAGTGACCCAAAGGGTATACTGTGTGGAACACTGCAGCTCCTATGCTACTAAGATGAATGACGAGGTGTTGGAGAGGCGGGAAAGACAGAGGAGCGAAGTGGTGTCTGTTTCTTTTGTTTGTTTTTATTTAATAGGTTTAAATTCTCGTTTGTGGGGGATGCTAGGGGATGAAGGGCAGACATGGAGGGACTGGGAAATGAGTGGGTTGAGGTGCATGATGCGAAATTCCCAAAGAATCAATAGAACATTATGTTAAAAAATTGCTTAAAGATATATTGAGAACATCAAGACTTTTTAAAAGAGGAAAATAGTAAGTGAATAAAAATTAGAAGCCTAAAGCAAAACTTGTAGGCAGAATTAGGGAGAGTTTGGGGTCCTCATGCCTGTGTCAGTTACCAAATTTCTACATATAAAAGGTAAGAGCTGGGGCTGGAGAGATGACTCAGAGGCTGAGATCAATGGCTGCTCTTCCAGGGGTCCAGGGTTCAGTTCCCAGAATTCACATGTCAGTTCCCAACTATCTGTAACTCCGGTCCCAAGAAATCTGATGCCCTCTTCTGGCCTCCTTGGGCACCAGGAATTCATGTGATGAACAGACATATATGCAAATAAAACACCCATACTTTTAAAATAAATTAAAAAAATCTAATACCCTTTATCTCCCCACCCCCCAACACACACACAGTAAGAGCTAACACTTTTGAGTTAACTACCCTGGATATCTACAGTTTACAATTTGCCTGGGTAAATGCAGGTATCACTGGGCATTTCAGTGTACTTTTTTTTTTTCAAGCTTTTTTGTTTTTGTTGAGACAGGGTTTCTCTGTGTAATGGCCTTGGCTGTCCTGGAACTTACTCTGTAGCCCAGGCTGGCCTGGAGCTCACAGAGATCCTCCTGCCTCTGCCTCCCAAGTGCTGGGATTAAAGGTGTGCGCCACCACTGCCTGGCTTCCAGTGTAATTTTTAACATGTGTGTTATGACACTGGTCTGAAAAGCACAGGCCCCATTTCTTCCTAGAACAGGATCTGACTAGACAGAAAATCCAGAGACTATGTCACAGTTTTAGTGAAAACATCAAGTGGGGTTCATTAATTTCTGTTTTTCCTCCTCCAGCAGACTGAATTTGAGAGTTTTCTTTGGAAACCATATTGTGATTGGCACAGAGCACACCAGCCACATAAACCTCACGAGCCACAATGCACTAGACTGCAGCGAACATTTCTTTGTCAGAAGGACTGGCAGCGGAGTGATTCTAGTAGGAGCCTTACTGGGTACCACCCACGCTCTCCCACCTGCGTCCCTGTGGCTCAACCATTCCACGACCAGGATGGTGGGCCTCGGGAAACCACTTGGCGACATCTCTGGGGAGAAGCACTCTGTGTTCCGGCTGTGCATCCAGCAGGCAACTGCTTATTATTGTTATGGATGTCATTATCATTAATTCTGAATGCATTAGAGGGAGGAGGGGGTGAGGAGGCGAATCATGGAAGGGTGGAGATGATTGTATGCCGGGGTAGAGGGATGCCAGCTGGAAGTGAGAAAGATTTTAAAGAGGAGAATTGAGAGGAAAAGAGAGAGAGAAAAAATAAAGACGCGTATGGAAGAGAAGCAGGTTTGGGTAGTAGAATCAGAGACAGAAATCAATGTGACATTTTCATTGTCCTAATGTGACCTGACTGTTCCTGGAGGAATGCCAACTTGTTCATCTCTGGGAGGCTAGAGGAGCAGAAGGAATGAGATGTTCCAGGTCTCTGTCCCCGTCACTCCTCAGTGACTCCCTAACCTTTGAGCCCAGAAGGAAGTTGAAGCCCCTGCAGAACAAAGCCTGCAGGAGCAGCGAGCTTCTCCCTCTGTTGGTGACTCATTCTGGCATGGACTCTGTCTTATGAAACTAATTTAGTTGCACTGGCCCGAACCCAGTCATAATTAATAACAGGATACCTGTTTATAAAGAAGGTCCAAGTGTTACCAACAAAGTACTGCCTGAGGCAGAGGCATGGGAAAAGAGACAAAGGAAAAAAGTGTTGGGGGCAGTGGCTTCTTGTATGTTATCCTTTAGGTGGCAGGAAGCTTGTGGAGGGCTTGTGAATACATTCACACATCAGTGCAGCCAAAGGGAACCAGTGTTTTCAGCCCTACTAGGGACCAGACAGAGTTCGGAGCCTTTGCCATGTAACTCATGTAAACTCTCCACTTCCCTGTGCAGCCACCATTATTATTACCCTTTTCACAGAGGCCGGGGAAATAGCTTGCTTGGTATAAGCTTGATAAGTTTAAACTGGGCCTACATGACTTGAATCCCAGCATGTTTTTAACTGCAAAATCGCCATAAAAAAATCTTGGTTATGCATCAAGAGATGTAGCTTGTCTATGTATTTAAAAGCAAGTACTAAAGGCCTTCTACTGAAGTCATTATTTCTTTGTGGGATGTACCTTAGTCTTAAAATCCTAATGTATCAATTTATCCTTCAACCTTACAAAGCACCAAATGATTTTGTGGTCTGAAGAAAATGGAAGGAAAGGAATGGGCTTTAAAGGAAGAGAAAACCTTGAATCCTGTGTGTGTGTGTGTGTGTTTTGCTTTGAGATAGGGTCTCATTTTGTAACCAAGTCTGGCTGGGAACTCAATATGTTGTCCACATTAACCAACTCACAGCCATACTCTTGCCTTGAAGTAGAATTAATGGCAGGAGGATAGATTTGGGTTTGTTGTAGGGGGTGGAATGAACAAGGGTCATAAACAGCACAGACATACTGTTTTCTTCCAGTTTACTCTATCCTGGATGCCTTGAATTTTAGCTGGACACGGCCTAAAGCCATCTGAAAAAAGCCTTAATTGAGGAATTGCCTAGGTCAGCTTGGCCTATGGGCATGTCTACGGAGACTGTCTTGACTTTAATTGATGTAAGGAGAGTGTATCAGTTACTTTTCTGTTGCTATAATAAAACACAACAATCAAAGGGCCGATTTTGATTTACAAGTTAAAAGAGAAGAGTTCATAATAGCTGGGAAGGGCTGGCATGGCAGCAGGAGCAGGAAGCTGGCTGGTAGCATTGTTCTTCACACATAGGAAAGAAGGGAAGGAGAAGTGGGGAGGGAAGTGAGAAGAAGGGAGGGAGAGAGAGAGAAACAGGAAACAGGGCCAGACAATAAGCCCTCAAAGCCCACCCCTGTGACATACTTCCTCTAACAAGGCTCCACCTCCTAAGGGTTCCATAACATACCTCCCATCTCTCAAACAGTTCTACCAACCAGAGAACACATGTTCAAATGCATGAGCCTATGGTGGACATTTCTCTTTCAAGTCACCCCAGAGGGCCCAGCCCACTGTGGGTGGTACTATCCCTAGGCAGGTGGTCCTGGGCTGCTCGCTAAGCATGAGCTCTGGAGAGAGCCAGCAATCAGTTGTTCCTTTGGGGATTCTGCTTCAAGTTTCTGCCCTGTCTTCCCCCAGTGACCCCCTGCTTCCTGGAAGGGCAAGCCATGTGAACCCATCCCTCCCCCTGTTGCTTCTGGCCACATGTTCTATTGCAGCAACAGAAAGAGCCTAGAACACTCTTCACAGTTTTATAAAATTCACTGTTTCCAGATTTTTTCCAAATTATTCTCTGCAGAACATTGAGTTTTCTGAGAGATGGAATTAAAAACATTTTTCATGATTCGATATGTCAGCCTGAAGTAAGTCACTATTTCCTTCTTTTGTTAGCACCGCCCACCCCCCATCTCACCACCAGGTTCACAGATCAATTCCAGGAAGGTGAAGCAACTCACCATAAAAAGTTAAAACCATTTAGATGGAAAAATAATTTTTATTCTGATTTATGTAGTAGGATTTTACCTTCTCGTCTTCAGGCAATTAGGCTTCACCAGGCAACTTACTGCAGACTGAGTATCCTCATTCTGAATATTCCAAACATGAATGCTCTAATAAGTGAAATTTTTATCACCAATAAGATGCCACAGCTGAAAAATTACAGACCACAAAACTTGCTTCATGCACAAAATTATTAAAAAATACTACATGCCTTTACCTCCAATCCTAATGTAAGTTGTATATGAAACATAAATATTTATGCTTGGGTCTCACACGTGCTGTGTCTCATTGTCTATATGGAAATCTGAAATAATTTCATAAACCTGAAATGCTTTTGGTCATCAATGTCTCAGATTTCGGACCCTTGACCTGCATGGACAACAACACAGAAGTAGAAGCAAGGCCTGCATTTCCAGGTTTGGAATCAGAAAAGATTCGACACACCTCTTCTATGTGCTCAGGAAAAGGAGCGGTGACTCTGTGTGGCAGCGTTCCACATGACGTTATCTGGAGGATGTTGTAACCTCCAGATCATGAGCACACTTCCTTTTCCAGATAAGTGGAACAGAACGGTACCCTGCCTAATACTTGACAGATATGGAGCAGGAACAAGAAACGAACTTTTGAGTGACTACATTTTTTCTTTTTTTTAGAAATATTTGTCACAAAGCATCTACCCCATTCTAGCCCATACAACCAGTTCATCGTTTCCACGTGCCAGGCATTGTTCTATGCCTCCTGTCTCTGTTTCCTCGCCACCGAATCCATGAAGCCAGTTTTTGATTTGATAGAAGTAAACTCTACTGTGGTTGTAGTGATCAAACCCAAGACCTTGCACTTGTTAGAAATCACTCCAGTAACTGAGTTACATCCCCAGCCATTCAAGATCTAAGAATAAAAAGTAAAATAATAAGGAATGTAGGGGAAGTGTGGGAAAAGAGTATCTTAACTGTATGAAGTATTGCTTGTATATGATGCACAAGCTCAAACTGTTAAGAAGAGTGTTAATAAATTTGACCACAACCTTTCTGTAAAATATCAGAAACAATTAGAAAAAAAGATCAAAGATACAAGAAATCTGTATGCATGCAGCTGTAAAAATATTAGTATCCAACATATATAAAGAATATCTAAAAATTGGTTGTGGTAAAGAAACATAGCTATGTAGAAAGCAAGGCAAAGCCCATGAACACTAATTCACAGAATTAGAAACTGAATGTTAATTTAAAAAACAGATTCACAAGTTGCTACTATGTGGAAATAAATATGCATGGCACAGCTAGTGAAAAATAACACACACACACACACACACACACACACACACACACACACACACCACACCACATCACAGTCCTGATGACACTTACTGGACAGGCTGGGTACCAATAGTGGTGCGGAAACAGGATGCTGAGCTAACCCAACCATTAGGATTTCGGGGAGAAACCAATGTTTATTTTTTTTTATTTTTATTTTTTTTTTGGTTTTTCGAGACAGGGTTTCTCTGTGTAGCTTTGCGCCTTTCCTGGAGCTCACTTGGTAGCCCAGGCTGGCCTCGAACTCACAGAGATCCGCCTGCCTCTGCCTCCTGAGTGCTGGGATTAAAGGCGTGCGCCACCACCGCCCGGCTGAAACCAATGTTTATAAGGTGGTTCATGGACTGAGAGATGGCTTACCCATTCAAGGCTAGGTTCACAACCAAAAATATAAAGTGGCACATATGTAGTAATACTCCAATACTACATTGTGGAGCTATACACATAAATAAAGTTTGCAGGATTTAAAATAAAACATCTCACAAAATTTTTTTATTTGTTTTTGAAGTATTTTTAAAATTCATTCTTTGACAGTTTCATGAATGTATGCAATGTACCCTAATCACATCCACCATAACTCCCCTGTCCCCTCCCTCAACACAAAAATATTTTTAAAAAGAAAAAACAGTTTAAAGTACATAAACATATATTTACATTCATGAATACATTCTATAATTTCCATTTATATATTGTGGTATAACTAAATACTATAATATACACACATTTATAATTTATATTATATTTAAATATGTAAAATACAAATCTTAAAAATATATGAAGCAATGGTATATTTTCTTAATGAAGATAATTTTCCAAAATGTATTGGGAATGATACTAAAACCTGAATGAACTGAAACTTCAGAAAATGAAATCTTTGGGCTGGGGACATGGCTCAGGGGTAAAACTCTTGTCACACCAGTGTTAGAAGCTGAGTTAGGATTCCTACCATGGCAGATGCTCTGTAATGCCAGCAAAGGGGAGGCAAACAGCTGAACTAAAGAGCTCTGGGTTCAAGGGAGAGCTCCTGCCTCAATGTACAAGGTGGAGAGCCATTGAGTAAGACACCCAATGACAGCCTCTGGCTTACACCCCACAACACACACCTTTGCACACATACATACCTTTACCCACACACATGTGAACATTCATACACACATGCACACACACCTCACAACATATGCATACAAGAAAACAAAGTCTTGACTGGGAAGTGGGAGGGTGATCAGGAGGCAGGCTGTGCTAGGGGCTGGTCTTCAAGTGCTTGCTTCCTACTTTTCTGCTTCCAGTTGTCTCTGTTTTTTTTTGTTTGTCTTGGTTGGGTGCTCTCTGGGATCCATAGCAGGTGAAAGTAATCTAGAAATCAGCTATCTGACATTGCGGGGTGGGGTGGGGGGCACCCAAGTTACCTTCCTCCTTTATAGTATGCAAAATGTCCCCAGAAAATGGAATGGTAATGAATCTGAGCTTTGGTGAAAGAAGACTGTCTATATAAAATGTTTTGTTTGCTTTTTGTTTTCTGAGAAAGGGTCTCACTATTTGCTCTGGCTGTAGATCAGGTTGGCCTCAGACTCACAGAGCTCTGGCTGCCTTTGCCTCCCCATAGCTGGGATTAAAGGTGTGCACCACCAAACCTGGTTACCTACAAAACTCTTAGAGGAGTCACTTTAGCAAGCTTTGTGAACTCTTCTGGAATGAAATATCTGAAAGGTAACAGCTATCTGTGGAAAGAAAGAGGTGAGAAAGATGCGCACTACCTGGGAAGAGCACAGGGAGGACCCGTGTGAGGTGTGCTGTGTTTGGGCTGACAAAGGTCAAGAGGAGAATTCATTTCCGATGGATGAGGAGAGGAGCTGAATGTCAGAGGGAAAGAAAAGGGAAAAGGAGAAACCTGTGGCCCAGTCTTTCAATAAGGTGCATCTGTCACTGCCTTGTGGGTGTCTTAGCGGGAGCAGGGCTCATCAGGCTGTGTTCCCTATGGGGCTGTGCTCCTCATTGTTCATTCTTTTTGGTCACTCTGGATTTCCAAGCCTGACCTTTAGGAACGAAGCTTGTTCCCCGCCCTGTGGCAGGTTTCACGTGGACTGCACGGAAAAAGTGACCAGCATTGCAAGTGGAACCAGAGAGGAACACAGATAAGCGTGGAAAGAGGAAAATCTTGACTCGTGGAGCATCACCAGGAGAGGCGCCGAGTGCATAGTCTTCTGAGTGCCAAAGGGTTCGGGAAGAGGCAAGAGTCTACGACCTTGGGCTCTGCAAGCTGACAGCGACAGCCCAGTCATTGAGTTAGAAAAGACAATCCTTTTGAACGCATTCTTCTAAGACAAGTGCCAGATAAAAACATGAATAAATGCAACTGGAGTATATAACGGGAAAGCTTTCTAAAGGCATTGCAAGTAAAAACACCAGATGGAAAGACAGTTCAATGAGGCTCGAGCTGGAATTCGTTTGTGAAAATAGGGAAATGGGATTGGCAGAGACATTTTCCATAAATGATGTATGTGAAGAGAGTTTTAAGTACAGATAATTTATTTATTTTTGAGACAAGTTCTCATTATGTGGCTCTGGCTGGCCTAGACTTGCTATGTAAACCAGGCTGGTCTCAAACTCACAGAGATCATCAGCCTGCCTCTGCATCTGGAGTGCTGAGTTTAAAGGTGGGCACCACTATGCCTAGCCAAGACATTTAAAAAAAAATAGTATGGCATTATTTCCTTGCTTTCAAGAGGGAAAAAATTTTACAAGACGTAGATTCTATAGTAAAAAAAAAACTTAGGAAGCATAATAAAAATAAAAATAACAATGTGTGAAACTGCTAATTGAGTTTATTTAGGAAAGTACTAATCATTCTGTAGGACAGGTGTATCTATGGATTTAATGTACTTTTGACTGTTTATTAATGTGTGTCAGTATAAGGGAAATGAAATTCAACTTCTGTTCTTAATGCCTAAAAGTTAAGTTGATAAGAGAAAAGTATGTAGATTTCATGTGTACATGGATGCTTCCACAGGCAGGTGAGGAACCTAAGAATCATTCAAGCCTAAGTGCTCATACTGATCACACAGATGGTGCTCAGCCAACAGTGGTGGTACTTCCTGGTATACCCAATGTAAGCTGAAAATGTTTAAGCTAAAAAAATGCACCAGGCCTACCCAACCATAGCTAGACAACAGTCCACTTAGAGTGCCAGTTATTTGCCCTTGTGATTGCATGGCTGACTGGTGGCTATTGTTCTCTTCTGCCCAGTGTGCTTCAAGGTCTTGTAAGTTAATAATTGATATTGACTGTCATGGACAATGGGCTTAAGGACTTGCTTCAGTCGTTGGGATGCTGGCAGTCATAGCACTGCTGTGGAACACTCTTTTTGTACACTGTGAATATTTTTTGTTCTCATTGGTTTAAAAAAAAGGCTAACTGGCCAATAACTAGGCAGGTAGAAGTTATGGGGGACTTGAGGACGAAAAAAAAGCACAGGGAAGAAGGAGGGCAGAGTCACTAGTGAGATGCAGAGGAAGGAGATGAACATGCTGTGCTGAAAAAAGGTACCACTATGTGGTAGAGCGTAGATAAGAAATAGAGGCTAATTTAAGTTGAAAGAGCTAGTTGGTAACAAGCCTAAGCTATCAGTCAATCATCTATAATTAATAATAAGTCTCTGTGTGGTTATTTGGGAGCTGGCTGACAGGGCAGAGCTGACTGGTGGACAGAAAAACCCTGCCTATATAACGCTAAGAAGGACATGAAATGACCTAATGTGGTGAAGTTTGTCTCTTTTGTACCTCTGCCCTTGTCACAGGTGTGCCTGAGCTCTCTTACTTGAGGGTAAGAGATATTTGGAAGAGCTCAGTGTCACCCAGTTGTTCTAGCCATGACCATCTTACATCAGACACTACCAGAGGACTCCAACCACACAAGCAGTAAACCATTACAGTTGGATGCTACTGAGGTTTTTTTCAGACAATAAACACCAATACTGCATCTTTTTATGGTTCTTACATTAACTCTGAAGAGCCTAAGTAAAGAGGAATGTTCAATGTGGCTGAAACTAGACCTGTAAGTGGCAGACTTGCCTGAAGTGAATGCCAGGTTAGGCCAAGTGTATCTTGGTTGCAGAAACTGATTGTCTCACAGTACCCATCATTTTCATAATTCTCTGCTAATAGAACTCTTCAGTTTTAACTATAATCTTTGTTTTCAAATAAAGACTACATTTTCCAGCCTTTGTGTAGCTAGATATGATATGATTGGATTCTGGCCCAAGTCATGCAATCAAAGGCATTACATTCTCTCCCTCAGGATCAAGCCTAGCCTCAGGGGCTCTGTACTCCACAGCTTGGCTCCCTAAGTGATGCTCTGCCACTGCTGGCTTTTCCTTATGAACTCCCCAGGACCTCACCCACCAGTGCCATCCCCATGTTCTAGTGCAATGGTCTTCCTTGGTAAGTGTAACACTCACACTTCATCAAAAAAGTGTCTCTTTACAGCAGTTGGAGATGATAGAAATCTGTGACTAGTCAAAGCACAGATAACAACAGACCATGGAATGCCAAACTGCAGCTAATACTTATACAACACATCCACTACATTAAAAACACAGGAAACAACATGGAAAGCCAGAAGATGAAGATGTCTGCTGTGAGACGGTGTGTTCTGTATAGTCCAGGGAAGCTGCACCCATGAAATCCCAGCAACAAACAAGACCTGCAGCATGATAACACCAGTTGACATGCCAATGGGGATGGGAGAAATCCCACAAGGCTCTGCTCCTAGATGAAGATCTACAGGCAATTAATGGCTTCTGAGAGAGAGAGAATCAGTCTTCCCCAGGGATGAACACTCTAATTGGTTATCCAATCTCAAGCAGTCAGCCCTAAACACATATGCATTCGAGCAACATTAAATTGAGTCAGCAAGTTGTGTGTGTGTGTGTGTGTGTGTGTGTGTGTCTGTCTGTCTGTCTGTCTGTGTAACAATAAAAGTTAAGGAAGCAGTCAATAATTTGAGAGGGAGTAGGGGATATACAGGAGGAATTGGAGGGAGAAGAGAAAGGAGGTAAAATGATGTATATACAGTACTCATGTATGAAATTCTCAAAAAAAAAAATCTAGCTGTGAAAAAAAGGTATCAGGTACAATTTCCAGACAATGTCCTCACAAAACAGAAGAGTGTATTTTCAACTTTTTGTTTTTCTTCTTTCTGTAGTTGGAAGCAGATGTAAACACAGGAACTGGAGCAGTCATTTTAGACCAGAAGTTGACAGGCCACGATTGAGGATAAGAGAATAATAAGAAAAATATAAGGAATTTGGCATACCCAACTACAGTACAAAGCCTGGACCACCTATCCAGACTTGAAATTGGAAGAGTGAAAATCTTTTGCATTAATTAATATATTGTATTTTAATGCCTCTTGTCATAGCTGCCCAGCCTGCATCTTGACTAATATATCCAGGTATCATGAAACATGGACAAATGAACAGGTACTTACTACTAGTGTGATAAATTTCCTCTGGCCCATTTGCTGTACCATTGAGCTTGCTGGAGATAATTGAATGGGATATAATTGTCCATTAGTTCAGTTAGATAGTTCTGAGATGCTGCAAAATATTATGATCTTCATATTAATTCCCTTTGTCTAGATCAAAATCATCAATTAATACTGAATCTCTCAGAGCAGCGCTTACTTTAGTAATAAATAAATTGAATCAATGATACTGTTGGGAGTTATATCAGTGAGAAATATATTGAGGTATAAATCTAGACCAAAAGTTATTTCTCTATGGCCAGAAAACTTTCAATTTAGGTGAAGAAATTAGATATAAAATTAAAAGATTCCTTCACCCTCAAAAGTTGATCTCTGCTGTGAACCGAGCTTCTCCGGAGAACCCGTATCTGTGTTGAATACAGCCGGCTAAGGGGCTGACAGGACTTCCTGATTGTGAGTATGGAATGCTGCAGAGAGGCAGACAGATGGTCTTTGTCTAGCTACAGTCTCCTTGCCAGCCATTTGCTGTGACCTCCACACTGATCTAACATCTTGGTGGCTATTACGTAAACCTTTTGGGAGGTATTGCTGGAATCACTCCACCTTCCACCAACCCTGGATGTCTGTAGGAGAGTTCCCTGCCCTACTGTATCCTGCCTACCTGAAGTTTCCACCAACGTATTGGATGAAAAGTATTGATTTATGACTTGATTTTGTCCTGTGACTGCAAAAGTCTATGGAACATCTTCCACAATAGACAGCAGACTACTTTAACAGTGGCTATGAAGGTGTGAAATTCAAGTAACATGATGCCACTGTCACAGTTTTAATTTGCAAGTGTCACACATCCCTTGATAATGAGGACACATTCTGAAAAATGCACCTTTAGGCAGTTTTGTCATTGTGTGAACATCGCACTAGCACACACAAATGATAACACTACACAACTAGGTTATACATATGCAGTTTAGCATGGGATTAAACTAGATACAGGGGAAAACGATGCCATCGAGATACATGGAAAATGTAGGACTTCTGCTGGTTCTCCAATGAAATGTTTTTCTTTTGTATAGAAGTATATACTCTAGAATAATAAAATGTATAATATAGTAAATACGTAAGTCAGTAGTGTAGTTGCTAAGTATTTTCAATATTATATACCATATGCAATCATAGCTACTATCCTTTCATCTAAGCAACCGCGAAGTAGGTTTGCTGACACTGACATCATCATGTCTCCAAACGTGAGCAATGCGTTGCCCTATGACATTATAACAGCTGTCACCATCATTAGGTGATAGTAGCTCTTCAGTTCCACTGTGATCTAATGGGACCACCATCATAGAGTCTGCCCACTGTTGGCCAGAATGTCCTTACATGGTGAATCAACTGCTGTCATGGTGTAGATGTTTCCTCCAGGCATAAGTGACTGTTGCCATCATGCTGCAGAGACTGGTGTGGTGATCTGCAGGATATCTTGGCTCCTTGGTCATATAATAAATAAACAAAACAATACAGTGATAGCTAGATCCATGGCAACAGTAATGGGGTTGTTAACACTTTGTAGTTAGTTAGGGAATCATCACACATTTATCTGAGAATCTAGTCATTACTCCTGCTCCACCTACCCATGGTCCCGAGTGAGCTCTAGTATATAGGAGGTATAAGGCCCATGAGGGTGGGACTCTGCTGACTTAGTGTTCATGTGCTCTAGTGTATAGGAGGTATAAGGTCCATGAAGGTGGGATTCTGCTGACTCAGTGTTCATAAGCTCACCGTTCATGCTGGGGTGGGATTTCTCAGTGATGTGACTGCTCTGTCTCAGGTCACTCATGTTCCTGTGAGTATCCCACCACTCATGCTTCTGTAAGAGCCTCAGGTGGACTCACTGGTTTACCAAGCTGGAGTTGGACGGAATTGTCTCTTTGGTTCGTCACTGGCATTCTATTTGGGGATGAATAGTCATTTGTGCACATGTCCCCAGGAAAAATCCAGGTTCCACTGTTTTAGAAGCGTTAGACAAAATTTGACAAAAATAGTCTCAAATATGTAACTAAGTTCATAGTATAGAATAAGAACTTTCTGAGAGAGGGAGAAAAGGCTGGAGAGATGGCTCAGTGGTTAAGAATACTGGCTGCTCTTCCTGAGAACTCAGATTTGGTTCCCAGCACCTTCTCATAACTCCAGCTTCAGGAGATCTAATGCCCTCTCTGGCCTTCACAGGCACATGTGGTGCACATACATTCAGGCAAACATTTATATGCATTAAATACACACACACACACACACACACACATATATATAGGCAGGGGAAAAGTTTTGAGTTAGAATATATGTGTGCTTAACAATAAATAAAGAATTTTTAAATGTGACTTTTTTCATTTTTTGCTGAGAAAAAAGTTCCACATTATTTTATGGAAAATCATATCATTTTAGCTTACTTACCAAAGAATATGGCTTCTGTCACCTATGTATGTATGTATGTATGTATGTATGTATGTATGTATGTATGCATGCATATACGTATCTGTCTGCCTGTCTGTCTATTACATGTCTATCAATTACATTTATCTACTACTATCTACCTCTCTAATCTACAAGTTATCTATCTGTCATTTATCTCCCGGGCCTAATGATTTTTTTTGGTATTAGTTTAATTTAAATTTGATATGAGTTTTAAAATCACATTGAGTCCTTGGAAGAAAAAAAATGTGTTTGTTTTTGCTCTTTGTTTGGACCTGAATGTATTTAAAAATCCTGATTCTGAAATATTACAGAAAGGTGTTGGTTTTCAGACAATCCAGCCATAGGATGAGGATCAAGAGAAACAACCCTATGTGTGTGGGGGTGGGTAGGCATCACAAGTATGGAATTATTTGTGGTTTGAATGGTCAAATTTTGAATCTTATTAGAAATCTATATTGTTTGGATGAGAAATCAGACTTCTGTAACTGAAATTTGGGCTTTTGACAATTCTTGAGGCTAAGGGTCATAGTTTTAGATAAATAACCCAGAACTTGGTAGGGAGCTGTTGGTATCATCTGGCCCTTTCTCAGTAAAGACTGAAGAAAGGTCATTGTGACTTGAATCCCAAAGTCCTCCACAGGCTCATCCCAGCATGGTAGCACTATTTTGGTTGGCTATGGAGCCCTTAGGAGGTGAGCCCTCTCTGATAGAAGTCACTAGGGGTAGGCCTTAGAAGGTTTCAACCTCTGGCTCTGGCCCCTCTTCCCTCGTTTGCTTCCATGTGGACAGCTGTCCGCTGCCTCACACTGCTCCATGGATGTGGATGAGTATTTTACCAGCATTTCTCAGCCTGTGTGGACAGTCCCGCCCACAGCCCTTTCTGAAAGACTAAAACTTACCAAACCTCAAAGCAGCTGTCGCCTGCCATACAACCGAGTATGGGGCAGTAGTAAGCATGGGTAAGAAAATAGGTCAGGATGGAGAGGTTCCAGAATTCCATAAATACAGTCAATAGGAAAATCAGCAAGGATGAATGAAACCCTCCCAGAAGAAAGCATAGCAATAAAAATAAGGACAGAACTCTGGGAGGTATGGCTCAAGGCCTTGGGAGGATTCAGTAAGGAGAGAGAGAGAGAGAGAGAGAGAGAGAGAGAGAGAGAGAGAGAGAGAGAGAGAGAGAGAGAGAGAGAGAGAGAGAGAACACAGGACAGAGGGAGAGGGAGAAAGAGAGAGGGAGGGAAGGAGAGAGGGAGAGAATAACAGAAATGCTTGCTGCGTCAGTACAGTTAATTAGAGTTTTATTGTTGGAGCTGAAAATCAGGATGTTCTTACTGATTTCTGTGAAGGTGGGGAATGAGAAGTTGGCTGCAAAGGAAAAAGCATGAGGTGAGGAGGTGGAAGTGGGCATCAAGCCTACCTCAGATGCTCTGAAGTGCGTCAAAATCATTTTTTAAATGGTGCAGTATGCATACTTAAATTTCTTTTCCTAGAGTACATTTTCTCATTAGCAATTTCCACAGTGAGAAAATATTTTCTTGTGGTTTTATATTTGTGGACAGTTTATTTTAGGACAAGTCAAACACATTTGAGGATTACATCTGTTTGAAATCTGTCATATTTTGATACATCCATGAGGTAGACAGAGGTCCCTGGATAAAACTTCTATAAATTCAGAAGCATTCCTGGCTTTCCACCCTTGGAGTTAAAAATTTGTAATGTGAGGCAACTCCCCTGACTTACAGCTTTCCCTAGAGAGGTGATCATTAGCAGCTGGTGTCAGTGAAGAGAGAGAGAGAGAGAGAGAGAGAGAGAGAGAGAGAGAGAGAGAGAGAGAGAGAGAGAGAGAGATTACAAAGCTTAAAACATTTTCTAATTTTTTGCTGTCTTCACTCACAAATGGAGCCTTTTGCTTTGTCTGTTATTCCAAGACTGATGCAGAAGTCTGACCAAGTGTTGATAGTAATAACTACGTCTGTGATCACAGTTCTGGGAAGATGGAGACAGATGAATCCCTGGGGCTTGCTGCTCAGCCAGTCTAGCCTAGTCAGCAAGCTCCAGATTTGTGGATTATTACCTCAAAAATTTATTATCTTCTCAAATAATGAGGTGGAGAGTAATTGATAAAGACACAAGCATAAACCCCGTCACATGTACACCATACATAAACACATACACACACTCACACATGTGCACATACACAAAGAAACTGAAATTAAAACTGGCCCTGGGTTGGAGAGTTGGCTCAGCAGTTTAGAGACTTGTTGCTCTTGTAGAGGACCTGGGTTTGATTCCTGGCACTTACATGGTAGTTCACAACCATCTGTAACTCTGGTCCCAGCGAATCTGAAGCCTTCTTCTGACCTTCATAAGCACCAGGCACACACACAGTACACACATCTGGTGTGCATATGTACATGAAGGTGAGACACACTCATAAAATAATAAAATAAATAAATCAAAAATTATTTTTTAAATAGAGTGAGGGAGCTGGCTCACTTGCTACTTAAGTGTGAGGCCTAG
Organism: Peromyscus maniculatus bairdii; assembly: GCF_049852395.1. Classification (NCBI taxonomy): domain Eukaryota; kingdom Metazoa; phylum Chordata; class Mammalia; order Rodentia; family Cricetidae; genus Peromyscus; species Peromyscus maniculatus. Next base: position 160,493,472 of record NC_134854.1, on the reverse strand, counting down.
CATTTGGATTCTTAGCACCAGTATAAATTCAGGTGGTTGTGGCAGCCTGCCTGCAAGTCTAGTTCTCAGAAAACAGAGAGGGCATCCCTAGAGCAAGACAGTGAGTTAGACTACTGAGTAGGGGAGTTCTGGGCTCAGCTGAGAGACCCTGCCCCAAAGAACAAGATGGAAAGTGATGGAGGAAGACTTAATTTCAGGCTCCATGTGCATGTACACACACTTGTGTGCTGAGTTAGTGGCTGTGATCTCCCAGCTCACAAGACTTACAACATAGCTAGACATTACTTATGAACGTCTTGCAGTGTGTGTGTGTGTGTGTGTGTGTGTGTGTGTGTGTGTGTGTGTGTGTGTTATACATGTGTGTGGTATACATGTGTGTGGTATACATGTGTGCCCACCAAATGATTTGCCTGTAGTTTCCTTTTTATCAGGGGCTGAACTGCCTTTCATTTGAGGCAAAATAACAACAACAACAGCAACAACAACAACAACAACAAAAAACCCCTCCTATCAACTCTTTTCTATTTTGTAGTAGATAACCTTATATTTATTGAAAACTATATTCACAATGTTAGGGCAAGACATGTACAATAAGACTGATGACTACAAGGCTTTCGGTCTATATTATAAGAGATCTACTACTGTTAGTTCTTAAGATGTTAAGCCCAGAAAGTCAGAGACTGCACAGGACAGCCACCGCTTGGCAGGTACCCTCAGTGAGAGTTGAAAATGCTAAGCCCAGAGAAGGTTAAAGCTGTCAGTGTCCCGAGGCCTGCTTCAGCAGCTTTCTGTGATGTGTCCCCAAGAACACAGTCACAACACATCCAAAGCCGCAGTGACTGTGGAGAGAGAGGACTACAACCAGGCGGTTGTCCATTGCAGAGCAAGGATTTTGATTTGTTGCTGCAAGCAGGCCGAGGAGCAGACCACTGACACCCTTCTCACCAATGGAAAGATATCATCTTGGAACCAGACAGCTTGGTGGCAGGTGTGGATACTGGGCTACACATCATCCTGGGGTAGGTTGGCCCAAGAGAAATTCGAGATATAAGCAGACCTGACTAGCGGGACTTAGAGCAGCAGGGCTCAGCGTCCTCAGGCACCTCAGAGGACTTTCAGCGTTAAGATAATGGCCATGTTGCATTTGAATGCAAACTCCTTTTGATGCAAAATAAAATAAAGGTTTGTGGGTCCCATTCTTGGACAAGCTAATTCAGTTTAACCAGTAGCTAGAAAATCACATGCATACACGCATTCTGCTTTCAACAACGTCTGGGACTATAATTTTAAATAAGTGCCAATGCAGAAGAGTGCAGATGTGGAGGGAGGGCCCCAAGAGTTTGGGGAGGTGAGCAACACATTGTAGTTTCAACCTTGCTTCTTTGAAGAAGTTTCCCTTCTAGACAGTAACAGTGCTGAGGAGCTGACACAAAGAACAATGTCACTTTTATTGTAAATTATTTAATTGGGTCATGGCATAAATTAGTCTCATATGAATTTGGGTGATTGACATAGTGATCCAAGGATCTGATGATGCTTCAAACTGGATGCTGATATTTTAGCCCTCCACCAATGAATGTTTATTGATTCTTTTAAAAGATTTATTCTCTCTCAATCTCTCTCTCTCTCTCTCTCTCTCTCTCTCTCTCTCTCTCTCTCTCTCTCTCTCTCTCTCTGTGCACTATCCTCGGAGGCCAGAAGAGTTTGTGGAATATTTTTAAGCTGGAATTACAGGCAATTGTGAGCTGCCTCCTGTGAGTGCAGGGGAACCAAATCCAGGTCCTTTGAGTATGCACTCTTAACCACTGATCCATCTCTCTCCATCCCTGATAGTTACTGATTGAAATTCTGCAGTCTAGAAACAAGTATTTGAGTATTAAAAACATTTTCAGAGCGGGGAGTTGGTGGCGCACGCCTTTAATCCCAGCACTCAGGAGGTAGAGCCAGGCAGATCTCTGTGAGTTCGAGGCCAGCCTGGGCTACCAAGTGAGCTCCAGGAAAGGCGCAAAGCTACACAGAGAAACCCTGTCTCGAAAAACCAAAAAAAGAAAAAAAATTTTCAGAATTCTTACTTATTCTTCTTTTATCGCCTGCTTTTTCTGCTGGCCAAGAATGTAGATTACTAGTGATTGTCTCTAGGCAATTGGAAAAATGTACCTATATGGATTTCAGTGTTTGCAAAAGGAAAAGGGACCTTTCACTGCTCTCATATCATGAAGAGCCTTTGCCCCTAAAGTCTTACTATCTAAATTCTTACCCTTCTTTTCCACTAAAATATGCTAATTAAGGTTCCTGGATAACTCTAAAATCCACACTTAATTAAATATTTGACTATGAAACATTAGAGATTACTCTCCCTTTCCTAATGCGGGTTCTGTCTGTCTATTTGCACATTATCACACATACACATTGACTTCATCCAGGTACAAGCACACGGGTACAATTGGTACATTCCTGAACAACAACAACAACAACAACGGTGCTCAAGATAATGAACAGGTGTTGGAGGTGGAGCAAACTTCACCCTAAAACACATTTGTATGTCTTTTTCTTTTCTTTTGTTTTTCTGAGAGTGGTATACTGAAGATTAAATCTAGGGCCTCACAAATGCTAGGCAAATGCTCTACCAATAAGCCACATACCTAGCCCTCTCTCCTTTTTCCTCTCCTTTATTTTGAGGTAGTCATTAAATTATACGGCTTGGCTTTGAACTCACATTGTAGCCCAGGCAGATTTTTAACTTGTGATCCTCCTGCCTCAGGCGTCTGAGTAGCTAAGATTTGAAGCCTGCACAAAATCCACTCCTTTGAAGTACATAATTCAGTGAGTTTTGACAAATATATACAATCACACAGTCACCAATATGATAAGTGTGTAGATTACTTCCAGAACATCAAACACTATCTTGTGCAGTCAATTCCTTCCTGCAATCCTTGTGCCCTGGCATCTGTTTCCAATCCCCATGATTTTGTCTTTTCTAGACTGTGACGTGAATGGAGGAGTCATTTGGTGTACAAACCTCTGTTTGCAACTGCTTTCACTTTTGTTGTTGAATTGTAGTCCAGGATATGGTTGTACCTGGTTATACTATAACTTGTTTAACTCTAACTAGTTAATTGATAGACACTAGATTCTTAACATTTGGGGAGCTATATTGAAAAGCATTTGCACCCAGTTCTTCACTTGAGTATATTTTCTTTGCAAGAGCATTTGGAATCTCAGTCTGTCTTTTCAGATTTACCTCCCATCTCTTACTTTAGGGTCGCACTAGGCTTCTGCATTATTTATCATCCCTCACATTACTTACCCTTTGAGACTTTCTCTTTCTATTTATGCCATTAACTTAAATAGGATTCACCTAGCTAAATACTATCACTTACTAGGTATAAATAACTGATCTACAGACAAGTATCTTTTAATGATCAAGTTTTATCAATTCCTTGGTTTTGAAGAGTAAGTAGTTCCAGCCAGTGAAGAATACTGGCTCTGTCTTAAAGAATTTGTGTAATATTTTTTATCTTATTGCCTGAAGAGTTCCTGTCCCCAGAAAAGTCTCATATATAATAGGTGCTTAATAAATGTTTATTTAATACTTTAACTGGCAAGAATGGAATGGATGATGGAATAGAAGGCAGTACGGTGAGTTTACTTTTAGACACACAGACACAGGCATCATGGGAAATGGGATGAGAACTAAACAGAGATCACGTTAGAAGACTTATCTCAGAGCAGCATTTGAATGGAGGTGGTAGCTGATGTCCAGGAAAGGAATGAACTCCTGTAGGGAGAAAGAAAAGAATGAAGCAAGAGGGAGCTGAGCAATCTTTGGGGGAATGCAGACATCTCACAGCAGTTGGCTGTAGTAGGATGGAGATAATTAAAGAATGTGCAGAGCAGAAGCAGTAGGGGGATGGAAAAATAAGCAGGGCATGGGTGACACAGTGAAGAGTCAATGGACTGCTTGCTGGGATCTCCCTATGTAGCCCTGACTCTCCTGGAACTCACCATGTAGACTAGGCTGGCCTAGAACTCACAGACATTCACCTGCTTCTGTCTCCTGAGTGCTGGAATTACAGCATAGCACCATACACAGTCTCTGCCTAATTTTGGTAGACTCTCAGGGGCTACACAGTAAGACCCTAGAGAGAGAGAGAGAACCTATATACAGCATACACAATTTGCTTCATTCTCTATGAATAAAAATATTTTTCTCTGGTCAATGAGATAGCTTATAGCTTATGCTCAGGTAATTTAACAATTAATATTCCAGTTAACATTAATACAGCTAGATATTAGTGTCACTGGTAAAAATATGGAGACAATGAGGACATTTTATTCTATGTGTGATATTTTTCTGTGTCTACTTTGTTTACTCTTGATATCCAGAATCTAGGTTAGTCCGTGGTAGATACTCTGCATTCAATAAACACTTATTGATTGCATTAAATCAAATTTAGATCTGCTCAACTTCAAAACTCATGCTTTTTACACAGTCTCTTACTGAATGATGTTATGTGGTATTTTATTGAATGATATCTTATTGACTGAGACAGAGACCAGGGAAGGTTACAGTTTGAATAAGAAATTAACGCCAAATCATTTAGAGATATTGAGTCACCCATGGATTGAGGAGAGGCTCTTGAATTTCTCAGTGTGGAGGTGGTCATTTGAAATTGAAGAAGAACATTTTCTAAAAGGGAGATTTTTAAGTGAGAATGTAACAGCTGGGAAAAAATCCTTATCCTACGAACCCTGGGATTGCAAACCATTTCCTATACAGCAACAAGAGTGTTGAGATTATTGTAATATCTTACTTCTCTTCACTACAGATTTCCTGTAGGGGCATCATACACCAGCCAACTGTGTGTGATGTCAGGGCTGACATGCTTAGCTTCAAAAAATGACTCAATGGTGTTTCCTCATTAGGCACAAGAGCTTCCCACTACTGGAAGATGGAATTTTATCATGTTTTGAATTTGGAATTTCCTCCAGAGGCTCGTACATTCGAGCACTTAGTCCCCAGTGGTGGTGCTGTTATGAAAGGTTTAGGAGATGGAGGCTTGTTGGGGGAAGTCAGTCATTGGGGATGGGCCTCACTTCCTGTCTGTTTCCTGACTACAGGTGCAATGTGACCAGCAACCTCAGACTCCTGCCACCAGACCTTCCCTTCCATGATGGACTGGATCCCTTTGCACCGTAAGCCACAATAAACTTTTCACCTCTTATTTTGTCTCTTGTTAAGTATTCAGCATGAAAATACGATAAGTAACTAATATAGACTTCAAATACAGTCTTTCAAAGAAAGCCACTCATAAAAATCCTCCTCTACTTCCATATTTATTCTTTTTATGCTGTCAGTATGATTTAGGGATTCAAATTGTTTTTCATTAACTAGCTAAAATAATTCTTCAGTGATCTGGTGTGTCCTTTGGGACAAAATATCATTGTATTGATGCCTCCACTGAGATGCACAGCATCTGGCTACAGCAGCAAATATTTGCACTGTAGTGTGATGTGCGCTATGTAAGAGGAAAAGAGGGACCACAGCCAAGGAAGCAGCGAGCCAGCCTCACCAGGGGCAGGGATGTGGTCAGGCAGAACTTCACGGGAAGTGTGATGCTGGCCTTGAGTGCTAGATGGCAGCCAGTGGGGCTCGTGGAGAGCTTAGAAGTGAAGTGGTACACAATGCTCTCTGCAGCCGTGACTCATTTACGGGGCTCTTTCTGAGCCGTTTCAGCACTGTGGTACCTGAAAACCCATGGCATTGTCGGTCTGTATTGGGTGGGCTAACACTCCCCACTTCTTCTGGTTTACATAAGAGGTATTTCTGCTGCCACTGCTTCTGTCTGACTTTGTGATTTGCTTGTGTGCAGTCAGTGGAAAATAAAAAGAAATGGCTTAAGAATACAAAGGAGGCAGAGTTTGGTCCAGGGGAAAAAGCTTTTCAGGAACCGGTGATGGGAGGGTTACTGTTAAAGGGGAGGAGGCTTATCCAGATGTTTTTATGCTGGCTGAACTGCTTCATGTAGGCAAGTAGAGTCATAGGCATAGTTTAGTCTGTCAAAATAAAGTCTCACAGGTTAAGCCAAACCCCATAACATCAATACAAATGTGGCAATAAAGTAATATTTCAAGTTGAATATTAGGCCATGCAGCTAGGATAGAAGAATGCTAAGGGTGATTGTCATTGTGGTGGTCATAAAGGGCTGTGTTTAAGGTGAATGGGAGGTGGGGAGGATCTTGCTTTGAAAGTACAAATGCACATTCTAGGTTTTCTATTTGTTATAGTTTTTAAAAGATTTATTTTAAAATTGTGTGTGTGTGTGTGTGTGTGTGTGTGTGTGTGTGTGTGTGTGTGTGTGTGTACTTGAGTGTAGGTGCCTGTGGAGTCCAAAGGCATGCATCAGATCCCCTGGATCTGGAGTTACAGGTGATGTGGGCAGCCTACTCTGGATGCTGGGAACCAAACATAGGTCCTCTGCACGAGCAGTATACATTCTTAATTGCTGAGCTGTTGTAGCACAAATCTTAAAAGGTCTTATTAATAAAAACAAACCCAGAGTCAGGTATTGGGGTGAACACTGAAAGATCAGAGAAGCAGAATAAGCCATATCCAACCTCACCTCGCCAGTTTCTCAGCTGATCTTGTTTCCTCAGACTGAAAGCCTCTGACTCTTCCTCCGAATAGATCTCAGCTGAACTGCTGCTAAAAGCTAAAAGCTTCAAAAGTCTCTAGTTCCTGGTCCTAACATATATACCTTTCTGCTTTCTGCCATCACTTCCTGGGATTAAAGGCATGTGTCGTCATACCTGGCTGTTTCCAGTGTGGCTTTGAACTCACAGAGAACAAGACTCTGCCTCCAGAATGCTAGGATTAAAGGCATGTGCTACTGCTGCGTAAACCTATGTTTACTATAGTGGCTGTTCTGTTCTCTGATACCCAGATAAGTTTATTGGGGTGCACAGTATATCAACCACAAGCTGTTTCTCCAGCTCCTGTTTATTATGATTTGATTTTGGAGAAATTACTCTTTCTCAGTCTCAGTTTTCTTGTGTCAGATACAGAGACATTTTCTTTTGCTACACTGTGCTCTGAGAAGTAAATGGATTTATTCACATAGGATGCCTTATTTGTCTGGGCAACCAAGTTGTTTAATATATTTTAATTTTTCCCATTTATAAAACATCTTCTCTCCATCTCCTTTAGTTTCTTCATGTCCCTTTCCTTTTTTGCTTCCCATGAGATGGCAGGGGAAAAAGGAGGAAAGGATGCTGTGTTGTGCTCAAGAAAAGGCTCAGTGCATGTTAGAAATTCAAGAATTGTAACTCCATGCTTGCATTAAACAAGTAGTATGGGAGAGGGCTGGCCAGATGGCTCAGTGGTTTAGAGTACTTTCTGCTTTTGCAGAGGACCCAGGTTTAGTTTCTAGCATCCATAGGTGGCTCACAATTTCCTGTAACTTCAGCTTTAGGCAATCAGATTCCGTCTTCAGGCTTATTTGGATACTGCAATCACATGGTGTACATACATACTCTCAGGCAAGACACTCACACATATAAAATAAAAATAATACACAAATCCTAAAATAAAAAAAAAAACAGAGATCTAGAGAGATGATTCATCAGTTTAGAGTGTACACTGATCTTGCAGAAGATTAGGGTTGGTCCCTAACACCCATGTTAGGCCACATACAGCCATCCATTATTCCAGCTCAGGGGAATCCTACATCATCCTTCTGACCTTCAGGAGCCCTGCACTCATTCGTAACTTTAGTTACGAATATCAAAGACAACATAATCCAGATTTTATGTGTGATAGCCATCTTTACGTGGCTTATTACCTTTACTGTTTTTTTTAAACATTTTATTTTTAGATACTATTTGTTTATATAACGGTATATATTTTTTTCTTTTAAGCCTACGTACATTTTTACATGCATTATAAACTATTTCATCTGAATCAGTCTTATTGAGAACTTATTGCTTTAAACTGTAGCCTTTTAAGCCTGAAACGGCGCTGTGGCTGCTGGCTCCCCCCACTTCAGCTTCCCAACATGGCAGTGGTACTTTTCCGCCAGCTCTGGGAGCCATCAATTCTCAGAAATAGTGGGTCTATGATTCTTATCAAAGCAGCGTGTAGCCCAGAAACCTCTTTTTCTTTTTTTCTTTTCTTTTTTTTAATACTAGTAAAGACTAAATCTACCACACAGCGTAATGTGCCGCTGACAGATGCCTCATTCCCGCCATACTGCTGGTCAAACGCACACGCCAGGAACCCGCCAGTGTTCAAATCTGTGTTTTGCAGCGTCCAGCTGCCCGTATGAGACAAGAAGCAGGAACCTGTTTTTGGCTCTGTTTAGAATTGGTTATTAAATATTCTCAGGTTTAAGGTGGAAACTCGAGCCGTTGGGTGCCATTTGTTGCTGGAGAGCTTCTCTCCAGGTTCCACCAAGACCCGCAGTCCCACAATCCACGTATAAAATAATCACTCAGACACTTATATTACTTATAAACTGTATGGCCGTGGCAGGCTTCTTGCTAACTGTTCTTATATCTTAAATTAACCCATTTCTATAAATCTATACCTTGCCACATGGCTGGTGGCTTACCGGCGTCTTTACATGTTGCTTGTCCTGGCGGTGGCTGCAGTGTCTCTCCCCCCCTTCTTCCTGTTTCCCCAATTCTTCTCTCTCCTTGTCCCGCCTATACTTCCTGCCTGGTCACTGGCCATCAGTGTTTTATTTATATAGAGTGATATCCACAGCACTCATGTGCACACTCTCTCTCCATATACACTCATAATTAACAAAAATACATCTTCTAAAAGAGGCAGCATGTAACTGTATTATGGAAGGTTTTACTGACGGTTGTCTATAGTGGGTGGCTGTTTGGGCCATGCCCTGAAACACTGCCCCTAGTGAGGCTGCTGTAGCTGTTACATCTGCCTATGACCTTGAGATACCTGCCCCTGGGGTGTGGCCCGCTTAGGGACCCTTAAGACCTGGGATGCACATAGACAGCACTCTCTTGATTACCATGTGGTTTGGATGTTGAGACTTGGACCAAGCCATTCAGCAGGGGACATAACTCAGCTTTCCCAGACCTTATGATAAATCTCCCATGGTTGTGAGTTTACCCCCAAATGAATTCCTTTGATCATTAAGCTGATTCTGTGGATTGCTAGCCATTTAATCACATTATCTGGCGCCCAATGTGGGGCTTTTATTGTGTATTTGTTTACAGACTGTTTACCTCATTTATATGAAGCCTTAGTTCTTAGATTATTGAGGTAGATAAGACTTACAGAATTGTAGTCAGCCATACTTGTCATCTTTATAGTTATGTTAGTTAGGTTGCCCAGATTTATAAATACATAGGTCAGATGGATAAGTAATCTTCAAATACTTCATAGACCTAGAGAATATGTAATTTAAGTAACTTAGAATTCTGTTGACATGAGACACGATTGCTCCTGGCAGCACTAATTTGATCTTGAGAGAATGTTGGGATTTTAAGACACTCTGTTTGGAAGTTTGTCTTCTTCCTGGCACATAATGGCCTGCTGGGCAAAGAACTGCCCATACCTCAACTGCTGACAGGATGAATGCTGTCCTTTCTGGATGAGCAGGACACAAGGAAAAGTGACTACTGAACTCTGCCAAGACAGAGTAAGATGGTCTTTCAAAATTCCTGCTTCTGAAAATGATCTGTCAGATATTCTAGGCCTATAGCCAAATTAGATGCACCAAGAACACTGAGAAACTTTTGGTGACTGTCCAGGCTGCCAACTGTTTCTGTCTACTCTCGCAAGATTCCAAAAAGTTGTTTGCATGCATCTCCCATTTTTTCAGGTAATGTTATATTCCTTCTCAGGTCTTTGATGGGGTTGAAGACTAATAGTTATAGTTAAAATCTTTCTTGTATCTTAGTTAGAACATACTAAGTACTAGATTCTGATTCTTCAGGATAGAACAGTTTTTGGAATAATCTCTGTAGTATGTCATTATCTATGTTGTGGACATCTTTGGATTTTGGTATGTGTCTCTTGTTTGATGTTGTTCTTCTTGGTTGTAGTTCCATTACCCTTTATTTCTCCTTGATAATCCTTCCTGTTGTACATAGTTTTGTGTTAGGTTAGAACTTTCTTATTTAGACAAAAGGGGGAGATGTAGTGGGTGCTGTTTGAGCCATGCCCTGAAGCACCGCCCCTAGTGAGGCAGCTGTAGCTGTTACACTTGCCTATGACCTTGAGGTATCTGCACCTAGAGCACGGCCGCTCAGGGCACCCTTAAGACCTGAGATGCACATAGACAGTACTCTCTTGGCTACCTCATGGTTTGAATGCTGAAATCTTGGACCAAGTCTTTCAGTGTGGGACATAGCTCAGCTTTCCCAGACCTTGTGATAAATCCCCCATGGTTGTGAGTTTACCCCCAAATAAATTCCTTTGATCATTAAGCTGATTCCATGGATTTCTAGCAATTTAATCACATGAGCTGTCATTTAATATGGAGGAACCTAAGCTATGGTGACATCTGGGTTGAAGCCTCATGAGAGTCAGACTAAGATGAGACTTTCCGTCCTTCAGACTCGGAACGTGAACCACTAAGTACATTTGCCTCCCTCACTGATGCTGAGCTTCCTCAGCCCTCACTTCATCTACTTCACAAGCTGTCACTCTACAGCCCTCACTTCATTACTGCCACAAGCTGTGAGTCCGAATCGTGTATTTGGATAGCTGGTTTTGTTTTGTGTTTCTTTTGCTGTTATTGTTGTACTGTCTGACATTCATTCCCATTATGAATCATCTAGTCAAGTCTTGCCCATCTCTTGGGCCTCTCAAAATCTTTTTGATACTGGTATATGGTCACCCAGCCTGGTCCTTATTCTTGCAAGCTTTGTCCTACCTGAAAATGTAATACACATCTGTTTCCGGTCTCCATTCAAATCACTAATACAATCACCATGAAGACAAGACAGAAAGTGACATGATTTCATTAATCAGCATCCTTAAGAAATGCTTTCTAGTTCATTTTGAGACCTTCCCATTGTGAAGCCATCAATCTCTCTTTCTTTGCCATTTTCTTGGGAGTATGAAAAAAATATCAGGCCACTTATCCTTGATGAAGTCTAGATACATAATACCTACTCTATTTCCCTGATGAGCCAGACTTGGGAGCCCTATAAAAGAGAATCTTCAGCTTTCAAGTTAATTGCATGTGTCATATTTTGTTTGCTAAAATATTTCCTTTCAAAAGAGGCAGAGTCTTATTACATGTTTGATTTATAGATGCCTACTTGAAACACAAATCGAAGACTAGCTGATGGTACCTCTCTTTGAGCAAGGTCCTCACGTTTGCCTTTCCTAAATATATGTTATATGATTGATGCCATCATTGTGAAGACAGGACAGAAGGCAAAGTCCACAGAAGGTGACATCATTCCATTCATCAGCGTCCCCAAGAAATGCTTTTCAGTTGTGACAGGCATCTGTGAGGACCTTGTTCAAAGATGGTTACCAATAAATGCTATAGAATCATTGCATATGTACGTATATAAATTGTATAGCTCATTCTCTTAGCAGATTAAAACAAACTTTTCTTACTAAATTTCACAATGAATGTAGTCTCAAAAAGGTTTTGTTGTAGTGTCTCATTGTCTCTAGATGAGGACCTGAAGATCAACTTGAGGTGGTCAACAGAACCGTAAACTTTTATATTAAACATGTCAGACTTAGAAGGAATACTTAACCTGAGTTAGTGTGATTCTATTTTCTCCCTCTCTTGTTCCCTTCCTTTCTCCCTATGTCCCTTCTTTTTTTTGGGTAAGTTCTAGCTATGTAGTCCAGGCTAGCCTGGAACTCATGGCTATCTTCCTGCCTCAGCCTCTGGAGTGTTTGGATTATAGTCATGAACTACCATGTCTGATTGCGATTATATTTTCATTAGAATAAGAATATCAACCATATTTTCTTTGCATTTGGTAATGGGGCTTTTATCAATTAGGTCATTGTAAGATGCTGTTAAAATAGACAAGCAAGGGGCTGGGAGCATGACCCAGTGGCAGAGTATTTGCCTCAGCATTAGTAAAAAAGTCACTTATTGAAAAACTTCTGTCTTTTGAACATTTTGTTTGTAGATTTGATGGTATTAAAAATACTTGGCATATCCACGGAAATTAGTGCATCAAACAATTCACCTAATTTTTTTTTTTACAGGTTTTTGTTTTCATACCAGAAAAGCAGGGAGTACAGGCTCAAAGTCTAATAATCCAGCTTAGGAAAAGACCAGACAAGACTCTCTAGATCATTCAGAAGAACATGAAGGTATTCACTTTTAAATCTGTAGAGGTGACTTTTTATAGAATAGTCTGCTGGTCCAGAGATACCAGGATCAAAAACTCCAAAAGAAGTGATTGGAGATTAAACAAGGACAACAAAAAGGAAGGTTTCATTTAAGATAGTTGTACTGGCTGGTTTTGTGTGTCAACTTGGCACAAGCTGGAGCCATCAGAGAAGAAGGAGCCCCAGTTGAGGAAATGCCTCCATGAGATTCAGCTGTAAGGCATTTTCTCACTTAGTGATCCATGGGGGAGGGCCCAGCCCATGGTGGGTGGTGCCATCCATGGGCTGGTGGCCCTGGGTTCTGTAAGAAAGCAGGCTCAACAAGCCAGGGAAAGCAAGCCAGTAAGCAGCGCCCTCCATGGTCTCTGCATCAGCTCCTGCCTCCAGGTTTAGCCCTGCTTGAGTTCCTGTTCTGACTTCCTCCAATGATGGAGTATGATCTGGAAGTGTAAGCCAAATAAACCCTTTGTTCTTCAACTTGGTATTTGTTCATGGTGTTTTGTCACAGCAATAGAAACCCTAACTCAGACAACAGTCAGTGTTTACAACTTCTACAATGCCACTTTCCCTTTGATAGCATCATTAAGAAATATTACTCAAAACTTCAAAACATGCAGGGTTGGTGGAGAGCCAATGGTATGTTCATTGTCATTCCAAGGCATGATGGATCACTACCCTAAGGATATTTTTAACTATCTAGGGCAATGTGTCTACAACTGACTTGGCTATTTTCTAGGAGTGCAGATGCTGCTAACTTGAAGGTTTCTGTTCAGATGGAGGAGATAAGAGATAAAAAGAAGATAAGCCCACTGGTTATAGCTGCATTGCCCTGCAGGACAGCAATCAATTTATATCTGACCTAGCAATCTTGTTTTCATTCTTACAGTTTCATCCATCCAAAGGCTTTATAAAGGTAGTATCCTCCAAATGGCCTCACAACTAGCTTTACAGTCTTGCTGGATCTCTCACTGAAGAGGCAATAGATTTTTGATATGTGTTCATGGGTATTTGTAAGGGAGAAGTGTTCAGTTTTTTGACAATTATGCTTGGATGCTGCAGACAAAAGATCAACAGATGACTTTAAGGGGTTATACTACTGAGATCTGAAACAGCTGGAAAACTCCAGCTAGGTCTGAATCATTCCCTTAGAGTCTAATGTGTTGCCCTATCTGAATTGTTACATTAGGTACAGTGATGTGAAATTGTCATTTTCATAAGTCAAATAATTGAATTTTGGAAATTTTTATATGGTTTAGCATGATAATTATTTGTAATCTGAGAAGGAAATTTGATTCACAAAATCACTTTGTAATTGGGTAATAGCGGGAAGAAACTAATTCTTGTGTGATTTCTGATGTGAGAGAGCTATTATCATCTTGCAGTTTGTTTATCTAATTGGCACCATAGAAATTCCCCGTATGATGAAGAGGGATGAATGCTCACATAATTCCAAGGAAGAAACATGGCATTTGGATGCCCAGACAGGATCCTTATGGCAATGAAACAAACAAAACTTGTTAAACTTGTCAAAGTGAAATATCACTGTTGTGAAAAAGGTTCAGCTGGAGTGATGTTTAGCTTTTGAGGACAAAGCACAGGTGGCCTGTTCACCTGGTTGGAAGGAAGCTGGGTCACTTATTTGAGTTCGTTACTGTGATTCATGGCTCTTACATCACATATTGGGAAACAAATTTCATTATAGGAGTATTTGGATGGCTTGTCTTGTTAACCTGTTTCAGATCCACTTGAAGATTTAAAACCTTAAAATGGAAGAAGCAAGATGCAAATATTGGATGAATTACATTTTGTTCATTTATGGAGCCTGGTATTGATCCCAATAGTCATTTTGTAGCTAGTTTAGAATGAGATGTGCCACATGGTTGTAAAGTTTAGCATAAATTTTTATTATTAAGTTCTGTTCCTTTTCCAAAGTAGCACTTTGTCCTTGGATTATCTTCCAGCACTTCCTTTGTCTCAGGATATTAAGTGGTCTACTTTTGGCCATTAAGTGCATCCGAAAAGAACATTTCAAAGTCTTTCAGTACTGACCACATCGTGGAGTCAAACATGAGTGAGGCTAACTCCCATCTCCCCTCCGTTTGGACTGCAGGTTATGTGTGCTTTGCTGTGCCTGGGTGTCTTACTTAAAATTTCTACCATCCTGATCTTCATTGACAACTATCCATTTATGATATCTCCATGAAGGTAACAAGAACAGCAGGCTAGACCAAACAAGAAATGCATGTGACATCCTTTCTGAATGATATAAAGGTCATTAATATAGTTATTAGCTTCCTTCTGTTGACTTAAGAATTTCCATAGGGTAGTAGCTTCATTTATGACATTCTTCTTTTCACCAGGCAATGATTAATCACTAGTACTGATGGTAGTTAGAAGGTGGAAGAGAACCAGTGGGTCCGTGGATATTCTTGCTTTAATCATGGATCCAAACAAAACGCATCTCACTTATTGCACATTTCTCACTTTTTCAAGGCTCTGGTGTGGGGAGAGCTTCATGTTCTCAACTGGAATCTTACAGTACTAACTGCAGTAGGAACTAAATGAAATTGGTGATGTGTGAATAAAAATGCAGTTATACAATAAGAGAATGCCTTTTGAGAATACATATATCCTAACTTAGTTACTTAGAATCAAAATTGACAGAACTTACTTTCTAGAATGACCCATTTGAAGTGGTGAAGAGTGAACATAGATGTGTAAGAAAGCAACTGTCCCTTGGAGAAGGCAATTGTCCCTTGGAGAATTGGAGAAGATAGTGTATGTATAAAATCATGTGGCATATGCACACAGGAGTGTATTTGTGCATATATATATGTATATATGTATACACACACACACACATATATATATACACACTCATGTATATATATGTACATGGAAGTGCTAGAAAATTTTGGTGTTTTGTAGTATTCAGCTGGTATTTATTATTTTTAGCAATTGATCAAATCTTTGTCTTCATTTAGTATACTATTTAAAGGAATACTATATCAATGGGTTTCTTAAGAATTTAGCTGTTGGAGCTGGAAGATGGCTCAGTGGGTAAAGGTGTTTGTCGCCAAACCTGACAACCTGAGGATGATCCCTTGGACCCATATAGTGGGAAGAGAGAACCAAATTGTCCTCTGACCTCCCCACACATGCTGTGGTATGCGTGTACACATATAACAAATGTAATTTTAAAATAGAAAAACAAAAAGGACTTAGGGGGTTAGAGGGATGGCTCAGTGGTAAAGAACACTTGCTGTTCTTGCAGACAACCTAGGTTTGGTTCCTAACACCTATGTGGGGCAGCTCGTGACCACCCGTAACTCGAGCTCCAAGGCATCCAATGTCCTCTTCCAGCGCACACATGGAATGCACACACACACACACACACACACACACACACACACACACACACACACACAAATAAAGGTTAAAAAATAAATTTTAAAAATAAGAAACTTACATGTGTCTTTCTCAAGCAGATTTCCTATACATGGCTGTATTATGTTTTGATATTTTACATCTTTAGGATATTGATTGACAGAGGTAGAGTACAAATGATTCTTTAGATGTCATGTCGGTGTCAGTTGAAATCCAATAATTTCTCAAACAGCTTGGAATGGGGCAGATTGATACTTTTTCACAATAGCGCTGTCATGTGTACTCTTTCTTAATGTGCATTCTTCTCGTGAATTTAACAATCATGTTCCCTTATATTCTATTTAAAATGTCTTTCCTACAGTAAATGTTCATGTGTTACAGGAGTAAAAGCAAGCTACAGTACAATCACACGTCAAGCCGAAATAGCCCAGCATGCTTTATTTATAAGCAGACACTAAGCACAACTCAGAAATACAATGAAAGAGAAAACTCACATGTATATCAAGCTTTGTAGCTCCTGTATTAAAAAAAATCCTGGGTTTTTGATTAGGTAATAAAAGAGACATTTAGTTTAACTAAATAGACTTAGCATTTTTTAAAATAATTCACTCACTGTAAATTTCATAATGTACGCAGTGTGTCTTGATTATGTCCACCCCTCACTCCTCTCTCCAACTCCTCCTCAGACTCTATGTCACTCCTCCCTCCCTATCTCATGTCCTCCTTTTATAGATTAAATAATTGGAGCCCACTGAGTTCAGCTAACATTATCCACGTGTACACGGGTGTGGAGTCATCTACTGGCACATGAAGAATCACCAGTGGCCACATTCCTAAGGAAAAGTGACTCTCCCTCTCTCAGCAGCCACCAGTCACTGAAAGACGACTGGCGATCTGAACAAAGAGCCAAAGAAACCAACCAACTGGCCCATCCAGATGTGCAAGTCCCAGCACTGAGACAGAGACAACACAAAACCCACATACACTATCCCACAATAATGGCCCCAGAAGCAAACAAAGCTAGAGGAACTTCCAGACAAAGAATTCAAAAAGCAGAAGACACAAACATACTCCAGGAAAGCAAAACCAAAGAGATGGATGAAGCGAGGAACTGAATACAAGATATGAAACCAGAATTCAGTTAAGAACATGAAGAAAAGCCAAACTGAAAAGGAACAAGGTGGTAAGGATAAGGAAAGGTGTTTTCCATAAAGGTATATTTTAGTTCAATAATTTTAATTATTCAATTCTATTTATTATTATTGTGTATATGTGTTTGGTGTGTGTGTGTGTGTGTGTGTGTGTGTGTGTGTGTGTTCATGCCAATGTGTGTGCAGGGAAATTAGGCAGCACTGTGGGAGTCAGTTTCCTCTTCCCACCCCATGGATTCTGAGAATTGAACTCAGGTCAGACTTGGTGACACGCACCTTTATTCATTGAACTATCACGCTGGCTGAATAAGGGGATATTTTAAGAAAGAACCACAAAGGAAAGGGGTGGGCTACTTGAGTATGTGTATGTAGATAGGGTGTAAAGGAGTGAGAAGAAATCAGAATGAAGAATAACAAGGAGTCCATTTTAGCTGGAGTTGGGAACTAACTATAAAGAGAAAAAGTGATTAATTATCTTCCTCACAGGATCTATCTAGTGAATGAAGTGGCAAGGAACAGAATGGAGATATTTACTAAATGGATGTCTAATTAAAGGTCTGCTATCCAAACTATAGTACAGTGATATAGTGTGAAAAAAGACAGAATAGTCACAGAGAATAGCCAATATTTGAACAAGGCTTTCAAAAACAGGTATTCAGTATTGGAATGGGCTAAGTGACAGAGAGTTTGCCTAGCATATGCAGGGGTGTGAGTTTGACTTCCCAGCACTGAAAAACAAACCCAAAAGGCCAGCGCACACATGAGAAGGGACTCTGCAAGAGACGGCTCAGAGGTTGAGAGCATTTGCATCTCTTGCAGAAGACCGGAGTTTGTTTCCAGCATCTATTAGCTCACACATCTGTAACTTCAGTTCCAGGGTATTTGATGCGCTCATCTGCTCTCTGCAGACACTGTGCATGAAAATAAATAATTCTTTTTTTAAAAAACGAAGACTATCAGATAATAACTTTTCCCAGAAATAAAAACGAAGCCAATCACCATCCTGTCTTAGTAGAGGAGCTAAAAGGACTTTTCAGGTCAAAATTAAAAAATACCAAAGAAAAGCAGCATAAGGAAGCATAAATCTCACCATTAAGGGTAATGATGAGGGTGAGCACAGAATACAGTGGTGCTGTAATGTCAGCCTGGAAGTCCCACTGTACATGAATGAAAGGACAAATGTGGTCAAGACACAGCAGTAGTAATTTACCAATGGAAACACAATATAGAAAGAAGTGAAATCTGACCTTAATTCCATAGAGTATATGCATTTGGAGAGAGTAAAGTTATAGTTTGTTATCGGCTTACCAGATTTCTATGTAACAACAAAATGTTCAAAGAAAGCCCCATGGTAACCACAAAAAAGTACAGTCGATAAACAAAAGATGCACAGAAAAGATGAAACGCCTCCATTATAAAACATCATAGAATGCTAACAAGAAGAGAGGAAAGAACCACAAAGCAGGAAATGATGAAATGATAATATTCTTTACCTATTATCACCACTTTAAATACACGTGGGCTAAACATGCCTATCAAAAGCTACAGAATGAGTGAGTGGATGAACAAAACGAAATGCAAGGAAAAGAGACCTAAGCTTAGACTTAGGAACGTTCATTGGCTGAAGGCGAGGGCTGCTGTTATGGTTTGAATTAGAAATGTTCCCCAGAGGCTCATGTATTTGAACACCCGGTGGTGGTGCTGTTTGGGGAGATTATGGGATCTTTAGGAGGTTGGGTCTTGCTGAAAGAAGCACATAACTTGGGGGTAGGCTTTGAGGGGCTATAGCCTGGCCTCACTTCCTGTTCTCCCTCTCTCTGCTTCCTGTGTTCAGATGAGAGGTGATCTTTCTGCTTCCTCCTTATGCCTCCCTGCCACGATGGACTCCATCCCTCTGGAACCATAAGCCAAAATAAACTGTTTAAGTTGCTTTTGGCCATGGCATTTTATCTCTGCAACAGAGGAGTAGATAAAACAGATGGAAAATATATTCTATGTAACAGAAGGCAGAGCTGGTTATACTTAGATAAAATACACAGTCAAGATTGTCACAGATGCCAAGGAGGGTGTTATGTAACGGTAAAAGTTCAACAGGAAGTTATAACTGTTATAAATATATGCACCAAATAGCAGATTACCTAGATATATGAAGCAAACACTGATGGGGGAAGCAAATGACAACATAATTATAGGAGACATCCGTATTCTACTTTCCATAATAGACAGATCACCCAGACAGAAAATCAACAAGGGAAAACCAGGACTGACCAACATAGTAGACTAAATGGACCTAACAGACGACAAGGAACATTCCAGCCTATGGCAGCATGCTCATCCTATAGACACACAGACACGTTCTAGGGGAGATATATGTCAAGTCACTAAGTAAGTCTACCCTGCTTCAGGGGACTGAAATCACAAGTATCTTTTTTATTGTTTTATGTATTTGTGTGTGTTTATTTGTGTGTGTTTGTGTGTGTGTGTGTGTGTGTGTGTGTGTGTGTGTATGTGTCTGTCTGTCTGTCTGTCTGTGTGTCTATGTGTGGATGTGAGTCTGCAGAGGTCAGAAGAGGGTGCTGGATCCTCTGGAGCCTGGGGTGCCATTCACCCCTGAGCCTGGAAAAACCAAGTACTGTTAAGTCTCAACCTTTCTGTTATGATTCCTTAGCCATTAAGGAACCAATTTTACTAAAGAATTATCGTTGATGTATTTTTTCTTTCCTAGGGAAAAATCCTTTTTTACTCACTAAGATACTTTGCATATTACAGAAACTCCTCTATAATTGCTGTTGGTCCCCCAGGTCTGTTCTGCACACAGCAGCGCTGAGAGGAACTTGCTTTCCAGCTCCACATCAAAGCCTTGGGGCCATTTTTCTGTTTTCAAGATTTGTCCATTAGTTCCTCAGCTTAGCCACCAAATAGATTTAGAAGGGCCATGAGCAACTGAAGGGCTTTAGTCACTGCTCCAGGGAACTCAATTGCTGCTCTGAGGCTTATTTCAGAAGGTGGAAAATTTCTGATCCACCCAACTTCATGGTTAATCTTAACATTTGGAACTGAATTCAGACCTAGGCAAGGGAGTAGCTAGTGTCAGACACTTATGGTGTGTGCCCCTAACAGCAAAAATTCTTTGTTTGACTCACTCTAAGTAGATCCAGTATGATGAGAAAACATTAACGTTAGAAGCTCTAAATGGCCTGTTTATAACCAGTAGGAAAAGGAAAATGTCCATGCCAGCTTCTCCGTGTTATAGAGGAGTCTGGAAAAGACATCGTGATGTTTGTTAAATGTGAAATCTTAGATTCTGCAAATATGTTTATTTTACTCCTACCCCAAACATTTCTGCCTTTTCTACAAGGGGGGGGGCACACACACCAATGCATTATATTGTGTACTGTGCCCTGTCTGGTGGTTCTGACTGGGATATAAATGGAAATAAGTGCTGGAATTCATCTTCATTTGGTTTATAGCATGAGGGCACCTGCTGTCAAGTCAGCCAGTTTTATTTGCAAGCTTTTAATGAATGGGCTCATGAGAGGAACAGAGAGAGATTGCTCTTCCCTGAGTCTTATCATCTTTAGTCTGTGTCTTTATGATGACAGTTCATGTTCAGTTATTTCAGCTCGTCTGAGTCCAGCACTTATCAGTTCCACATCATTAATTCAATTCCCACATGGGCCAGTTGACTTTGTTCAGTTCCGTGACCACAGGTTGACTCCAAACTGTCACCTCGCAAATGGGTGCCGTTGATCACCACAGACAGAACCAGAGATTGCAAATGAAGAAGTGCAAATCTGTCACCGTCACTGGGAAGGAACTCAACATGAGCTTCCCATGCCAAATTAGTTTCAACTTCTGTATACACAAGAGAACACACGGTCTTTTATTTATGCTGGGATTGCTGATCTGTATAACACCTTTATATTTTGTGTGCATATATGTGTGTGCATGTACGTATATGTGTTTCAAGTTGTAGAGGCACATATGTGTATAGGTAGGCATGCATGTGGATGTCAGAGAGTAATTTATTCCTTTGCTACCACCTGTCTTTTTTCGGACACAATGTTGTTGCTGACATAGAACTCACCCAGACCTGCCTGAACAGTCCCAACACTAGTGTGGGAGGAGCTTGGGTTCTCACATTTGTGGTCTTCATTTCCGCCTGGACACACAGATATGCAACGGCAGGCTGTTTTCCACAGAGAAGATCCCCACAACCCTCATGGAAAGGATGGGTGTGGGGAGTTGGAAGTGTGGGCAACCTCTGCCCTTATGGTTGAGAGGAAGTTTCTGGTCAAGAGCCTGGACTATGCTTGCAGGCATTTCTTGGTTCTTGCCGAGTGAGACAAGAAAAATGAGCTCTGTAATGACTTGGTGGCTTCTTGTGACCCTGCCAATCTGGATCTCCCATGTCAGGGTGTAAATGAGACAGAAATCCATTTCTATCTTATTTCTGTGACTGTATGGTTGGGAAAGGCGCTCTTTGCTTTTTTCTAAGCCGTGTAAGGAACATTTAAATGTAGATTTTTCTGACCAGATTTCTGAAATCATAACTTTTGAAAACAAGGCTCAGAAACCTATTAGGAAAATAGTGATATATAATAGACTTGAGAACCCACGTAACAAAGATCCTGTTCTCTGGAAGCCTGCCCCCATTTTGGACAAGAAAAACCAGGAGGGGAGAGAAGAGAGAAGATTGTTGGGGACAGGGGAGTGGGGAGGTTTTCTCTCAGGCTCCTGGAGACATTTCTAGTTTTGAATCTGGCCCAGTTTTTAAGGCTGACAATTACTACTCTTGAGACACTTCCATATTCTTAAAAAAAAAACAAAAACAAAACATTTATTTATTTATTTATTTATTTATTTATTTATTTATTTATTTATTTATGTGTGTGTGTATGTGGCATTTACATGCCATGGAGCACATGTGGAGGTCAGAGGACCACCTGTGAGAATCGGATTTCTCCTTCTACCATGTGTGTCTTGGGGATTGAGTTCAGATCTTTACGTTTGGTGGCAAGAACGCTTCACCCACTGAGTCATAGGCCCCTCCTTTCAGGTTCTTAAAACCCAAAAGGAAACAAATTTATTTCTCTGCTTTCCGGGAAAATGGTTTCCTAATCTCATGGGATCTGATGATCTCCATCACTTTAAGTGAGAAAAGGAGCCTGGGCCAAGGTCTTAAGAGTTTAACCAGTGTGGGTGAAAGACCAGGACTCAGAAAGAGGCCGACTGATGAGCTGAGAAAGAATGGCTTGGGATAAAATAGAAATTTAGCTAAACCATAGGAAACATACATCCTCCTTGCTATCCTCCCATAAAACCTTCAGACACACACACACACATACACACACACACACACACACACACACACACACTACACGCTACACATACACACTATATATGCACATATATATGCTACACACATGCACGTACAACACACACACATTACACACACACACACTACACACATACTGTATATATATGTATATATGCTGCACACATGCACATACAACACACACATACACACATTATACACACACACTACACATACACACTATACACTACACACTACACATACACACTATATATACACATATATATGCTACACACATGCACATACAACACACACACATTACACACATACACACACCACACACATACTATATATATACATACATATGCTACACATATGCACGTACAACACACACACACACACACACACACACACACACACACGCACGCGCGTGCGTGCACACACTTTACCTGCTGGCCTTGAACTCACCGAAACCTTCCTGTAGTCTAAACTCTAGGGTTAGGATAGCAGGTCCGAGCCACCAAGCTTGTCAGTAACACGTTTGTGTGTGTGCGCGCGTGCGAGCGTGCGTGTGTGTGGATAGTATGTTGGAGAGCTGGATCTATGTTTGAACGCTCCCATGTTCTAAAGCACTGAGTCCAGTTTCCAGGTAAGTGAAAGATAAGATGAACGGAAGGAGCGCTATGGAGATCCAGTCAGTACTGGGTGTAGTGAGTAACAGTCAGTGAAAAGCCCGACCCACCAGGAATGTTGGAGAACCAAGTGGATCCAGACAGCCTTTTGAAATAATGTACATGCTCACTTCCCTCTGCCTACCCTATTCTCACACCCACCTCTGTGCTTTTCTCTTTGTACACATGAAAGTGCACACACACAAGTGTGTATGAGTTCATGTATGTGTAGTTACACATGTATGTTCATACTGTGCACACTGTTGATTAGTCTTGGATGATTCCTTAGGAGCTGTCTACCTTGTTTTGTTTCTTCTTATGATTTTAAAAATTATTTGCAATTGTGTATGCATGCGTGAGTGCAGGTGCCCATAGAGGCCAGAGACATTGGATCCTCTGCAGATGGAGTTACAGACAGTGTGAACTGCACAAAGTGGGTGCTAGGAATTGAACTCAGGTCCTCTGGGCCTCTGTAAACCAGCCTCTATCTTGCTTTTTGAAACAGGATTTCTTACTGGGACCTGGGGCTGACTGATTTGGTTAGGGTGATGGGCCAGCAAACCCTAAGGACCCTCCTGTCTCTGCCTCCCCAGTGGTGATATTAAAAGCTATTGTGCCTGGCTTTTTTTACAGGGTGCTGGGAGTCAAACTTATTTCCCCATCTTTGTGTGGCAGACACTTTACCGACTGAATTATCTCCCCAGCATCCCCCTGTGCTTTTCCAGAACGACTTCAAATGTTTATTTTCTGTACCACCTGATACTTATACTTGAGATAGCAAGTCGAGATTGGGGAGAAAAATGATGCCGGCATTCCCAACTTTATGTACTCGTCATCTTTACCTTCCTGCCGCTCATAGTATGATGCATGGCCCCATTTCACTCCACAACAGCTGCATTTTATTGATGCAGCTTGTTAGGTTTGTAAAAAGCCCATAGGTTACACATTGGCTGGAGTGCAAACTGCTCTGATTAATGCGCATCTTCAAAGTGACAAGTGATGAAGCCGTCGAGGTCCAGGGGCTGCAGAGACAACCTTGCAGCATATGGAGGTGTCTTCATTTTCTAGTTTTGGCAAAAGTCAATTTTTAGGGTTGGTGCTCTCTGGTCCTCCACATGATTAGATTTTGCACTAGGTGTCCCTTCTCTTGCCAAAGAACCACCCTGCGCTTTTGTGAGACAAAGGTCAGGGTGTATACATGGCTTTTGGTAACCATAGCAGGCTTTAGAGTGCAGCATATTATAGTTTTTATATTTTGCATTGAAGATTAAAAAAAAACAAACAAACAAATCCATGATTTTTTTTTAAAAAAAAGCAACAAAACTGCAGTTAGAATTCCAAGAATACACCCAAAGCATTTTTGCTGCGTGTGAAAGTATGTGTTCACAATGTGTATGTGTGTGTGTGTGTGTGTGTGTGTGTGTGTGTGTGTGTGTGTGTGTTCATATGAAGGTCAGAGGTCAGCCTCAAGTGTCTTTTCTCAGGAGTTGTCTACCTGGCTTTTTAAAACTAGTCTCTTTCTGGGATCTGGAACCTACTGATTGGCTAGCTGACGAGCTTGCTGATTGGTTAGCTTGCTTGTCCAGGGAGCTCCAGGGAGCCACCTGTCTCCAATCCACAGTCCCGGGCTTAGAAATGCACACTACTATGTCTAGATTTTTTTAAAAATGTAGATCTAAGGGACTGAACTCAGGCCTTCATGCTTACATGGCAGCTGCTTTACACATTAACCTACCTCTCCATCCCTCACCCCCAAAGCATCAATAGAGGAGATGATGCCAGAGGATGAGATTTGCTTTCCTGTTGCTATCTCACTGCCTTTGTTTTTATAACTTCCCGGGGGAATAAGAAGCTTTTCCCCAGGACACCCAAGTGGGGCGTGTTTGAGATGAAATAGAGTCTACAGGAGTAACCCTCTCCATTCACTTCATCAAGAACACTTCGTTTCAAACCACTTCCTCTAATTCATCTCTGGAATAGGAAAACAGAACCCTGCAAATATGTCTTTGGGAATTAATTCTGTGGTATGTCTTCCTGCCCTCCTGGGAACTGAAACCCGGCTGCTGATTCTAGGCAAGGCAGGATTCAGTCCACAAATTAGAGGCGTGTACTGAGAAGGACTGACAGCTCGGTATGGCAATCAGCGAGCTTTAAGCAGCTCATGTTTTTTAAAAATGAGCTCCAAGAGTCAGAAGCCGTCATCACTCAGTCACCTGCTGGGTTCATTTGCCCTTCAGAAATAAGGACAGTTCAAACTACAGAACACTGAGGGGAAAGTACCCAGCAAGATGGTTACCTCGGATTTTATTTGACAGGCTGGAGCTTGTTTCTAATATATTTTTTTCCTCTTCTGAATTAGATGAAAAAGTGTATTCTGCAGTATAGTGTGGAGGGATAAATTGTACATGATATAAAAATAAAATAACAGTTCTCTGTCTAGTTCCTTACACAGTCTACGACTACCTCACGACAAGGCAATTAAGTAGTCAGTTCACTTAGAAAGGTCACTCCAATGCCTGCCTGGATAGATAAAAAGCTATAAATATCTGGGCTGTTTGAGCATGCAGTTTGGTCAAATAAACTCTGGAGACACGTTGGCAGAGAAAGTAGCAAGCTTGGTGACCAATTACTGTGAGTTTCTTAGGAACATTGTCCAAAGGACTCGATGTAAATTATTTTCCCAATTTTGCCTTTTAACAACAGTATTAACTTTGTTATTAATTATTTTTGAACCTGTTTTGGGGGTTATGGACACTTACTATTCTGATAGAGGGGATGAGTTCACTGCTGACTTATAGTCTGTGCTTGTGAATACCGTCAGTTCTGCGGCTTCATACACAATTTGACAGGCAGATCACCAAGGAAGAACAGACTGAGGTGGATGGGAAGTGATGAGAACTGTCTTCCATTACCTGTTCTTTCTCTGGGTCGGGTGATTTGGCCCCAAATGGCTCTGCTTCCTTCATTTCAAGGTACCCCGAGGCCTCAGTGGACCACCAGTCTGTTCTCCCCTTTATTTCCCAGCGGTAGTTCTTTACTCTTTTTGAGACTATCGTAAACTTTAAGCCCTTCCTTATGCTTTATTTTCTATATAGAACTCTTATAAATGCAGAAAATTTAGGAACTGTAATGAAAATGCTACACTTCTATCTTCAGGCATAAATGATGCCAACATTTTTATCTCTTTTCTTCCTTCCCTACTTACTTTTTTCCCTTTGTTCCTATCTTTCCTCTGTATCAGATTGGATCAAATTGTGGATAAAGAGCAGAGCCTTCTATATAATTCACGGGCAAGTCCACCATTTGCAAGCAAAATTTTTATGTCACACAAAACCATGTCTCCACGTTTAAGATGCAGTTGGTGACCTCCATAGCGACCTCTGCAGAGCGCCTTCTCACAGAGCCCACCACTGCGCATAAAACAGACACAGGATTGTTAGGATGGCTGCTTTGGTGAAAGTGTTTTGGCTTGGCTTTAGCAAAGGCTCTATATGTACAAAGAGCTTCTAGAAGCACATGGAAGGAGTGTTAATTTCTACCCTTTTCATCTCCTGCTCAGTAAAGAGGCCCTTACTACACTGTGAACTGTAGTTTTATGAGTCAGCCAGATTTAGGCAGTCACATGTCCCTCAAGTCATTCAAGCTTCCACATCTCTTCTGTAAATATGACAACTGTCTCGTTCTGTGAACCCCTCCACCAACTCCGTACTCTCTTCTTAGTACAGACCACAGTGACATTGTCTTCAAGATACTGATCATGAGAGTTAGGTTGAAATAAAGGACAAGAGCTATGCATAGCTAACCAGTCCTTGTCAAAGTGCGGTCCTAACAATCACCGATTCTTCGTTGTCTACATTGGAATGTGTCAGAACTATGTGAAGTCTCTTTCTGGACCATGAGTTCCTCCTCTGGCTGTTATCAGGGCTTCAGCCTTTCCTATCCATACCATGAACTTCCTGGAGAAATTCCAACTCCGTGGAGTCTATTATTTTTATAATCTCATAGCTGAAGGGAAAGGCATGGGTGTCTTCCTCTAGAATATTTTAACTTCTGCTGGGACAGTTATAACCACAGCAGTCAGTCCCAGGGCTATAGGCTTCCCCACTATAATGCTGTTCCATAACATGTGTCTCAACCCAACACAGGGGATTTTAAGAGGGGGCTGTGCCGGGGGAGAGGATACTCCTTAAGCCTTCATAGAGAAGGAGTCTCCAGGAGTTGGCAGAGGTGGAAGGAATCCCGCCCTTGTAATATGCACCAATTCTGGTCAGTTAGGGTGGCTTTGTGTTTGAGAGGCAAGGAATCCAAACAAATCAAATTGTTGCCAGGTAGTCAATCTGAGTCTTTTCTAGAAACAGTGATATAGCACAGGCTGCCCCAGAAATAGAACGAGACAGCTCCTTGTCCTCTGGTACAGAGGATAGTTTGGAGGCTTGTGTAGCTTTGCCTTGTCAAGGGAAATGAGGACTGAAGGGTGTGCTGAGTGGCCATTGCACCATTTGCCACATATAGGAATCTAATTGTTCCAAGTAATTTAAAAAAGAGAAAGGGAGGAGAAGGGGTTATTGGACATAAAAACATTTAAATACTTTATGAAATCTAAAGCCAGCATAAAATACCTAAAGGGAAAGGAAGCTGGCAGTCTTCAGAGACTTTAGGGAGTGACATGGGCCATCTGCTTCATCTCTGTCAGTCATGCTGTTTGGAATTTCCCATTCTCAGAGTCTGATTTCCTAGGATGGGAAGAGTTTTCTGGCCTAGCTTAGGCCAGGTGTCTTTGCTCAGTGAATCCGGTAGATCTTGTTTCAGACTTGACCTTGGCACGTCCATCCTAACTGCTAGGCTGTAACCAGATGATGCTGAAGTCTGTGAAATCTGGGAGCCATCCTTGAAGATATCTGGTTACTGTTTTTCCTTCTGTTTTCACAAAGATATTAGTTTTCAGGGCTTTGTGGTTGTATATATTTCTCAGAAAAAAATGACTAGTTGTTTTCATGTATTTGAACTAACTTATCAGTATATAATGCATAGAAACTGGAGATGTTGAAAGCCCAACTCTGTGAGACTTATGGTTCAAGAAACATCTTCTGTAGCTAAAGACTTACTTACCTCTAGCTGGATTAATTAAAAGCATTTCAAATCCTTTATGTTGTTAATTTGAACTATATACATTGAGGGGAAAGAAAATCACATATAGCAAAATCTCACCAGAACTCTTCTTTTTAAGAATTGCATTTGGAGAGGGCAGGAGTTCCTCGTGCACACACATGAACACTGGAGAAGCCAGGAAAAGTTAAATATGCAGACTTGTTTCTTCAAAGGAAGGAGATGTTTGCCTGCCCTCCTCCTGGAATACTGGCAAACGATGGAGTTTCCAACCTGGTGACCCTTTGCTGTCTATCTGTAGATCCGGGCCTCACTCATATTTCCCAGAATTTGTTGTGTTTATCCCAGACCGTTTCCCCCTAAGTCTTGAGCACTGCTTCCACGTCCATTAAACGCATCCTTATGAGAGATGTCACTTGGGCTTTACAATAGCCTCGGTGACTTCTGTGTTATCTTAGGCCAGTCCTGCCACCCATGCTCATCATGGTCACCCCAGTCATTCCCCCTAGACCCTTACCCTGAGCATTGTTTCTAAGTCAGCAGAACCCATTTCCATGGAAGAAGCTATGTGTACTCTGTAAAGAGTTTCAATGTAAACATGTCTTAAGCTTTGTTGTACACGTGGGACTGAGTTAATTGTCATCAGAAGACCTTTTTTCCCCCCAAAATTGCACTGCGTTTAAATATGGCTTAAATATAAATGACTTGGTGTGGGACTTTAGAAGTTTGAACCAGTAATGGCTAAGTCAAGTTGATTGGAGTTTCATTCTTATTTCACCTGATCATTTCTGTGCCACCCTGACACTTTTAGGGACCCCCGCATGTATTTATTTTTACATTATATTTATATGTGTGTGTTTGTGTATGGATTTGCACATGCAAGTCCAGTGCCTATGGAGGTCAGAAGAGGGTGGTAGAGCTAGAGCTGCAGGCAATTATGAACTGCTCAAAATGGGTGCTGGGAACTGAACTTGGGTCCTCAGCCAGAACAGTATACACTCTTAACTTCTGAGCTATCTCTCCAGCCTCAATCAAAATTTCTTAAACATAAATTTGCTATTATTGTTTGTTGAAATTCCATAAGAAATAGAGTCATAATATTACCAGAGACGCTTTAAATTCTTCTCCTAACATCCTTCTTGTGGTATAGTCATTGCATTGATAATGCCCTTAGGCTGATCTCCCAAGTTGCCCTTACATCATTACATGCACTAACAGTCACTCACCTCTTCCTGTATCCACGCTGGTGTAATCTCCTCCAACACTGATCCTGGACTTGTTCTGTGGGTTTTTTTTTACTTGTTTGTTCATTTTCACCATATGACTCACTCTGGCCAATGGAACCTTTGCAACCGTTAAACAAAGCAATTAATCAAGCCTTGGGGATTGTCACCTCTTATCAAGGGGCATTCTGGGTTAGTGTATTCATATGTATGGTCCAGCTGATAGGTAGACCAGCTGTCCATCATTGTGTAGGGACACTGTAGTTTACCTAGCCTCAGCAGCAGTGTTGACTGAGCTTAGGAAAGAGCTGTCGAAAAGTCATCCTGAACAGGAAGTGGGTTAAATGGCAGTTGTTTTATATTAAAAGTTCAGAGATGGTTTTTAATGGAGACGTAACAGATAACTAGCCACTCCAGGCCTTTTATTTTGTGTTTTCTCTAACTAATGAGATGAGTCCATTACATCACCTCTTGAGTCTGCTTGTAGAACTGCTTTAAGGGAGACAGCAGAGTCAGGGACGGACAATCTAGGCAATAATCGGACTTGAATGGAGCAGTGGGAGGTTGGCACATTCTGTGTAAGCAGAGGCTTGAAGATGCATGCCTGGCTTTTGTTGCTTTTACTGCTCTGACTTTGCAGTGAGAAAGATTGGCTTGCTGCAGAAAAGACCCAGTTCTGAGTTGCTCTGGTTCCAGCTGAGGCCATTCAAGGTCTGCTGACTTGCAGTTGACTGCCAGATACATGAGTGAGCCCAGCTAAGACCAAAACTGCCAAGTCAAGTTCAGTCCAAACTGCTAACCTACTGACTTGCACGATAACTAAATGTCCTGTCTAGCTGTAAGCTTTGGAGTGAACAGTTTCATATCATTGCTGTGCAAATAGATAAGCGACACCACACATCTCTGCTGCCTAAGTGGAATGCGCTTGAAGTGGCTGCTAAAACATTCTCACCCACCCATCTCATGGGACTTGCAGTGCTCTATCTTCCTCTGTGTAGACATCAGCCACTGTGGTGACTCCAGTTTCAAACACCATTAGGTTCTGTTCCCACAGGACTCTAGCATTACCTCCATTCTTATGGACTTCATAAGTTCGACATTTATGCAGACTTCCGTCATTATGATGACACTGGGGATTTTTGAATAATTGATGGATAAAGATCTCTTTTGTTGGGATGGACCCAATCAATTCTAATGTTCCTAACTGGATGGCTCACTGTAGCATACTTTCTAACATTTGTTCCTATGCTGATTGTCGGACATTAATTCTGTATGCTAATGTTCAATACTCAGCAGGCTGGTATACTGGGTTTTCAGGGTAGAGAAACAGTCTATCAGGGACTTTTAGAGTAAATCTGTTGATTCTGGCTTCTGAAATAAACTCAATAAAAGGGCCCACGCTTCCAATTAAATTTCTTATACTATCAGCTATTAATATTTACCACCTTTCAGCATTTCCATGGGGTGCACCAAGATGGCCAAAGCCACCCCTGCTTCTGTTCTATCTAGAAATTTCTCCCTAGTGTTGAGGCTACTTGGACCTACTGAATGACCTTTAACAGCTATGAGTCTCCAGTTAGTAAAGCCTAAATGTTAACCCCACTAAGCTGGTCATGGGTCTGATCCTTGTCATGTTAAAAATAATTCCAAATTCTGAAAAGTAACAGCAACACATTGAGGCTGGATTAAAAACTACTATTCATGGTGTGAGTTTGAGAGTGATCTTTTGTCACTTTGTCACACAGGTTCATACCGTGTTGCATGAGTTTGTTTTCTGCCTGGGTCATCTCTTCTCATAGGGTTCCGCCCTTCAACTACACTTCCAACTCAGTGCTAGGCTAAGAACTCATGCAAAGTTACCCTGAAAGCTGATCAGCAACATGAAAGACAAAGTTCCATTTTAGAACTATCTCCTTCCCTCAGATTTGAAATACAGTATGTTCATGTGCTACATGTGCTGTTTAACTCTTTATGTTTGTATGTTTTTCTAACATATTGTTATCCCATTGTTTATAAGCAGGCCTCAGTTCTCTGAGATAAACAACACATTTTAAAAGTCTGTCATAATTATTTACTTTGTGGAACGATATTCTATAACAATTATTTCAGTAGATCTTGGGATAGTTCGGATCATTAGCAATACTGAAAGAAACCACAGTGCTTAGCAAGATGGCTCATTAGCAAAAGGCACTTATGTGACAAACTGAATTCAAATTCTCTGAACCCACCTTGTGGAAAGAGAACTGACTCCCCAAAGTTGTCCTCTTACATTTACAAGCACACTGAGGCATGGGTACTCTCTCTCTCTCTCTCTCTCTCTCTCTCTCTCTCTCTCTCTCTCTGAAATACTTTTAAAAAGTAAGAAAATCTACATGCTTAATGCATAAAAAGCACACTATAGTATCCTATAGTGTTTTAAAAAATGGTTTACCTGTGTTGTGCGCATGTCTGTGTGTGTAAGTATATTCAAATGTGTGTGTGTGTGTGTGTGTGTGTGTGTGTGTGTGTGTGTAGAGACCAAAAGAGGGTGTTGGGTATCCTTATGCAGTACATTCTCTCTATTCCTTTGAGGCAGAGTGCCTCCCTGAACCTGTACCTTATGTTCACTGACTGGGCTGGAAGCCAGGAAGCCTCAGAGGTTACAGGCATGCATGGGATACCTAGAGCTTGTTATGTAGGTACTGAGATCTGAACTCTAGTCCTCATGATTGCACGGTAAGCTCTCTTAACTAATGAGCTATCTTTTTAGCCCCTCCCAAAGCTGTTTACTGGCTCTTTGTCTGATTCCTCCTTAATTTGGAAAGGTCTGTGACATGGCATTTCATACATGCATATGTATACATTTTGGTCATTTTCAGCTCTATCATCCTCCTTATTTCTCTCTCTTGCTGAACTTCTTTCTACTAAGGCCCCTTCCTATATCAATGCCCTTTTGGTTATTATTTTGGTTGGTAATACTTTTGTCACCACGGAGTTTAATTAAAGTTTTTTTTTTCTATTTTTTGGCAACCATTAAACTATATTTTAATGGATGTTGCTTAATTAATCAGAAATAGGAGGCTTACTTTACACCTGTAACTGGTGGAGAATTCATCAATGATGATGCCCCAGCCTCCACTATCTCTTGCAAGGATGTTTTGCTTTGTCTAAATGATGAGGTGAACACTAATGGCGATGTAATGGCACTTTCCCAACGATTGCCCTGATTGTCCTGGTGGGCATTTCTCTGAGGACTGACCTTTATTTCTCAGTGGCTGCTTCAGCTACTTTTCTTATAAGAGGCCCAGGAGTCAAGTAAATAGACACTTAAACACACCAAGGGAGTCACTTTTAAAGAAGTCTTTTATAATTCAAATAATCACCCCCTAATGTTTGAAAAGCTTGCTGTTAGACAGTATACTGTTTCAAGCGAAGATGAATGCTTTTCTGAAAAGATAATGTGCACATGTTATTAAGTACATTGCATGGTTTGAAGAAAAGAGTATGAGCTGGGGTGGAGTTGGGGGAGAAACTCTGAATAACCAAACATGAACCTCAATAGTTATGAAAGGGTTCCAGTGAGGCTTTGTGTGGAAAGGATTTTGTAGTATGAGAGATTAGCAGAAGGAAGCATAAATCTAGGAGGAAATAATCAAAGTGATATAAATAAAACAGGATAAGGGAGTTTCTAATTAGAATGAATTAAACATCAAGAAATAAAAGAAAAGTAAAGTGAGAAAGTAAGGTTTTGTAAAGTATTCTGTGCACCTTCTCAGTAATTCCTCTCCCAGGAGCTCTGCATCTCCCACAGCCACAGCAAATGTCAAGTACCCCAGCAAAGACAGACAGCGGTGCCCCCACCCCTCTCCACACCGTTTACGCTGCACACGTGGAAGACTTCTTTGATTAGGACTCCTCTACACAGACACAGCACGGTTCCTTCTGCACAGTCCTAAGTAATGGAAGACTCAGAGGATACATAAAATTCAAATCCCTAATTGTTTCCAAGCAGAGAAAATGTAGATTTCTAGAAGATAAAAGTATGCTTGGCCAGATGTGTAAACATACCAGACATCCAAATCTTGAGCAATCAGACCAAATTTCTTCTTTATTTAATACTTCATTTAATATGTAAGAACATTGAATTAGACTCTCAGGGTATCAAATATCCTCTCCAGTTCTCTGGAATTACATTTCTTTCAGGCTATTTGAGAAAGACCACATCATTCTCAGACATCTCACAACTGGAAGGATTTTAGTTCGGTTACTTTGCCTAAGGTAGTAGCAGACCTACTACCAGACCTAGCTCCTGGCTAATATCTCCATACATTTCCCCCTGCAATTTGAATACAAGCATCTTCCAATGGAGATTGTCATTTACTCACATTTGAAATTAATTCATTAAAATATTTTTGTGGTTCATTTTGACACAGGGTCTTACATATCCTAGGCTGGCCTCAGACTCACTAGGTAGTTGAGGACGATATTGAAGAACCCCCTGCCTCTAAGTCATGAGCACTACCATTACAGGCTTGCACAGCCATGCTCAGGTTACGGGGTGTTGGAGATTGAACCCAAAGCTTAATTTGTGCTAGTCACTCTGCCAACTGAGCTATGGGCATGGCAATTTTTTTTTCCCTTTGGGACAGGGTTTCACGTTTTAGTGTAGGCTAGCCTTGAACTTGCAGCAATTTTCCCGTCTTAGTTTACTGGCATGAGCCACCACTTCTGGTTCATTATTTTCTAAAGAGTCATCAGATTTGAGATCTTAACATTTTTTTATTAGTATTTTTTTTACAACTGTGCAATTTAATCAAGTTACTAAGTTTCTCTAGGGTACAAACAGACTCCTAGCTTGGCATAGAAACATGAGTATCCACCCAAACTGGCATTAATTAAGTCTATAAATAACCTCTCTCTGCTACAGGCTGCATTTTGCAGCCAAATGACTCAGGTCAGTTCTGTTTTGTTGCAAAAACCTTTTAGGCATGAGGTCTTTTGGGCTCCTGGGGCTTAGCATTTAAGTACCAGGGCACACGCTTATCAGCATGCCCTTGTGGTCGGTGAGCTTCGAGGGGGCCTTTGCCTGAGTTCTCTCACTGCTGTGGTGAAAAAAACCTGATGAGAAGGAAGTTAAGGGACAGAGGCCTTATCTTGGGCTTACAGTTTGAGGGACACAGTCCATCATGACCCTGACTCTGTGGTGGCAGGAACCTGCAGCTGGGATTCCTCAGCTTCTCACACCGTTGTGGTGAGGACAGGGAGCAGGCTAGGGTACAAACCTCAAGGTGACATACTTCCTTCAGTAAGCCTCAACCTTCTGAAAGTTCCACAGTCTCTCAAAAGCAGTTCCACCCACTGGGGTTGTGGGTGTGTGTTCAAACACATGCATCCTGGGACATTTCATATACAAACCAAAACAGGCCTGGAGCTGAAGCTGCCTGTTCTGATCCGGGAAAATGTCTGTCTCTCAGGTCTCTCCCATGCTACTGGGGCAATTTCCCAAGTGATGCAGAACATCAGGCCTGCAGCTCCCTCTCAAGCTGATGACAGACCGAGCCACATGGGGTTTTACCCCAAGGGGGCCTCTGTGGTCCAGCCAGCCCTTCCTCTCTTACCTCTTGTGCCAAAAGTTTATGAGGAGAACTTTTCAATGTTATCACATTTCCTATTATATTTGGGAGGTCACTGAAAAAGTATAGAACTTAGTCTGTGTAAATTCGCAGTGCGGCCAAACTCAATGAAGCATATCTAATTTGAAAAGTGATGGATATCTATAGTTAATGAGCTAAAGCTAAGTTATGCTAAGGTTATTTGAAAATAGAGAGAGATTAGAAGTGGAAATGAGAGTCTATTTTCCCCACAGATCAGGCTACTGACACAGGGAGAAATTACTGTGTTCTTAAAATATGCGAAAAACGAATGTATAATCTTTTTTCTTTCAAACAGTATTTAAAATGTCACCAAGTAGTGTGATTATTTTTGTTATTGTTGTATGGCTCCCATCGGTTCTATGTAGCATGGACGCTGTCTAAACTGTCACTGAATATAAACTTAATGCTATGGGGGTGTTGTTTCCAAAATAAACTTGACCTTGGTGCTCCACATGAATTAATCACTTTCTCTCAGGCATCATAGCAGAACACCAACAGGGTATGAATAATGGGTGCAAATTTTTAGATTAATTTTGAGCTCTTTAGTCATCGTATGAGCAACTCGATGAGGCTAAATTAGGATTCTGCCTCTGTATCAGGTGTCCAAATTGTCAGATGTTTGTAATTTAATTGGCTTAGAGGTTTTTTTTCCAGCACTAGCTAAAAAGATTGTACAATAAACATAAGGGTGAAGGGACTTACACAATACCCTGTGGGTTTGCCGCTTTTCTCTTGTCCCTATAGCTTAATTCAAAGCTATCATCTGGATCCCAGCACAAAGGATAAAGCATTAAAATCTGAAAGACAAGAGTGTGTGGGACCAGCCTCCACCTTTTCCAGGGTTCCTACGAGGAGGAGAGAGGAATAAGGAACTTGTAGCTAGAATGATAGGCATAACAGAAAGGAAGAAAGACAGAAACACAGAATAGCTTCGGGAGGACCTGGGTCAATACCAGATGGCCCAGAACTTTATTCAAAAGGGCTTTTTATAACAATGCCAAGGGGAAGAGCAAAAGACCTCCCCCTTGCTAGATGCAACCAAGTGTAGACCCTTCCAAACACCTGTTACCCAGGCCCGTGGTTCAACTATTCTCTTATGCAGGCCTGCTGGGTAATGCAAGCTCAGATATTTGGACCCTGAGTAATTTGGGCTTCCACACAAGTGACAGAAAATAAGAATCATTGAAGACATAGCTGAAGATGGAATTAATCTGATTATAGCATTTTAAAATAAAATTAATGCTATACCATGTTTCGTTTCCATTCACAGATGAATAATAGACCAGTACTTTACATCCCAATATTTAGGAAAGAATTTGGACTTAATTTCTTTGATGTGGTTGGTTAAGATGACTAGATTTGTTTTGTCTAATAAACAGTCTCAAGGACAGGACCGAAAACCCCTTCATATTGTGGAATTATGCAGAGTGGTGTCATTCACTGCTTTGATTCTTTGTAGAATGAAGTAAACACAAATGAATATCACACACACACACACACACACACACACACACACACACACACACACACACACACAAATAAAAATAAAAGCCGAGGAGAGAGGAGAGAGGAGAGAGAGATTTATGCGGACCAGGCTGGCCTTGAACTCAATTTTATGTGGTACTGAGGACGGAACCCTAGGTGAATGCTAGGCAAACACTCTTATCACTGAACTGTATCTGCAGCCCTAGACTTTGTAGATATTTATAACAAATGTGTATATATGACTTATAGTTCCATTTTTATTACCAGGTACATCCATGAGTTAGTGTGTTGGAGGGTGAGTGCTGTCAACTCAATAAAGTCTAGAATTATCTGAGACTGGCCTCTGGACATTCTTGTGGCTGACTGATTATCTTGATTGCTTTTTAACTGGGATGGGAAGACCTGTCCACTGAGGATGAAACTAGTCCCTGGGCAGGGGGCAAGTCTTGGAGTGTCTGATGGCGAAAGTGAGCTGAGAATTAGCATGTATTCACCAATTGCTTTCTGCTTCTTTACTTTGAATGTGTTAGGACCAGCTGTCTCAGGCTCCTGATCCTTTACCTTCCCTGTCAGAATGGACTGTGCACTGAACTGTGAGCTGGGATAGACCTTTTTCCCCTTAAGTCTCTTTTGCCAGGCAGGGTATTTTGTTACAGTATTCAGAAAGGATATGACTGTGAGTGACTAACATTGGAATTTTGTATTAAAATTGGAGTGTAGGCTGCTGAGAATGGAGTGTGATGAGGTGAGACTTTAGTTTTCTCAAACTCGCTTACTCCTGAAGGGATGGTGGAAATGATCCCCTTCGGATGGTTTTGGTTGTGTGCCTGTGTGTATTGCTTTCGGATGTCTAAATAGAAACCTTTTTACATGTCTCTGTGAGAAGAGTGTGGCAACTCACTGTTGTTTTCAGTTTAGGACTAGATGCTCTAATTATCAAGACATACTGAATTCCACACAGCCAGTTAAACACTGATCTTCCCTAATCCAATTGCAAAGTAACACAAGCAATCATATAGTGCATGCCATGGTTTCTGGTGAACACATTACACCTTTTCAGAAGTGAACAGTCATGACTTATGATGTATTTAACTGATGTCATCAGTATGAGATAAAAACCACAATCCTTTCTGCAGGATGATATACTATGTCAATTGAAAAAGTAAATCCAGTTTTGGGCGCTGCCAATCAAAGCCAATTAGTAAATGACTGTTTAGAAGAAAGTTTGTTTCCTTTTTGTTTGTTTGTTTGCTTTGCTTTGACACAGGTCCTCACATACAGCTCAGACTGTCTTTACACTCATTATCCTCCTGCCC
Source organism: Peromyscus maniculatus bairdii (assembly GCF_049852395.1). Lineage (NCBI taxonomy): Eukaryota > Metazoa > Chordata > Mammalia > Rodentia > Cricetidae > Peromyscus > Peromyscus maniculatus. Next base: position 160,455,840 of record NC_134854.1, on the reverse strand, counting down.
CCCACCTCCTGAGTGCAGGGGTCATGGGTGTGAATGACCATGCCCGATTTATATAAAATTCCAAGTGAGAATATGTAATATACTTTCAACGTGTGCATTGCTTATTGCTTATTAACTCTTGTTTGAAGGACGGACTTCAAAAACATTGGGACGTAACCCTTACAACTAATACTATAAGTGTAACCATGGATTCCTGTGTAGGTAACCATTTTCTAATGGAAAAAGCTCATCATTTCAATTTATTTAAATGACCCTGCACCTTGGCAGCATGCCATTTCCTTTGAGCACCTAAGATTTGCTCTAAATCTGCATGTCTTGAAATGAAATGAGATGCTTTGTTTTCTAAGGTTTTGTCCAGAATATTCCATTTGCTGCATGTGATATTGTGTGGACACTGACTCTCAAGATATGGCTTTGACAGTAAGATGCTGTAAATTATGTTTTTGGGCTTTTTTTTTTTTTGCCAGGAAAAAAGAAAAAGGGGCAGTTTTATCAAAGGAAAAGGCTGCTTTAATTTTCTGGTTAGTTAATCTCTTTTGCATATCATTGTAACAATCAGAAAGTGTTAGTAACTTGCATTCAACATTTAAAGTCTATCAATGTAAGAACACTTCGTGCATTCATTCCCACAATTATATTGCATGTAATTTTGGAACAACGAAGACCCAGTGTCTCAGATGGAGGTTCCTTCTGCCCTGGGTGTGGTGGAACCCCTCCTGACCGTCTATGTTGGCTGCTTTTTTGTTGCTGTGACACAACACCATGACTAGGGGAACTTACGGAGATGGTGTTTATCTGGGCTTATGTCTGCACAGGGTCAGAGATCCGGATGGCAGAGTGAACAAGGTGGCAGGAGCAGGGAGCTGAGGGCTCGAATCTTGAGTAGTAAACACAATGAGGAAAAAGCAGACTAGATAGAAACAGTGAGAGTCTTTGATGTCTCAAAGCCTACCTCCAGTGACATACTTCCTCCAGCAAAGCCTCCCCAAACAGTATTACCAATGGGGGACCAAGCATTCAAATGCCCAAGACTATGGGGGGGGGGCATCTCACTCACACCTCCACTCCTTCCTTCTTCTCTGCTTCCGTCGTTGACACATTCCACTTTAATACACACATCTCTTTCTAAGCCTAACATTATGTCTTCTATTTCCAAGGTTTGGGGACTTCATATATATCAGACAGTTTCCTTTCTGTCCCTTTGACATGGGGGGAGTCCTTGCTTTTGATAACAGTTTCAAAACTTTCGTTCCATGGTCACTTGACCCTGTTGCCTTCCGGTCTGTGATGAGGCACAATACCATGTTGGAGGCAAGAAAAGTGCTCACCTCCTGGTAGCTAGGAAGCAAAAGCAGAGAAAAAAGGATGGAGATTCCAAGTCTATCTTTCACAGCACACTCCCAGGGCCCCAACCTGCCCCACCACTAAGCTCCTAACAGTTCTGCCAGCTGGGGCTGAGCCTTGCACACAGGTCCTTGGGGAATGTTAAGATCCAGAGCATCGCACCTTGTCAAGCTCTCTACACCCCAGACACAGAGCTCACAAGTCATCCCAACCAAGTAACAACCCAGGACCATTATTATAATACATGACATTTCCTCAAGTTTTTATTTATGAGTGTGTGTAGTCACATGTGCCAGTACGTGCAGGTCAGAGGTCAATTTCAGGTGTCTTCCTCTACACACTCCACCTTATTTTTGAGACAGAGATTTCCCTGGAGCTCACCAATTTTCCTAGACTGGCTTGTCAGTAAGTGCCTGGGCTCTACTTCCATGGCGCTAGGATTACAGATGAGAGCTACCACACCTTGTCACAGCGAGCTGTCTCCACAGGCGCTAGGTACCCGAACTCAGAACCTCATGCTTGCGTGGCAGACACTAACTACCAAGCCATCTCCCCAACCCTGCAGGAAAAAGCCTTTTATGGAAGCTTTTCATTCAGCTGTTCTTGAGTTAAAGAACAGTCACTGTCAAGGGCCAACTAGAAAAAGATCTAGGGCTGACAAAGTTCAGGGCAGTGTTTCTTGAGTTATTAGAGAAAAATACCTTTCAAGATTTCTTCATTGGGTGTAGTTTTGACAATCATGCCTGGTAATTATATCCCAGAATCAGTTTTTTTCTCATATTTTAATTGCCAAATCCAGATCTTTGGACTAGAATTTGAAGCAGGTTGTGGTATGATATAAGTCACCTAACATCTCTAAAGTGTCCGCCTTCAAGAATCTTAGGTAATTGCAGGACATTTGAACACCTAAAGAATGGGACTGGGGAGATGGCTCAGCAGTTCAGAGCACTTGCTACTCTTCCAGAGGACTTGAGTTCAGTTCCTGGCACCCATGTTAGGTGGTACATAATCAATCACCTGTAACTCCAGTCCCAGGACACCCTCTTCCGGCTTCTGCAGGTAGCTGCACACATGTGGAAATGCATATAAATACGAGAGAGAGAGAGAGAGAGAGCGAGAGAGAGCGAGAGAGAGCGAGAGAGAGAGAGAGAGAGAGCGAGAGAGAGAGAGAGAGAGAGAGAGAGAGAGAGAGAATAAATAATAAAAGCTTAAATACCCAAGGATGTGTATACCATGTTAGATGATGATATTTCAAAGAAGACAAGCCAGGCAGGAGAAAGGAGCAGAGAGCAGTCAAGTGAGGGGAGGGGAGGGGTGTTTCTTTTCGTTAAGTGGCCAGAAATGGTCTCTCAGTCATTCAGTGAAATTGAAGCAAAGACCAGAGCAAGGGAGCCTTATTGTTCTGGCATGGCACTCCAGGCAGCAGAGGCAAACACAGACGTGAGCATGCCAAGGTAGGGCGTGACTGTCATATTTGAACTCTAGACACCAGCATAGCCTGCTGATGACAGGGAGGAGCCACGTGAACTCGGAGTGACAACAGAAGCCGGGCAATGCAGACTATGCTTGGATTCAGGATGTTAAGTGTTTCAGGGCGAACAGAGATGTGTCTCGTTAACTGGGTACAGACAGCCACAGTAAACATCATCTGTAACTGTGAAGGGCTGGGTGCCTCCTTAAGAGGACCAGGAGCAAGGCAAAGGATATCTGCTCAGTTATTTATACTCTGCACTGTGCTGGAAGGCCTCTCAGAGCAATAAGGCAAGGCGAGGCAATAGAAGAGCCAAGGTTGGAAAGAATCAAAGTTATTTACTCTCAGATGACGTTATTTTTAACATAGAAAACCCTAAGCAGTGCCTAGAGGGACTGATATAGCTAAGAAGTAAATTGAGCAAAGCTCTAGTTTATCAGGTTGATATGTCTATGTGAAGGCAAAAACAACTGGAAAATGAAATAAAAAACATAACTCATGGTAACACCAAAGTCATAAAATTCTTAGGGACAAGGTTATCAAGAAATTTGTAAACTATACACAGAACACTACAAAACACAGCTGAGTGAAAATTTAAAATATCCAAAACTAGAAAGATGTCATGTTTGTAGATTAGTATACACCTACTAAAAAACCACATTGTGCACACTAACTGTATAAAATTTTAAAGTGTTAAATTGTGTATGTGTGTGTGTGTGTGTGTGTGTGTGTGATGAATGCATGTATATCGGCATGTGTGTGTATGTGGAGGTCAGAGGTCAACATGGTAGTCTTCTATCAATTCTCCACTTTATTTTTTGAGGCAGAGTCACTTGAGAGCTGGAACTCACTGATTGGACTCCAGACCAGTGGGATCTGCTAGTTTTGCCCTGAAGTACTGGGGTTACAGACCTGGGCTGCACATGTGGCATTCACATGGATACTGGGAATTCAAACTCAGATCTCAGGTTTGTGTGGCAAGACCTTTGCCTATGGTGACACTTCCCCAATACAGCCTTATAATTCTTTTTGGTCTATTCACATGTGAACAAAAAATTAAAAGAGACTGTTAACAGGGCAGGTCTCCAATGAGGAATAGTCAACCAGTCAGGGGAAGGAAGTTGGGTTGCTTTGTGTGTTTACGAGGAGATACACATCTTTCAGGAAATCAAGCACTTGGGGACATTTCTTTGAAGTTTATAGATATCTGCAGGACGATTCCTTAAGTGGAAGAACTTTCTCTATGGAAAGGAAATTTTGAAAAAGCTTACAATGGTTTGCACAAGGTGATGAGATTTAGAGAATTCTAGTCTTTAGCAAACATATAATGGTTAGCCCACACCAAAGGTCAGTGTCGGGAGGACTAATTGTCAGGTTTCAGGTTAGAAATGTTGCCCTTCTCAAAGTCTCCTATTTTAAAAGGTGCATTTTGTTATCTTCTCAAAAGGAACCCGTGAGTTTATAGGACTTTTTATTCAAAGTGCCTACTTGGTTAAAGTGTGGTTCTCCTTGGCAAGGGTTTTATACAAGGAATAGTCAGGTTTTGTATATGACTGCTCCACATCTGCTAAATGAACAATAGATAATTTGTGGCTTATATGTTCAGAAACACTCAGCTTTTGTGGAGTTTGTAATGATTAATGTATTCTAGATAAAGGAGCTAGTAACTGCCCATACTTGGATTCATTCACTCCTCTCAGTCTTCTTTTCCTCCTCTTCCTCCTCATTACCATTACCACCACCACCACCACCACCGCCGCCGCCACCGCCGCCGCCGCCGCCGCCGCCGCCACCACCACCACCACCATCATCATCATCATCATCATCATCATCACCATCATCGTTTTCTCAGGCTAGTGGGATGGCTCAGCAGGTAAAGGGCCTCGCAGTTAGGTGTGAATTTGATCTCTGGGATCCTTATGATGGAAGGAGGGAACTGACTCTTGCAAATTGTTCTCTGACCTCCACACGTGGCATATGAATGCCCTCGCCAGCCCCAGTTAAAAATAAATAAAATAAAAATAAGTTGTTAAAAATGTATCGGTTTTACCTTTACTGAATGGTCTTGGATGTGGATGATAGGTGTTGTTAGGGGAAGGAGTCTGTTAGAAGCGTTACTAATGCCGTAGATGACAGAAAACCTCATGGTTGGCCTCTGAGATCAGACCTCCGAAGCACAGATGGACAGCATCGGCAGGAGGGCGTGCTGAAGAGGGATCAGGCCCATGTGGCTGAGCTGAGTCCCTCCTGTAGGTCTCTGAGAAGCAGTGAGGTTTCAGTAAAGTCTGCATCTAGGCTTTCTGTTTTCCCAGAATGCAGCAGGGAAGTGGGTGGACAAGTGGAGGTGCAGTGGTCAGTAACCACAGGTGGCCCTTTGACGTGGTGTGAACCCGAAGACCCACTTCTGCCCCTGAGAAATTCAATACTTGGGAGGGAGTCTGTTGGCTAATGATTCACAGGTAGGGCTTTCAGTGGGGTGCCTGCCCGAGTCTGTGGGACTGAGGAGAGGGGAAATGTTGCTGCTGGAACTCTGACCTGAGCAACAGTCTGCTCTGGGTTGCAACAATCACAGAATTAGTGGAGGCCAGAGGCACACACTTTTGGATTGAAGACAAAAGACAGGTTTTAAAGGTGCACACAGTAGCCTTGCTAGTTCACTTTTTTGGGGAAAAATAATCTACTCCTCTAGTCTGAAACTACAGGTGTTTAAAAACATATTCCCTAGATTTTATTGGGGCAATGAACAGCAATCCCATAGAAAATGACTTATGCGTCTGGTGACTGCTTTATCCTGCAGAAACTCTGGACTTCTGAACGTGCCTGGTTGAGAGTGTCTTTCCCCAAGGCAGGATTTTAGTTTTATCTGCCTTCAAAGTTTTTGGGGGCTAAAACTATTTTCATCATGCTCTTAGAAGAGAACTTTTAAATTTCTCCCGTTCATTGTTCATTTATCTTTGTCCTGGAGGAGATGAAAAATAAATTTCGGAGCAGAATTCTGGTCCAGGCAGGGTGTTTCCTCTGCTCAGGCAGTGAAAGTCAGGTGCTTGCGTTCCTGTTACGATGATTGCTTTTCAGGGAACAGGAACCCACTCAGGTGAGCTCGCATGCATGTGGGGTTAGATTAGCTTCAAAGGCTGCCCTCATAAAGTGACATGGGCTGAGCAGCGTAAACAAGAATTGATTACCTCAGTGTTCTGGAGGATTCAGGGTTGGTCTGTCTGATGTCTGTGAGGAAGTGGTCTCTCACCCAGTTCTGGCGTTTTTCTGGCTTGCTGTAGTATTTATTGGTTGTGGAAGCATCACGCTGCCTTCTCACAGGTTGTGTATTTGTGTCCCCACACTCTCCAAGGACACCAATGTATTGGACAAGGAGCCTACTCTACTTTAGTATTACCTCATGTGAATGAATTACATCTACCTTATTTCCAAATTTCACCACATTCTGAGGTCCTTGAAGCTAAGACTTCAATGTTTGCATATGGGGATGGGCAGAATTCAAGCCATAACACCTTGCACATCCCAGCTGGGCCTCTAGAGACAGGAATCTGGCAGCTCTGGAATGTGTATCACTTTGCCCTCAGGCTTGCATGGTACTCTTCTTTGGTACTGACTTTTGCTTGTGGGTTTTCTTTTCTTCTCTTCATCTTTTCTGGTCCCCAGTAACTTTGGCTTGTTGTCATGTTGACTATTTCTGGGGCTGTTTTGGCAATGCCACTTCATACGGTTTGTTGCCCAGGGTTTCTGTCTTTGAATTAACAGTAAAAGACACCACAAGGCTGGAGATACATATGGCTCAGTGGTTAAGAGGATTGATTTTGTAGAGGACTGAAGTTCAGCTCTCAGCACCACCCATGCCAGGGGGCTCACAACCTCCTCTAACTCCATTTCCAGGGAATCCTGACACCTCTGGCTTCTACAGACACCTGTACTCTCATGCATATATTCCCTGTATATACATAAAGACATACATGCACACATACCCATACCTACATACATATAACAAGAGACATCATGACTTTTCCACCCAGCTTGTGGGCTGCCTGAATTTGATTGTTCATTCATCTTTAGCTGCAAGAGAGGCAGGACAACAGGCTGGAGATACTGCAGGTGAAGTCGGCTACTTTGAGGAGACGCAGTGACAGGGCATAGAATAAGCAATAACAGATAAAAATAGCCACACACCCTTCAGCTCTCCTTGCACTGATAGAAATTTTATATTCATGTGAGTTCTTTGAGAACTAGATGCCCCACTGGAATCAAATATGCACAGCTTTTGTTAGAGGCAATGCCTCTGTGGAAACAAAGAATCCATAAAGCCTGGAAATCAGACAGATAGCAAGGCCTGGCTGACCCAGAGTGAAGGAGATGGGGGAGGATGGTTACTCTCAAACTGTTGTGCATCTTGGGAAGGCTGGGCAAGGATGTTGTGGTGTCCTTGAGTGAAGGTGGCTGGAGGGGTTCTATGTTTTCTATAGTGGGTCCCCAACACATTCAGTCACCGGTGGGATCAGGCGGAGTTTGAACCCCTTGTGTTTGGGCCCCTTGCTGAAGTGCAGTTCTAAGTACTAGAAGAGCTACAAATCTCTTTTTTCTCTGTGCTCAAATCTGAGAGGTTTGAGTCCCTACCCCATCAATCAAATATGGCAGAAGTAAGTGATATTCATGTTTTAGCAATGGCCTTCCAAAAACAACAACCCCACTTCCCTCCTAGGAGGACATTTCCTGAGACTGACCAGCTATCATGTGGGACTTCCATCAGGGTTTCACAATGGAGATGCTATATGTAGGGGTTTTGCTGACTGACTCCATAGGGTTTGGCCTTTGACATTTTCATCAGAATTACTGACATTAGAGAGAAGCTGTCTTGAATCCCTCAGCCTAGTTACATACCCAGAGATGACATCAGTTTTTTATGAGATGACATCAGTTTTTTATGAGATGACATCAGTTTGCCATTGATACTTTGTGTGTGTGTGTGTGTGTGTGCAGGATGTGGTACCACTTTATATCAAGAACCTGGGAAGTCATTGAGTCCAGCCTCTGCTAGATAGTAATCATAGACAAAGTATTTTCTTAGTCGTTTGACTAGCGGGCAGAAATGAAGATATTCTAAAGAGATGCCATGTCTCTCAATCTGTCAGACTACAGCATTTGAGGGCTTTTTCAGCCCAGAGTTCCAAAATCATCCACACTCCTCCAGCAAACCAGCTCCAAAGGCTTATCACATAACAGCAGCTTCATTTCTCACTCTCAAGTTTCTAATTTGCTCTTTTAAACTTTGCTGTGATACAATACCCTGACAAAGGCAGCTTAGGGAAGAGAAGTTTGTCTTTGCCTTACAGTTACAGAGTGATGGAGTCCATCATGACAGAAAGATGTAAACCAGGCAGGGAAGGCATGGGAGCAGAAGTAGGAGGCTGGCTGGTCACACTGCATACATACTCAGAAAATGAGGCATAAACAAGAAGTGGGTCAGGTTATAAAGCCCCAAAGTGATGCCCACAGTGACCCACTACCTCCAAACAATGATACTTCCTCTACTTCCTGTGGGTTCCGCAAACCTCCGCACAGTGACCCACTACCTCCAAACAATGATACTTCCTCTACTTCCTGTGGGTTCCGCAAACCTCCGCAAACAGTGCTGTCAGCTGAGGATAAAGTGTTCAAGCACATGAGCCTACAGGCAACATTTCCTACCCAAACCACAGCAGTGTTTGCGCTTTCTCATCCTCAGTTTCCTTGTTTATAAAGCGGGAAGTAGAATTGAATTTACCTCTCGATTAATGATTAAGCACATTCCGTAGAAAATGCCACATACTAAGTCATAAATACAATTCATTATTGCCATTAGCTTATTTTATAAAACAACCATGGTCTTGATATTCTCCACACTTAACATTACCAACTAGAATTACATTATATGGTGACAACTTTTGAAGTACTTTTTTGTTTTAAAACAAAATAACAACAAAAAAACCCCACCCCCAACCCAATGACCCAAATTCAGTGAACATTTTCTCATTTTAATATGCTGACATCTATTATCAGTGAAATTCATTCTGTGTTTCAGTTATGCTAATCAGGTAACACTTCAGAAGGAGATGCAATTGAATTTGTGACTTAGAACTTGGTGGGTTATTGCCTCTGGTAATAGCTTCATCACTTGAAGTTTGAGTATGTCCTTCTAAGCACTTTTCACTCTAGCTAAAGATCTGATTCATTTATATCTTCATTGCTGTTGTTGTTTGTTTTTCAAGACAGGGTTTCTCTGTGTAGCCCTGGCTGTCCTGGAACTCTCTCTTAGGCCAGGCTGGCCTCAGACTCACAGAGATCTGCCTGGCTCTGCCTCCCGAGTGCTGGGATTAAAGGCACGCACCACTATATCTTTATTCTTAAGGTTGTTACCTTCTTCCCTTGTTCAAGTACTATCATCAACATTAATACATGGGGCCTGTAGAGATGGCTCAACGGTTAGGAGCATTTCTACTCTTATAGAGGACCTGGGTTTGGTTCCTAGCATCCACATGGCAGTTTACAGCCATGTATAACACCAGCTCTGGGGGTTCTGATGTCCTCTTCTGGCCTCTGTGGGCACTATATGCATGTGGTGCACATACATGCATACAAACACTCATATACGTAAAGTAAAAATAACAATAATACAATCATAAAACATTAACACATGATCTGTCAGTAATTCCTAATATATAAGTAGAAAAGTTAAATGTTCTTCATTCATTGGTAGTTTTTAAGGAATGACTCAAATAGATCTGTATTGAGTGCATCAGCATATAACTCGAACTGTGTGTATGTTACTGAAATTAAACTCATAGCCTTGAGTGTGCTAAGCAATCAACATATAATTTGAAATAGCAATGCCCTTTGAAGGTCAGTTAAAAATTATTCTTGAAAATTTTCATTTAGACAACATTGGAACTGGGTTTTTGTCAGCTATGTCCTTTGTTAATGTGATGAGTCATGCTGATTAATTTCCTGGTGATACATCAATCTGAAGTCCCAGCAGGACCACTGGCAATTTTTATACTAGGCTGTTTGAGATTAGTCTAACAAACTTTTTTGGCATTTCCTTTTTAGATTTAGCAATCAAAGCTGTTCTTGCTTCACAAGAAAACTTGTGCCTTTTTGTTTTGAATAATTCTAGGATGTTATTATTGTGGATCTATTATTTTTGAAAATTTAGCGAAGCTTAACACGGAATCTGTGGCAATGTAGTACTCTGTAGCAACCACTCACATTTTGTCTTATTGATTTCATTTTTGTGGTTATTCTTGTTACTTTGTTAGAAAATCTATTTTTGTAAATAGTTATCAATGCTACTTGGTCCTCTAGTTTATATCAATGTTACAGTTGAGAATATTTGGTACTCTTTAAATGACTTTGAAAATGTGTTATATTATTTATTTATATGTATGTGTATGTGCATGTGTGAACACACATGTGGGTTCCCATAGAGGCCAGAAGAGGGCCTCTGATCCCCTGGATTTAGAAGTGGTTATGAGTAGTCAGATGTAACTGTAGGGAACTAAACTTGAGCCCACTGGCAAGGCAGTTAAACCTCTTAATCACTGAGTTGGCTTCCAGCCCCACTTCTATTATTATTATCTTTTGGAACAGGTTCTTACTATGTAGTTTAGGCTGGGCTTGAATTCACTATGTTGTCCAGGCTGACTTCAAACTCACAGTTCTCCTGCCTTAGCCTCTCATGTATTGGGCTTGCCGTGTCCTGCTCTGAGCGACCTCTTAAATGATTATTTGTTTAATTTGACCTAGAATTTGTCAATGGTGTGAGAGTTTTCCTCTGGGAAATAGCTACCAATGCATAGGACTGGAAAACTAGCCCCACACTGACCAGAGCCTTGCCCAGTTTCTAGCTTTACTAAAGAAGTTCTCAGCCATGAGCAGTCAACATGTTCAGAGACAACAAAGAACAGCCCTCCCTTCATGTGCTGTCTGAGTCCCCAATCCCCCCGGCTGAGGAGAGAGACTGGCAGGTGAGCACAGGTAGTGAGTGCCACAGCTGTAAACAGTAATCCCCGAGTTCTAAAAACTGAAAATAAATTCTTCTCTCATCCAATACATCCTGACCACAGTTTCCCTTCCCTCTACCACCCCAGCCCCACCTCCCCTTTCTCCATATCCACTCTCTTTTTGTATTCCTCTTCAGAAAAGAACAGGCCTCCAAGAGCCAAACAGGATACAATAAGACAAGGCAAAAGCTCTCCTGTCAAGGTTGGAGAAAAAAAGAGTCTCAAGAGCAGGCAAAAGAGTCAGAAATACACCTGCTCTCACCAAACTAAAAAAACTTCTGTAAGGCAAAGGACACCATCAATTGGACAAAGAGGCAACCTCCAGAACGGGAAAAGATTTTTAGCAACTCTACATCTTATAGAGGTCTAATATCCAAAATATATAAAGAACTCAAGAAATTAGATATCAAAAACAACAACAATCCATTAAAAATGGTGTACAAATCTAAACAGAAAATTCTCAATAAAGGAATCTCAAATGTTAAGAAACACTTAAAAGGAATGTTCAACATCCTTAACCATTAGGGAAATACAAATGAAAACTACTTTGGGATTCCATCTTACACTTCTCAGAAGGGGATGGCTAATATCAATAATACAGTGACAACTCATGATGGCAAGGGTGTGGAGCAAGGGGAACACTCCTCCATTGCTGATGGGGGTGCAAACTTGTACAGCCACTATGCAAATCAATATGGTGGTTCCTCAGAAAATTGGTAATTGATTTACCTCGACCCAGGTATACTACACTTGGGCATATAAAGGACACTCGATCTTACCACAAGGACACTTGCTCACCCACGCTCATTGTGACTTTATTCATAACAGCCAGAAACTGGGAACAACCTAAACACTTCTCTTTTGACATTCTTGAGAATTGAGTGCTGACAACTCCATTCTCCCAGAAGTCATGTCCCATTGACCCAGTTCTCATTTAGTGTAGGAAATCTATAGCTGGAGGCTTCCTGTTAAAGGCTGTCTAGGGGAATATTCTCTTCTAACCCAGAGGTACCCCTGATAAGGAAGAAGCCCCCTGCCTTCTGCAAGAGCTGAGTGAGAGCTGAGGGTTGATCCTCCCACCCCAGGGCCACAGTGAATGAATTGAGCTAGTGTGCTCTGAGCCTGCCTCCCAGCTCATTTATGCTGATCAGTTCCTACTGATTTTTGTCTTTTCCATGTGTACTTGTTTCTTCTCTTCACTGTGTCATTTCCCTCAACTTTATTTGACTTCCTTCTTGAGTTTTAAGCTGGTGTCATATTCAAAAAGGTATTTTTCTTTTAAATATTACTTTTGGCAATATCTTATGAATTTTAGTGTGTTTATTTAGATTTTTGCTATTCTAAAATTGATCTCTCTCTCTCCTTTATCTTTCTCCCTGTTTCTTTCTTTCTTTCTTTCTTTCTTTCTTTCTTTCTTTCTTTCTTTCTTTCTTTCTTTCTTCTTCTTCTTCTTCTTCTTCTTCTTCTTCTTCTTCTTCTTCTTCTTCTTCTTCTTCTTCTTCTTTCTCCTCCTCCTCCTCCTCCTCTTCTTCTTCTTTTGGTTTTTCGAGGCAGGGTTTCTCTGTGTAGCTTTGCGCCTTCCCTGGAACTCACTTGGTAGCCCAGGCTGGCCTCAAACTCACAGAGATCCGCCTGCCTCTGCCTCCCGAGTGCTGGGATTAAAGGCGTGCACCACCACCGCCCGGCTCTGTTTCTTTCTTTCTATCTCTTTCTAATATTCTTTAAAAAGACAGATCCTCATGTAGCCCAGGTTGGCCTTGAAGTCACTATGAACTGAGAACCACCATGGATTCTCTTTAAAAATACTTTAAAACATAATATTTTATATTATGTATGTGGGCATTTTGCCTGCACATATGTCTGTGCACCACGTGAGTGTCTGATGCTTGTAGAGGCCAGAAGCGAGCATCGTCCCCTGGAACTGGAGATACAGAAGTTTGGGAGCTTCATTGCAGGTGTTGGAAGCCAAATCCAGGTCCTCTGGCAGAACAGTCAGCACCTTAATCGCATCTCTTCAGCCTTGAATCTTGAGAACCTTGAATTTGTCATCCTCTCGTCTCTGCCTCGTAAGTGAGATTGGGGTGTGCACTCCTTCTTTTTCTCTTAAATACTATTTCACAGCAATAGTTTCAAATCATTACTGTTGCATAACTTCATTACTGTCTAATTTTGATGAAGGTGAGGCAAATGTAGCAACCAAGCTTTGGTCTCTTGGTAGGGTCTCAGTAAATACTTGTCCTCCAGAATATTTATAGTGTTTTCAGATACTTGTCAAGTACCTAAAATGTACAAGTCACTGTCAGAGAGGGAGATGGAGCTTTGGGTCTCCTTCTTCTTAAGGATTTGCTGTTACATTGTCTTCAGTCTTCTTTAAAATCAATCACCTTCTCTACTCTACTGAATTATTAGTATTATCATGTACCTATACTGTCCATAACACATGGAATAGGAGGAATTTGGAGCAATTGTGTTTCCTAATACCTCACATCTGTAGGTCTGATAGTTTACATGGCAAGGGGGATATTACAGATGTGATTCAATTAAGGGTCTTTTCTTGTGTGTGCCTGAGTGTTTTTGTGAGGGTCCATGTGTGTGCAGATTGTTCACAGGCCATCTCCACCTTTTTTGTTTGTTTTGAGATGTGATCTCTCACTGGCCTGTAGCTCACTGAGCTGACTAGCTAAGGAGCCCCAGGGATCCCCCTGCTTCTGTCTCCAAAGTGCTGGTGTTACACATGTAGTCCATTTCGTTTTTTTACATGGGTTTGGGGGATAGAACTAAGGACCTAATGCTTGTATGGCAGACACTTGACCAGCTGAGCTGCCTCCCCAGGCCCTCAACTGCAGATTTCCAAAAGGAGAAATTATGATGGATTATCCTGCTGGGGCTGATGAAATCACAAGGGTCCTGATAGGGGTAGGGAGGGGACTGAGTCTGAGAAGGAGACTGAATGATAGAATCAGTCCCAGGTGAGGTGCCAAGGAAACCAGGTGCATCTACAAGGGCATAGATTCTTCCTGATTCTCTATGAGGAACACAGCCCTGCCAACCCTTGGAAACTGTGACCTCCAGAAGTACAGGGCAAGACACGCACATTCTTGGTGGAGCTTTGCTAGCACAGTGACAGTAATCTCATGCAACCATGACTCTGCCCTCACCTCTACTCTTAGTCACCTCTGTGCAGTTAAGGTTCAATATCTTTGCCACCGTAGGTACCTGGTATGAAGTTACCTGGGTCTTTTGATGTCTTCCTGTCAAACGCTGGTCCACTGTAACATTCATGCTAATAAAATGGTAACAGGCTGCACTGCACAGTGATTAAACCCAACAGAGACCAAAACCTGGCTTGTGGTTGGTTGCTAATGTTCTTAATGTTTCGGAAATGTATTGTTACAAGCAATACATCTCAAAATTTTCCTAAATCTATTTAAGGACAATTTCTTTTTACAGAAAAATTTAGCCTCTTACTTTAGTCAATTTTTTTCTGCTTGATCCGTTGGCATTTTCTTTATTGTTCATAAATTAAAACTTAACTATTTCATTTTCACTTTCTCTTTCCATTTGCATGATATCTCATTGGATGAACTTCTCAAACACAGCAGTTTGTTTTACATCGTAATGGGAGGTTTCGAGGTAGGATATATATTCCTTTTTCAAAAATCCATATCCATTAAAAATGACTTTTGAAATTACACATAAGGAGATAAAAATGAAATCATCCCCAGAATTTGGTTCCGTGTCAGCGACCATTATAAGGTAATGGCTAAAAGACACATAGTTCCAGGGAAAAGTAAAAAGTAATGTCATAACTAGACATTTTCTTTGTGAACTCAAAGTCCTCGGCTGTGCAAGAAGGAAGGGAAAGGGAATCAAAGCTCAGGAATGATGAAATTAACGACTCGGAGGCCTTGAGGTGACCACGGTCAGGCATCACCCCATTTCCTTACTTAGAGTTTGTATGTGAGGATTGTGTCTTGGGCACTGTTTGAAGTGCTTGGGATGCAGCTGTGAGCACTCGGCCCCATGAGGCTTATTGTGATTGATATATTATGCACCCCAATAAACTTATCTGGGGGTCAGAGAACAGAACAGTCATAATATTAAACATGGAGGTTAGGCAGTGGTAGCACACACCTTTAATCCTAGCATTCTGGAGGCAGAGATCCATTTGGATCTCTGTGAGTTCAAAGCCACACTGGAAACAGCCAGGCATGGTGACACATGCCTTTAATCCCAGGAAGTGATGGCAGGAAGCAGAAAGGTATATAAGGTGTGAGGACCAGGAACTTTAGGCTGTTAAGCTTTTAGGCTTTTAGCAGCAGCAGTTCAGCTAAGATCCATTCGGATGAGGACACAGAGGCTTCCAGTCTGAGGAAACATGATCAGCTGAGGAATTGGTGAGGTGAAGTTAGCTGTGCCTTGTTCTGCTTCTCTGATCATTCAGCATTCACCCCAATATCTGGCTCTGGGTTTGTTTTTATTAATAAGACCTTTTGAAATTCGTGTTACAGCTTATATTCTAGTAGAGAGGTCAAGAAAAAGATAAGCAAGGCTAATGTATGCAAGGGTCGATGATGGTAAGCATGGCAGAATGAATTAAGTCTGGGGGGAAGATGGGGTGCATGAAGCATTATTATTATTTTATCATATATTATATATAATTATGATTTTAGATATGAAAGTCAAGGGTGAGAAGGTGGTGGTAGTATTTGACTAGGAACATGAGTGAGGTGTTCAATAAAAGTAATTTTAGTAACTATTTAAACACATTAAATTAAATACTGAGTTTTCTCTAAACATCTAGACAATAAAATAGAACATAGGTTATCAACTTGCAAGGACTTATTTCAGTGTAGTAGTTAAGTGTGTGTGAGCTGATTCCAAAGTTACTGGTTCCAAGGCTGACTCTGACACATCATAGGTTTTAGAGCAAGGCAAATTAACCCTCTGCAGTACAGTTTTCACACTTTATTTGGGAACAAGAACAACACTTATTCATAGGACGATAATATGGGTAAAATGAACCAACATATAAAGTACTTAACAGTGAGTGGAATAAGTTAGGTACTCAATAAATAATAGCCATTTTTATTGGTATTATTATTGTCCCAATAATTTGTAGAGAGATTAGAAAGAAAGGCAGGCATTCAGAGTTTGAGTTTCTACTTTTCAAAAGGGAAAGTGAAGTTATATTGCTCTGTTGATGAGCATGGATGTTAATTTAATACAGGTCATCACAAATCTTTTATCAGACTTATGAGTAGGAACAAACCTGATTTTTAAAATAATTTCTGCAGAGAATAATAAAGGAAACCAGGAAAAGAATGCATAGAATAACCTGGTTGAAGCCTAAGCAAAGGAAGCAATTATGATATTTAATATAAATGGACTAAATCTCCATATTAATAAGGTTCCATCTAATGGAGAAATTTTTCTTTAGCTAAGAGACCTGCTTCATGCAAGAGCACATCATTATGAAATGAAACAGAGGCAAAGAGATACAGCAGGTGAATTAAAAAAATAAAGAATGATAAGCAGGTAACAGTAAAGGTCATAACAAAATGGTTAGTTCACAATATCAATAAATAGATGCAAGTTGAAACAAAATGCCTTAATGTAATAAAATATAACTTGCAACTCCAGATTTTGTTAGAAGCATAAAGTAGTAGGGACCCTGGGCAAGGAAGACAGCTGAACCGGTAAAGCACATGCTGCCAAGCCTGAAGACCTGGGACCCATGTGGTGGAAGGGGCAAGCCAATTCCCACAAGTTGTTTTCCGTGTGTACCATGCCATACACATGCATATATGCACACACTCATGCAAGCACACACACACACACACACACACACACACACACACACACACACACACACACACACATATCCCTCACTACTATTAGTACTACTACTTTTACTACTACTACTATTAAAAGAATATAGTAGGGGAACTTAACACTCTCCCAAACTTCCATATTAGAGTAAGAAGATATAAACTATACATAATCTTAAATAAACCGATCAATAATCTTAAATTCATAGTTTGGAATATGATTTTGTCACACATGAAGAGAAAGTACTTTTTATTTTTCAGACGAGCACTTACTCAAATGAAATCTGGATGTGGCCAAAACCCAAGAAAACCTCCAACATATTTCAAAAGCAGAAGGCATGCCGGTTGTAACAGTCAATTCTGAATGCAATTTCTTGTTATACTAAGGTGAGGATGTGCCTTATCTGTCATTCCTGTTGAGTTATAGGTGTCTTATGGCAACTCTTGCTCTCTTGCAGCAAGCGAGGCACACCTGAGTGCTGTGGCATCATGTGGGGTGCCGAGTATTTTCTTATCTGTAGAGTAACTGCTGCATGGCTGGAGGATTATACAAGGTGATAGAAAACTCCAAAGCAGTTCAAATAAGTAACCTCTGATTGTAAGCAGCCATGGATGGATCTTAAAATGTGATTTAGGCAAAGCTCATACAAGATCCCTTGTTGCCTCAGTTTCCCTGACATGCTTAATGGCAGCAGCCTGGAGGAGAACTAAGCAAAGATGTCTGAATATATTTGGGTAACAGAATATGAGAATGATGAGGCCATGAAACACGAGCAGAAGACCATGACATGTTATTGCTCTTCACAGTTACAGCCCGGTTTCCAGGGCATGTGGCCCGCTGCTACAGGAACCCAGTGCCTCAGTGTATGAAAGGTGTCTGGCTCAGGGAAGGAATTCTGCATTCCCCTGCTGCTGGCTGGGGGAATCTGGTCCAAGCTGTCTGCTGTTCTGAAGATAACATAAGGAAAATGGATGAGAGCTCTGCTTTCTCAGCAGTCAACCTGGAAACTGCAGCCTGGACTCACCAGTGGAAGACAACATGAGCAAGACTGTAGCTGGAAGTTTTCTTGTATCCTGCAGCCGCTTGGTTCCAAATAAACACATATATACTTATATTAATTACAAACTGTTTGGTCTATGGTTCAGGTTTATTGATAGCTAGCTGTTATATATTAAATTAACCTATTTCTATTAACCTATATTTTGCCATGTTGCCGCAGTGTAACCGGCATGCTGGCATCTTGTTCCTTGGGTGGCTGGATGGCATCTGCACTGATTCTGCCTTTCTTCTCCTTGTCTCTCTGTTTGGATTTCCTGCCTGACTCTTATCCTGCCTTGCCATAGGCCAAAGCAGCTTTTTTACTAACGAACGGCAACAACACATATTCACAGCATACAGAAAGACCATCCATCCCACAGCACAATACCCTACAGGCTATGACAACACTTTCAGAGATGGTCCTATGGTGCAGCTCGAGAGAGATCTTAACACTAGAAGACTTTGGCTTTTTGTGGAATATGAAACCCATGAAAGAAATATCCTAACGCCATGTGGTAGCCAATGGTGTGACTGTAAACTTCTGAATCTAAACACAGCCCAGATGAGCCTCGGAGGAGTCAGCTCCTCCGGTGTTGTGCTGAGGACACGACTGCCGGAGAACTTCAGTGGTTTTTCTGTCAGCATGGGGAAGTGGTGGGTGCCTTCCTTCCCAAACCATTCTGGGCTTTTGCCTTTGCTGTGTTTACAACGATAAGGTTGTAAAATCTCTTTGTGGAGAGGATTTGATCATTAAGGGAATCAGTGGCGTGTATCTAATGCAGAACTAAGCACAATAGTGACAGGTAGTTAGGAAGAAGTGAAGGATTTGGTGGTAATCCAGGTGGCTTTGGGAATCGGGGTGAGTTTGGCAATAGAGGTGGTGGATCTGGCTTAGGAAATAACCAGGTTGGTAACATGGGTGGAGGGATGAACGTTGGAACCTTCAGCATCAACCCAGTGATGACAGCTGCAGCGGAGACTCCTGCAGGGAAGTTGAGGTCTGATGGGCGTGCTGGCCATCACAGAGCCAGTCAAGCCCACCTGGTAATACCAAAGCCAGAGCAGCATGCAGTGGAGCCACATCAGGCTTCTGCTTAGGGAAGTAACTCCTACAGTGACTCTAATTCTGGTGCCTGTCTTGGTTGGGGGCCAGCATCAAATGCAGGGTCAGGCAGTGGTCTTGATGGAGGCTTTGGCTTAAGCATGGATTATAAATCCTCTGGTTGGGGAATGTAGAGGCAGTGGGTTTTGGTTGATTGGTTGGTGTAAAAAGGTAGGAATTCAAATTTTTCAGAAATCGTGGTAAGTATATATAAAATATATATGTACTAAGATTTTCAGAGTGATCTGTTCAGTTTGAAGTACATTCAGTGCTATTTTTTGACATTTTTATTCAGAAAAAGAGGAAAAGCTAAATGAATTTTATGTTTTGTTACATAAAGGATTAAAATATTGGGTGGCTGAATGTGAACTTGTTTGTCCAACTGATAAACCAGCACACAACAGTTCATCCCAGAAGGTGTCTTTGTGACATTTTGTCATTGGACTTCTTAAGTTCTTTGCATGTCTAAAGCAGAAACCATTGGTTAGAATTATACTCTTTTCTCCTTATTTTAATTTGGATCATACCCCATGGATTTTTTCCTTAGGAACACCTCCCTTTGGGGATTATGATGTCATGGTGTTTGGTTCTTTTGGTTCTGTTTTTAATACTTGTCTTCCTTCATATATGAAAGTACAATATGAATCCTTCATTTAGTCTCTGTGGTTCATCTCATTATGAATGTGTGGGAAAGAAGCACTTCATCGAAAGAGGTGCTGTGAAGAGGAATGCTCCTGTCTCTGTGCTTTCTCATCCAAGAGTTCATCATCACCCTGCCCAGGCTGGCTCCTTGATGGTAGGTTTCTATTTTTATCTGCTACTTGTTATTTCATGGTGTCGCACCAGCACTGTGAATGGGAGGCTATGATATGGAACCAGAAGGCTGTTTGAAATTTGGAAGCCTTGTGTGGGATTGATGGTGACACAGAAGCATGCAAGGCTAATATGAGTGAGTGATAGAGAGAGAGAGAGAGAGAAGAGAGAGAGAGAGAGAGAGAGAGAGAGAGAGAGAGAGAGAGAGAGAGAGAGAGAGAGTGCACGCAGAGACTTGAGGGAAAAATGGATATTTTCTAACTTGGTGAGATGTGTCACTCAGTCCTTTGGAGAGAGATTATGCAGAGAGTAATGTAGCAAGTAATGTGAGAATGTTTTTGCACCAAAGGACATCATCCATTGGAAGACTTTAAGCTTTGTTCTTTGAAAACCCACTTTAGTTGAATGTGTTAAGTGAAATGATGCTTGTACTTCCCTCCCCATCTGTCAACTACTGTGGATGCTGTATGGTGTGTGTTCTCCTCTGTTACTGATATGGAAGTGTGGGAACATGAACTGAAGCTGATGGGCTGGGAACATTGACTGAACTTATGTGTTTTGCAGGAGGGCTTGGAAGCAGAGCTCACCAGTGAGCTCAAGTATCTCAAAGAAGGCTGGAAATTCTTGTGACTGTTAGCTGCTATGAGAATGCTGCCTTCTGAAGTTCTGTATTCCGTGTTGGGATGCTTCTTACAACAGTTGTCATTGTTGAAAATTCTTAAATAAAACCAACTTAAGTAATTAAAAAATGAGGGGCTGGAGAGATAGTTCAGTGGTTAAAAGTGTGTGCTGCTCTTGCAGAAGGACCAAGTTGGGTTCCTAGCACTCATGGTGAGTGGCTCATAGCTGTCTGTTACTCCAGCTTCAGGGGGTCTGGCTTCATCTTCTGTTCTCCATGGACACTTGTATTCATGCACATATACCTATGGACAGACATGCACATAACTAAAAGTAAAAATAATTAGAAATGTGAAAATGATGACCACTAAATTCAGGATAACAAGTGTCTCCAAAAAGGCAGAGACCATAGGAGGGGAAATTTGTTCTTGAAAGTAAAGTTGGTATTAATATTATGATTTTAATAAGACTTCTTTAATCATTTAGTTATTTAAGACATGTCCACTGATTACTCTAGTACCAAAAAGAAAACAAAAGTTTAACAGCTTATCAAAAAATATGTCACATGAAATCTATGTTATTTGGCCAAAGGTAGTCTTACCCAAGGGTAAATGTATGCACATGTTGAACATTTAAAAAAAAAAGAAATGAAATGAATAAAATTCTTAAAGATTGGAATAAAACATACAACAATAACAAAGCCTTAAGAAAATACTAGTGGGAGGATATATATATAAAACTCTATACTCTATATATAAGTCTATATATATGTGTGTGTACACACACACACACACACACACACACACACACACACACAACTTTATAAATTAAAAATAAGAAAATTAAGAAGTGGAATCCCAATCAAAGTGATAAATCTTCAGAAGAACTGGCTTGTAAAATAAACTAAATGAATGGAACTAAAATAAACTAAAATAAACTAAAAAAAGAATGTATGAGCTCTTGGAATAAGACAGAGAAATGAACAGTAAGTGGAGAGGAGAGTGAAATCCTAAGAGATTTCAACACATCAAAGTAGACAATGGGAACATTTCAATGACACGGAATAACTTTCTGAAGGTAGAAGTATTAAAATCCACTCAAGATATAGAAAACCTTCTAATGTAATCATTAAGAATGAAATTAAAAATCATGTCAGTTGTCTGAAAATATAGGCTCCAAAGTCATGGAGTCTTTGAAAATTGTTCATTTAACAGTTCCAGGAGCAGTGCAGCTCACCCTTTGCTGGGAGCTGAAAACACGTGTGTGTCCCTTTAGACTCACCCCCCTCTTCCATAGTCATCTTCTGTACAGAGATGCATCTGTGGAAGGGTGCTGCACCCTGCGTTCCCCTGTGGGGAATCCAGCAAGGGAGGGGAGGGAAGGAAGAAAGGGGGTGCACATACTCTCTTCTCACTTCATGCAGAGTGCTGATGGGGGCTATGTGAGGGCAGGATGAAGGTCGGTTTTCCTAATGTGATCATTTCCCTGTTACTGAGTCTTTGCCGTTTCTGATGACTCTTCCTCTCTTCACTCTCTTAGGTCTTGTTGCGAAAGCAGAGTGAGGGAGATGGCAGTGGACCTTTTCATCCCCATCTGAACGTGCAACTTCATTAACTTTCCCAGAAGTCCCTCAGTTTGACTTCAGTATTTGCGTCTTGCTCCTACTCTCAAGGATGCAGTTAGCAAGCATGGGACACAGCATCAAATATGACATACGAGCCTGAAAAGGGTGGAGCACCAAGGAAACACTAACAAATCTTACCTTGAATTATTAGGAAGAAAATGCTAAACAAGACATGGATAAACCAACTTGATAAAAAAGTCACTGCGAGTCTCTTTTACAGTGATGGCAAAACAATACAATCAATATATTTAGGAATCAACTTCCGAAATGTAAAGAAACACAAATGTAATGCTCTGCTGTTGTGCACTTGATGGACGGTAACACAATGGTTTAGATTATTCTTTAACGGGTTCCACACTATAGACCAGCTGACCTCAAACACACAATTCTGCGCATTACTTCCCTACCGCCTACCATCATCCTTGCTACTTACTTCTCCAGTGCTTAGATCACAGACTTGAGTGACCACACCCATCTTCCTCCTCAGAGGCTGTGTTAAAGGTGTGGTTCTCAGTCTGTGGCACTGTTTGGAGGTGGTGGGACCTTCGGAAGGTGGCCTGAAGGGAGGAAGTAAGGTCACTGGAAGTGTGTCTGTGAAGGGACTCTCAGACACCAAGCTTTCTTCTTGCTCTTTGCTCCATGGTGGGCATGAAGTGAGTAGTCTCCAGGACACAGACCTGCCCTGACATCCTGCACCATTATACATTACAGATCAATGGGCCAACCATCCCCACATGGCAACCTCCTGACTGTGTGCTAACCGAAGCTTTCCTTCTGTATGTTGGTTTTTCTCAGTTATTATTATTATTATTATTATTATTATTATTTTTTACCCCAGCAATGATTAAGATCATGGCTTAGCACCTAACAGACTCAGGCTGATTTTCTAGGTCTGCCACCTAGTCTCTCTTAAGAATCCCCAAAGCTCAACACTGAGCACATAGCTTATTTTGTCTAGTATGTGCTTATCACACATGGAGCCTCAGTGCGTTCCCTAGTATCCAATAAAGCTACACATGGCGATGCACACCAGTAATCCTAGCACTTGAGCAGTGGAGGCAGGGGGGTCAAATGTTTGAGAATATGTTCTACTACATAACGAGTTTGAAGCAGCCTGGGCTACATGAGTAACTTTCTTAAAATAAATCAAATGCATAACAAATAAAGTAAAATAGGAAAGAGAAAGAAAAATTTCTTAAACTCACTTTTTTTGCTATTTACATTAGTGATAATAGTGACCTGTCCTAGGGTTCGTGTGAATAAATTGAATTACAGAATGTAACTCAGTGTTTTGAAGATCACAATAATTAGAAAATGTTGGAATGGCTGTCAGTTTTCCCACACTTGATGATAATCTAACATAACCCCAGCTGAACTGAAAAATAACTTTGGTGAAGTTCCAAAGTTAATTGAGTGGAAAATAAAAACACTGAGACAGTCAAGACCTTTCAATAAAGAGCCATGACAAAATCCCAATGCTACATTTTTAAAGTGTGTGATGAGGATGTAAGGGGAGGGACAGAGACTTAAAGGAAGGGCCACATAAAGATTGATGAAAACAGACTCAAACGTATATAGTAATTCAGTATATCACAAAGGGTGCAGTATACGATAGTGCTAGAGATGAGGATTTTAATCCTGATAGCATCATTGTTGCAGGTGGACAAGAAAACATTTTGATTGCAATTTCACACAGGCGAACAAGGTAAAATTCATATAGATGAAAGTTTAAACATACCAATACCCAGATCTTAGGGAAAACATGTTTTATTTTAGTTTCTGTACGTCCCTTGACCTTAGTGATAAATTGTTTAAGCTCTCTGGGTCTATAAACTTTTCTATGTTTTTTGAACAGGTTTGCTTGCTTGAACACTTGTGATTGCTCTATTATTATTGTTTTAGATTTTGGTACATGTCACTCCCATATGCAATACCTGTACAGCAATGTGTAATGACATGAGTTTTGCATTTTTGAATAGCCCCCCTCTGTTCTTGGGGGGTGATGAATCCACGCGCCCTAGGTGCCATTCTAAACTCTCCCATGAGGATTCACATAGCATGGACTCACAGAAGAGGTGAACCTCGCAGGCAGAGGTCATCTCTGTCACCTCTTTAACCCACAGGCTTTACATTGGATTCTATAACTGCTCCGTTTGAGAGCAGTCTACTTAGTTAAGGTTGATGCTTTATTTCCATCAAGATGCTCTCTTGCAAGTGCTATGCAAGAGTGGTTTGCATCTGTTAGGGAAATAAGCTGCAATTTTCATCTTTCAAGCTCTTGGACTAGCTCTGCTTTGTGGGAAGGTGGCTAGGATTTTCTTTGTGATGACTATGCAGTCCATTTCTGTACCCAGAATGCTCCATTTCACTCTCATTATGGAAAGTGCTCCAATTCCTTTTTTCCCCCTGATTTTGAAGTGATATTTTTTATAGATTTAGTCCTATTTGGAAAGTGGCAGAAATATGGAGGCAGCCCTGAAAAAATGACACCTGATGTTTGTACTTCCACTTCTGGTAGGCTGAGACTAAAACAGTTATGTGTGGAGAACAAATGGAAGTAGAAACTGTTAAAATATGTGTGATACATGATGGTCAACATATCTTTATCAGGAGGAAACTTGGAAATATGGACTGTAAAAAGAGAAAGTCTAGAGATCATAGCACATAAGCATGCATGAAGAGACTAGAGGCATGGCTTAGCAAGTGGAGGTCTTGGGTCATGCATTTGTGAAGCAATAATGCTATTTGATGGTAAGGTTGGGGGCAGAACTTAAAGGATTGAATTCTATGATGACTTTGCTAAAAAATTGCCCTGTTGCCTTGGAGACAGCACTTCTCTTGGGGCCTCAGCAACTGCTCTAATGTGAGGATACTGGATGAAGTCATTGTATTTTGTTATACTGTGATTTCAGTATCTTTCTATGACTCTGTAATGTATCTATGAGTTTTTGATGAATTTTAATTTACATCTTTCTTTTGTGTGTGTGTGTGTGCACATGTGTGCAGGTGGGTGTGTATATACATGCATGTAGAGGCTGGCAGTCGATATTTGGGTGTCTTGCTTAATTGCTTTCCACCTTATGTTTTTGAGACAGGGTCTCTTACTGAACCTGGAACTCACTGATTTGACTTGGCAGGATGGTCAGAGAGTTCCAGGAGATCCCCTACCTCTGCCTTCCCAGTGCTATGTTTACAGAATGCATCCTCACAATAAGCTTTTTATGTGGGTGCTGGTATTCCAACCCAAGTCCCTACACTTGAGCAGCAAGCACTTTCTCAGTTGGGTCATTTGTTATATATTCACTGTGCTTGGTGACGAGTTTCACAAAGGCATTTTCATATATCATGTACTCGGACCATATTTCTCCTTCCCATGTATCGGATTTTTCAAAATTATTCTTGGAAGGCTTAGTCTCCTTTCTTTTTAAGTGTATTACTAGGTGCTCATAATATTAAAGAGAACAAGACAGATTATCTGATCAGACAGGGACAGATCCCTGGAACCTGCCACAAGATCCTCTCACATGGCACCAGTTCCTGCTACTCCTCAGGAGCAGGGTACTCCACAGAACTCCTAGCATGCTTCAAAATCACACAGGAAATAGATGAAAATGGAGCGATGTGCCTGGGATTATAGTTCAGTGGAAGAGCCTGTCCCTAATACATTTGAGGGGCTGAATTCAATCTCAGCACCAAAATAGAAACCAAGAGAAACCTACACCAAACATGTAGGCTGAACTGTAAGAAAATGCCAATCATGCAGTTCAGTTAATGACCAAATATCAGCAATTTCATGTGAGTCAGTCTCATGACAGGAAGTGGGTAGCTGTAGCCACCAGCACCCATATTACTCTCTTAGATGGATCTAGGATTTGAGGTTAGTGTGTGTGTGTGTGTGTGTGTGTGTGTGTGTGTGTGTTTGTGTGTGTGTGTGTGTGTCTGTGTGTAAACAGAGTATTCCAAAAGCTACATATGCCCTTTACTGCTGTGCCTAACTTCTACTTCAGGTGGGAAAAATTTGCTTCCTATATTCGGCTTAGTAAGCCTGCTTGAATGTTTATAATTGCAACAGTTTTTTTAAAAATTGACTTTTAATTAGCAGTGAGAAGTGATCACAACAGGAAATGTTTTAAGCCCTTAAAGAATGATTCTCATGGTTTTCTGAATATGGAAATGGATCTAAATAAAACTCACTGTTAATAAAAACCTCAGCCTCTTTCTCTTACCTGCTCTTGCTTTGTAGACGATTGAATCCATTTTTAGTAGGCCATGTGTTATTAAGAAATATATTAAATAATATATTAGTCAGGGTTTTTGTCACTGGGAAGAACTACTCTAGAGAATCAGATGAAAGGAGGAAAAGTTTCTTCCTTTGGTTTGTGTTTCAGGTCCATGGTCAGTTAGTTCAGTGGTTTCTGGGGCCTTGAGGAGGAAATATGTCAGGAAATGTGTGGTGAAGGAAAAGTTCTGGGAGAGATGGGAGAGGGAGAGAGACTGACAGACACAGAGGGAGAGGGAGGAGAAGGGGGAGATCAGGGAGAGAGGGGAGGGGGTAGGGAGGGAGGAGGGAGGTGGAGGGGAGAAAGGAGAGAGAGAATCCTTCGGGGACCCACCCTCAGTGACCTGCTTGCCCAGCTAAGACCATCCAGCTCTAAAGGTTTCTACCACCTCCCAACAATCCACTAAAAATGACTCTGCTGACGGACCAGTGACAACTTCAGAACTGAAACACCCACAAGGCCTCTGTTACTGCTGTATTGGGAACCAAAGCTTCAGTACAGGCCTCTAAGGAGGTGGGGGCTGGGCATCTCAACACAAACCATTCCAGAGTGTCTTCAGCAGCACCCAGGTTTCTATTGATGGGTTCGTAGAAATGTTTTAGAGCAGGTGATGGGATGTGACCCAAACTCCAGACAGAGACAGAGCATCTCACTCCATGGAGAACCTAAAGCCAAAAAAGTTAATGCTGTTGATACAACTTCACATAGATCTTAGGGCAAAGAGGAAAATGTTGACAAAAGCTATAATATGCTTAAATGAAAATGAAATTCAAATAGAATCTTAATCACTGAAGTGAGTGGAGTGGAACGAATGATGTTAGCTGAAATAGTAGTTAATTTTTCAGGACGTACCACCGAATTAATTTACATTTGCAATTTAGTTATGAAAAATAATAGTACCAAATATATGGGACCGTCTTGGTTTTAACTTAGTACTCTCTGGGAGTAGATGGATGGGCAGGGTGGTTACTTTCAAACAGAGGCACTTGAGGCTTTAATTCATTAGCCATCCGAGAAGGAATAATAAATACTTCAAATAAGCAGTGCTTTTCATATCTGCTCGCTAATGAAATTTTAATTAACTATAGAACCAATTATAAGATTCAGGAGGAAATGCTGCAAGATTAATTTTTAAAATGGAAATTAAAGCACTCAAGTAATTTTTCTGCTTGGTTTTCTGTAGAATGCCTTCCCGTTCTTTTTTCTTTAACGTTTAATCATCATCAATGTGAAGAATACATAGTCTTCTGTAATAGTTTTCACAGTCAAATTCCTTTTTATTACTTATTGCATGCATATAAAGTTTCATACACATGTGTATGATAGTTTGGGAAGTACAAAATTTAGATAAATTATTAGCCAAGAAAGAGGCCCTTCCTGCTTTACATGTACTGAACATCTTCAGTGAGTCTCTTTATATGCCAGTTACTTGAACAGGCAGAACTCTAAAACACAAGCATTTGTCTGAAAATTTTCCACTAAAATCTCTTTTATCTTCTTGTCAAAAAGGTTAGGCAATAAACAAGCATTACTTATAATGCTTTTAAAAATAATTGTTAAAGTCAGCCTACAGAGTTTCATTGTGGTATTTCCAGCCAAAGTACATGTGATCATACTTTGTTCTGATTTATCCCCCATCTCTCTCTCTCTTGCTGGTGTCAATTGTCCTGCCTTCTGTGCTGCGTGTGCGTGTGTGTGTGTGTGTGTGTGTGTGTGTGTGTGTGTGTGTGTGTGTGTATGTGTGTATGAGGAGACCTGAGGACAACCTTGAGTGTTGTTCCTTGGGTGCTGTATCCTCTGCTTCTTTTTTGAGATAGGTTCTCTCACTGGCCTGCAGCTCACCAAGTAGGGAACTGAGCTCCAGGATTCACCTTTTTGCCTCCTCAGTGTTGGGAGTGCAAGCATGCTGTCACCCCAACTCTTACACTGTTCTAACAGGAGGGACACATTCTTTCCTGGAGCTACTTCAAGTGCTTGGACAGTGAGGTTCCTGTTGTTGTCTTCAGTAACCTTTTCCCTTCCCTCCCATCCTATCCCACCCTATCCCACTCCATCTATCCTTCCACCCCTCACCTTTTCTCTCCCATCACACCCCACTCTATTTCCCCCCTTCCCACTCCATCTATCCTTCCATTCCTCTTCTTCTCCCTCCCCTCTCCTCCCACTCCATCCCAACCCTGTCCATCCCATCCCACCCCTTTCCATCCCCACATCCCTGTATTACATTAGCTTTTGGGAACAGCTTGTTCACTGGTAACTTGGAGAGAGGCAGATGGCCTCAGTGTTCAGATGGGATGAGAATTATGTTTGAGTTTTACAATGAAAAGTAAAAGATAACTTCTAGAGGCCCAATTCCTGTGCACTGTAGTTTTCCTGTGGCATGTCTGCAGAGAACAGCTCATACTGTTCAAGAAAATTCATAGAATTCAAGAAAAGTCTCGGTTGCTACTTTCCTTCTCACAGTCCTTCCTCCTACCACCTCATCTCACTAAGGCGTGTTTTCCCAGGGTATGAAAAGCTTTAGATGCTATGAGAAGGGCATCTGAGTTCTGTCCGTGCTCTGAACTTGGCTAGTGTGGTCCAGTAATGAGCTTCTTCCACTGCTTTGAGTATTGTAGAAGAATGCTCCCTTCTAAAGAGATTGTGCTGGGTGTGGTGGTGCACACCATTAACCCCTGCACTGGGGAGGCAGAAGCAGGCAGATCTCTGGGAATTTAAAGCTAACCTGGTGTCTACATAGTGAGTTCCAGGTCAGCCAAGGCTCCATAGTGAGTCCCTGTCTCAAAAACCAAACCAAACCAAATGACAACAAAAGAAGGTATTAGAGAAAGAGAGAGAGAGAGAGAGAGAGAGAGAGAGAGAGAGAGAGAGAGAGAGAGAGAGAGAGAGAGAGAGAGAGAGAGCCTTACAGAAAGAGATTTCTAGGGCTTCTGCCGGTAATGACTGAGGCATTCACAAGTGTGTTCATAGCTCAAGATGAAGAGTCAACAGCTGGACCCAGGGCTTCACTAGCTGAACATTAAGTGTTTCTTTTACATGTTACTGAAAACTGAGACCATTAAATTTTTGAAGGTTGCTGCATGCAAATTGTAGGTGAACATTTTGTTTCTTTTAGACGGGAATTCATCATTTGCTCAAGTAAACTTGTTTCTAAGACCCTTCATAAGATATTTATTCTTTTTGTTTGTTAGTTTTGAGACAGAGTCTCACTCTGCATCCCAGGCTGCCCTGGGGACTCATGGTCATCCTCCTGCTTCAGCCTTTTCAGTGCTGAGATTTTACTGCAGCTTCCATGTCCAACCTCATAAAATATTTACTCTGTTTTCATTCATCTATAAAATATTTAATATTTTCTGCTTTATGCTAGCAAAAATATGCTAACTGATAAAGTAATTTTTAGCAGTACATATAATTTCTGTCATAAAATGCAAGGAAATTTTGGTTCTGGGTCTATTTTATAGATATCTCTTGTTGAGTAATAGAAGGAAATTGAACACCTGAGTTAAATGTATGCATGCATTCACACACACCAAAGGACTATAAACCAACTGAGACCACTATTCTCACTTCATTAATAGCGCTTAAACCTAGCTGTCTACTGTACTCATGTGTATATGAGATGGCATTTTGTCACATTTCCAATTTGGAAGACTGTAGATAAATTATGTTATATTAGATATGAAAATGTTTTATCTTAATGGCTTTTAGTAAGCATCTGACTATTTTACAATGATTTTTATATTTCTTGTTTTATTGAAACAGGGTCTCATGTATCTCAGGCTAGTCCTGAACTCACTCTGTCATGAAAAAATGACCTTGGGTTTTTAATTCTCTTGTCTCTACCTTCTAGACAAAGGAAGCTTTATATTGGACCCACAGGGCTTTGTGCATGCTAGGCAAGCACTCTAGCACCAGAGCCATGATCCCAGCCCTGAATTTTATATTTCTAAAAATATGTGTAAACAAACACTTACTGGATGAAAACTTAAACCTTGCCACTCCATTTAGCTGATGGTTTAGCAACATAGTTTGCCTTTGCACAGTTACGGTACATGGTATATTTTTCCACTGGTTGAACAAGTTGACCCTGATGTTCCTGGATTTTGACCTGTTTCAAAGATGAATTAAATGTATTATTATAGCCGCTCCTTCCCTGTCTGATTAAATAAGACGAGAGTGAATGATTTATAGGCATGAGGCTGGGCATGGAAGAATCCTGGTTTTCTTCATGCTCTAAACTAATCCCATTGACTTAATGATGGGATAACAATATCTTGTACAGCAAGGCAGCTTCAAATTATCTGTGGTCAACACAATAGAAGAACTCAAAGAAATTGCCATTTGACATTATTTTAGAAGTGTGTGTGTGTGTGTGTGTGTAAAATTCAAAGGGGGCTGGAAAGATGGCTCAGTGGGTAAAAGGGTGCTTGTTGCTGATCCTGACAACTGAATTTGACCCCTGGAACTACACAGTGAAGGAAAGAATCAACTCCAAGTTGTCCTTTGGCTTCTACTCATCTGCAATTGCTTGGCATGAATGTACCCCCCTCCACACACACACACACACACATACACTAAATGAATGTAATGAATTTTTAAAAAGTTTAATAGAATTTAAAGAGCTGAGTGATATTATCGCACACCAAAAAGTCCTCATTTCTATTCACTTAAGTGTGTGCTTGCTTTAATATGTGATGTCCTCAGCCTGGCAAATCTTTAAAATCCACCAGTTCTACAGAACTCTTTAAACTTTGAAAGACAGACCTTGTAGCCAGGCACAGTGGTACATGTCTGTAATTCCAGCAACCCAGGAAAAGAAACTTCAGTATCAATATTGAGTTAAAAATGGACTAGTGGACATACAGTTTTCCATTATTGTTTTTTGTGAGGATTTTAAGGATTTGCCAGCTAGAGGTTTCCACTGCAGGGTACGGTGTTCTTTTTGGTGACAGCTTTAATATCTATTTTTTTCTCTCTTGTAGGACTTGTTCTCTGCTAGTGGCCAAGTCACTTGGTCTTCAAGAGGAGGCAGTACAAAGGCAGGAACACCACAGCTTTAAAGATCAAAAGCTTGCTTTAATATGC
The DNA here is from genome assembly GCF_049852395.1 of Peromyscus maniculatus bairdii. NCBI lineage: Eukaryota > Metazoa > Chordata > Mammalia > Rodentia > Cricetidae > Peromyscus > Peromyscus maniculatus. The sequence continues at coordinate 160,424,585 of NC_134854.1, read as the reverse complement.
AATGTCCTCAGCTTGCTGTCCACCCGAATGTCCCTTGAGCTCTGGCCCCAACCAGAGCTCTGTGTCCCCAACATCAAACTGCTCAATGTTTTTGACCAATCAGGCCGTTTGTACCTGGTGTCTTGGTACACTATGTTTCTACAGTTATGTCTTCACTATCAAAGGAACAAGTGAGAACAAGCAACTAATGGGAAATTTCCAGAATATTGTGATAGAGAGCTGCCCAGAGCTGAAGGTCAGAGTGCCTGGGCTGGGTGGGAAGAGCAGACAAGCTACAGCCAGAATAGTTTGCCAGCTATGATAGTTTATGTCACCAGAAGGGGTCCTTAGACAGATGAATAAGTAATGTTCATCCCTGTGTCATGCTTGTTTTCTTTAGGGTATGGGGATACATGGTTCAGTTCATCATGTAGGAGACAAAGAACGGAAATTCTCTGGGTCAGTGTCTGGCCTTATCATCCATAAAGGAAGGAGTCATCTGTGTCTTATGGGAGTGGGGAGGAAAAGTTCAATTGTGCTGTGAATCTTAGTGAACTCAAAGTGTCTTTAACTGTGAGTTATGACCCCATCCGGGGTTGTGTGACTGGATATGGGAACTATAAAGATTTTGGCAAGTGTAAAAGTTTTCTGGATGTACAACGCCCCCAAATTAATTCAAAGTAAAACATGTAATGAATTGAGGTGTCTTTGATAGTTACCGTCTATATTGCATCATGAGGAATTTTTGCAGCCTAGGTCTGAACACATATGCACACTTTGCACACTGCACACCATTACACCATATACCACCAACAAACCCTGCCTGAAATGCAGCTCAGAATAGAGACTGTTGTATGTTTGGGATTACAGTGTTTTGGCTGTACATACAAAGCTTTCTGTACCCATACAAAATGGTTTAGTTATGGAAGACAAAGATTTTTTTAAATATTTTGCTGCTATCAATCCTTGGCATGCAAATATCAAATTAGCATATCTTTGTATTGTTCTATGTTTGCCAAACAAGCACATCACCTCATCAGTATGCAAATTTGTTTTAATCTTTAATAAGTGGTAAAATCATGTATATACCAAAGAACTGCTTTAAAATAAATTTGCTATTGACTACTAGTAAGTGTTTTATTGTATGTTATGTACCTAAATACCTAGGATCATGTACAAGTTTCTTAGGAGCCATGCATGGACAAATTTTAAGAAGCATTTATTGAAGTTACCTGGGGAAGGTTTCATTTCAGAAAAGGCTTTCTCGGAGAATAAAAGGGAGATGGGTTTTGGGAAAGAATGGGTAAAGACGATTAACTTATTTTTCTAGGGCTGCAGGATTAAGGTCAGGTTTAACATTGTCACCCCACTTCTGACTAGCATACTGGTGTTAAAACTGCCTGTCTCCATGACTTTCCTTTCTCACAGTTGGGCTCCCAGGAGCGGCCTCCAAACAGAGATTAACTTACAGCTTTCATTGGATGTTTCTAAAATGAGCAGCTGTGGGCTGTTTGGAGCAGCCTTCAGGAAACCAGTTCTGGTCTCTGGCTTGTTTGTGTACAGTTCTGAGCTAAGAGAGAATAATTTTTTTTTTTACATCTTTTTAAGAAAATTGTGAGAAAACAAAAAGATATTGCTGAGGTTTACCTTTTGTAGTTGCAGAGGCTAAATTTATTACCCAGCTCCTTTAGAAAGGTTTGTCTATTCCTGGGCTAGAAGTGGGTGGAGGAATGTAGAGACGTAGCAAAGGTCTAGTCAGTCCTGCAGATGCCTGGGAGCTTTTTACACAGCCTTATTGACCTGGTCAGGTGTGTGTGTGTCCCTGTCCATCCCATTCGTGTCCCTGTCCATGTATCCGTGTCCATGTCTGAGCCCCTGTCCATTTGTCCATGTATCTGTGTGTCTGTCTCTCTGTGTCCATCCTCATCCATGTATCCATCCATGTCCCTGTCTGTCATCTGCGTATCTGTCTGTTTATCTTCTCTCTCCACTCCCCATCTCTCTGTGTGTGTCCCCATCCATGTCCCCTTCCATGTATCCATCTGTGTCCGGGTCCATTCGTCCATGTATCTGTCTGCCTGTCTGTATCCATCCCCATCCATTCATCTGCATATCTACCTGTCGGTCCCCCCCCACCGTGTGTGTGTGTGTGTGTGTGTGTGTGTGTGTGTGTGTGTGTGTTAAGACAATCACAGATTTTCCAAGTGTGGTTCAGCCTATGAGTGTGAGCTGCTCCTGGGAAGGGGCTGTGATCATGTGTATGACCCTAGTGGGGCTCCTAATAGCAAGAGATGTGGTCACTCCAGCCGTGAAGGTAGGGTAGGGGTTCTGGCAGCAGCCACCATACCAGCCTTCTCTGACATCCTCAGAGAGAGTCTGGTACCCTCTTCTGCTCTCCCACAGGGTGAGGTTTGTTGCTACTTATTATGTGATTAGCTTTTCACCGGCCTCTGTCTCCTGCTCAGAGGAGACCTACTTACAAACAGGAATGCTGTCTTACTTCTTTTTGTGTTCCCAGTGCTGAATACAGGGGCTGGCACATGGAATGGGCTCAGCAAATATTAACTGAATGAATAAATACCCTTGCTTGCTTATGTGAGATTGACAACTAGGTAGGAAGCTATCTGGAGCTCACTGAGCAAGGTATCGAACGGCTGTTTGGAAGCACATGTCTTATAAGCAAGAGCTTGGTTTATTTCCATGAAATGTTTATGACTGGATTTGACATTTACATCCAAGAAGAGCGGAACGTGCAAGTTCAGTCCCACATTAGAGTTGGAAATCATGCTATGTGTGTTTGCGGTGGGGACAGTGAGATGGCTCAGTGGGTAAAGGTATTTGTCACAAAGCCTGACAGACTGAGAAACACACAGTGAAGGTGAGGACTGACTCCTACAGGTTGTCCTTTGGTCTCACACATGCACACACACACACAAATATAATTAAAACAACCATTTAAAATGAGGTGGCTGAGAGTGATGGAAGAAGAGTGACAGAGGAAGACACCTGACATTGACCTCTGGCTTCAAACACACACGCACACCTGCACCTACATGTGCATATACACATGCACCACACACACACACACACACACACACACACACACACACACACACACACACTATAGCAATAATTGCTCTCTGTGAAGACATCTATCCAAAATACAAGTCTCCTCACTGTGTTAGCTAGCATTGAACCATCAAGATACAAACAGAGACCCATTGCCTGGATTGCTTTCCAAGATTCACAGTTCCTGGTACAGGGACATTTTCAGGACCATAACTTATAAAAAAAAAGTTGATAGATGGGCTAGAGAGATGGCTCAGAGGTTAAGAGCACTGACTGCTCTTCTAGAGGTCCTGAGTTCAATTCCCAGCAACCACATGGTGGCTCACAACCATCTGTAATGAGATCTGGTGCCCTCTTCTGGTCTGCAGTCATACATGCTGTATACATAATAAATAAATAAATCTTAAAAAAAAAAAGTTGATAGAAATTCTATATGCTCTAAGTCCAGTGCTGTAGAACATTGTGGGTCAGAGTTTATACTTTGCTCTACTGATCGCTGCTGAACTCATCTTCAGATGTTCCCATGACATGCATACCCTTCGGAAGTGTTTATTGTAAGCATTACTTTAGGATTTTCCATCATTGCATTTCCAAGAAGATAGAGGGGAATTTTCTAGTGTGCAGTTAGGTTTTTATTTTTGTTGTTGTTGTCAAATTTGACACAAACGAGGATCATCTGGGAAGAGGGAACCTCACTTCACAAAATGCTCCCCCCCCCCAGTTTAGTCTATATGTAAGCCAGTGGGACATTTTCTTGATAATGATTGATGTGCAAGGGCTCAGCCTACCATACATAGGTGGTGCCACCCCTGTGCAGGTGGTTGAGTTGTATAGGAAAGTAAACTGAGTGAGCTATGAGGAGCATGCAACATTCCTCCATTCCTCCATGGCTTTTGCTTCAGTTCCTGCCTCAGGTTCCTCGTTGAGTGTCTGCTCTGACTCCCCTCAATGAAGAATTGTGACCTACAAGATGAAATAAGCCCTCTCTTCCTAAAGCTGCTGGTGGTCATGGTATTTGTCACAACAGAAACGTAACTAGGATGCCAGCTAGTTTTCTGAGTCTGGACTTACAATCTAGGAGGGAGGGAATCGCTATGACTTCATAAAATCTCTTCTCTGCCTCGAGATTCCAAATGCCCTTTGGCTCAGTGCCCCAGGCATGCATTTCAGTTATACACTTAAAATATTCATGTATATATTTTGAGTTTGGCTATTGTAATGTCTGTAATATTTTCCTACTGCTATGAAATGAACTGCAGAAGAGTATGATATTTTTGAAGAATCACATTTTTGGGTTGGATATAAATTGGCTATCTAATACTCAGTCTCACACTGTTCTTTGTGCCAGAAACTCCAGGGTCTCTCGGGAGTGCATGTGATTTGTAGTCAAGGGCACCAGAGCATCTCCCATACCCATTTGAAAAATGACAACTCGATTTCCCTTCACAGTAATTTCCCAGAAAAAAGAAATCTGACTAATAATTTTACAGTTAATTTCTTCCAGTGTAGCTCTTGGTTAAAACAAGAAATGGATTTTGTCTTTGTGACGCCATTGCTCCTGACATATTCATTGAACTATCCTAAGTAGAAATTAAAAAAAATGAATAGTTCAGCAACTTCTTTCAGCTAATTTTCTTTGCCATTAAGGAGGGAGGGGCAGCATGCAGATAGACATGAATGGAGTTGAAGGTGATGGGGTGAGAAACAGGACATGTAGAAAGTGGATGTATGCCTCTGTGCAGCAGTTCTGGAAGAAGGAAACTTGTTATAATTTCGAGTGAGCCCCAAATGAAGCTATGTTGGGTTTTCACAACCAGGCTTTTGAAATCTTTGGGCCTGCTATGAAATACCTGAGTTTGGAAGTTTACCTGTTAGAATTCCAACTCCTTACAGGTCTGCTTTCTTTCAGTATCTTCTAATCAATGGCCTGGACCGATGCCAGTACACGAAGTCAAATTCACTTCCAGCAGGAACAGTGGTAGGGCAACTCCTTAGCTTTCAGCTCGAAGACTTCAGTGTCAGATGTGTTAGCGGCACTTTGTCAAAGCCCCGGGTGACCTCACCTTGCCCTCAGCTTCAGCCCTACTTCTGCAGACCTGCCACTTACGGTGTGAGGCAGAAATGATGTGGGAGGTAAAAGCAGGGAGAGAGTGTGTGGTGAGAAGGTACAGTTCAGGTCATCTTTAAGTTCCTGCTGCTTCTGAATGGGCAAAACAGTTTTTACTTTTTGTTTTCCCTTCCATGTTCATTCTGGTGTGTGTGTGTGTGTGTGTGTGTGTGTGTGTGTGTGTGTGTGTGTGTGTATGTGTGTATGTGTGTGTGTGTATTCTAGGGACCTAACTCAGGCTTTACCCTCTGAGTCATCTTGTAAGCCCTCCACCTCATTTTTTTGAGCCCTGTCTCTCACTGAACCAGGAGCTCACTGATTTGGGTAGACCAGAAAGCTAGCAATGCCCAGCAATCCTGTCTCTGCTTTGTTAGGACTGAGGTTCTGTGAGGTTATAGGAAACCACCACATGCTGCTTTTACTCAGGAGCTGGGGATGGAAGGTAATGCTTGTGGACCTTTACGGACTTGGCTGGCTCCTACCTCTATTTCCCTTGCTGTGCTCTCAGGATCTTCGTTTGGGGTTGGCTCCTTGCTTCTCTTCTTTTGGCTATTAACTTAATCATTTCCTTCCCTGTCCTCACAGTTCATTTACTTTCTTCTCACCTGTAGTATATTTAAAAAATTACGAATAAAGTGTGAAAACAATTGATGAAGTGAATGTGGGAATATTTATTAAGAAATATTGGGGCACTGGAGATAGACCTTGGGGATTTAGAGGGCTTGCTGCTCTTAGAGAGGACTGGAATTCAGTTACTAGTACCCATAACTGCCTATAACCCCAATTCTGGTACCCTCTTCTGGCTCTTATGAAGACATTTGCACACATCTATGCACATGAATGCATGCACACACACAGACACACTTGCACACATACCCACAAACACACACACACACACACACACACACACACACACACACACACACACACACACACACACACAAGTGTTGTCATCAGACTTGAGAGGACAACACTGTTACGAACCAGGCAGTAAAGATAATCTCGGCCAGCATTCTCTCCAAAAGGTGGGCCACCTGAGTGCTGTTAGAGTCACAGATCATGTTCCAGAGTGGAAAAGCCCAATCTGTCCAATTAGCAAATCATATCCACACTACAAATTCTTTATTCTTCTAAGGATGGAGCCTGAACAGAGTCCTCAAAAACGAGGGTACTTTACATCCTCTAAAATAAGAGTGAAAAGTGGCTGGGGAGATAAGAACAGTATGCTAAAAGTTAAATTTATGTAACAAAATTAATTCAAGAAAGCTGTTGTATTTATAACCAAGAAGAGGGAATTGTCTTTTTGAGCAGAGGTAAAAAGAATGTAATATACAAAAATTTTACTCCAAAAAGCTGCCTGTGTGCATGTGTGTGTTTCTAATGACTTTACTAAATGAACTAAAAGATAAAATATACAGAGTGAATGTTAGATACTCATTTCACCAATAACTTCTTTGAAGTGTCAGAACCTTTAGGTAGATGATGTCTGATCCCTTCATTGGCTCCCTGCGAGGCCTTTCTTTGCTAGTGTGAGTGGGCTTATGTTAATGGCTTTCTGCCCCCCCCTCCCCCGCTCTGTTTTCTGATTGGGTTTGCTGTTGAGGAGTCTGGAGAGTGAAGAAGGTAGAAGGATCATGTTGATTCTTCCCTGATGGTCTCCTCAGCTGGGCAACCTCCTTCCTTAAGGACTTCATATGTTTTTTTTAAAGCGCATGCAGGTACCGGTTAAGACAGAAGCAGGCAGGCCTTACAGCCTGAAGAGATCAGGCCACACCTCTCTGCAGCTCTTCCTGGGATAGAGAACCAGGAACCTGCCTGTGCTGTGGCTTAACAAGAGCTTCTAATTTATGGTCCTAACCAGTACTTGGTTTCTCCATGTTTTTTTGTCAGGCACTATGTTGAAATAAATCACGTGATATGCAACTTCCTGCCAGCTTCCCCAAAACCTTAATAAAAGTCTGGCATTTCCTTTGCTCTTGAGATTACTCAGAGGATCTTTGCAGAAAAGACCCCGCAGGCCTCCCCCCTGCAGTCCCTCCAATGGCAACATTCTCTCTCCCTGTCCCTCAGGCCTCCCACCTGCCATCCCTCCCACAGAGGGTGGCTTTCTTTCTTTGGTCCCTCTTAGTCTCACTGTCGATGAAGCCCTTTAAGGTCCTGCTTTGTGATTTTCAATATATTATGCAGTTTCTATCAAATGACCTTTTCTCTCAATAAACATTTCTGAAGGAATAATTTGTCAGCTTCCTTTGTCCAGGCTCACTGCTGCTGAGATTGTCTTTGTTTCTTTGTTGTTATATTTAGCACCTTCATGGTGACCTGCCGAAGAGACTTGGCTCTTAGTGTCTGGTAGCCACCGCTTCATCCAGACACGAAGACCTGATTTTTTTGTGTTGCTTCACCTCTCTTTGTGGCCCCATATATTTGTCCCTAAGCCTTTTTTATTAAACATTTGTATTTTCCAATTTGCCATATTTTGTGTTGAGGTCCACAGTTATTAGGGAGACATTGGACCCTCCTTAAGGAATCTATGTCAGTTAGATGTTAATAAAGACTCTAGGAGCCATAAGGTCACATGTCAAGAGAATGTCCTAGGCATAGAAGACCTTTAAAATCCTAGGCTATGCTTGGAATAAGGACATCTGGATGTTAGAATCCTGAAATGTGCATGTAGTCTGAGAAGTTTTCTTTGCTTTGGATACTTATTCATTCATTCATCAACCATTTACTGCTCGCACAAAATCAGTAAAATATCACCTCGATGTTGCAGGCTTACAGCCCAAGAAGTGTCTCATTTCAGGGTTGAAATAGAAGGAAAAACTGAGTATCAGTGAAGTAATGAATGCATTTTCACCACCTCCCATCTTGTAAAAGTAGTAATAGTTAGAATAAAGACTTGAACTTGGGTGTCCTGACACAGAGTCTCCTAGTTTTCTGCTCCCTTGCTAATAAATGAAAGGCACTTTCTTCTTTGTTAAGAGAAACAGGAAAATATGTACACCTAGATTAAGATGAACAAGTCTCATGCTTAATTAGAAATACATTTTGCTCTAATCTAGGGATAGAGAAAGTGCATGGTGATCAGTCCTGGCTTTTTGGAAAAGATTCTGGAAGCCCACAGGAACCAGAGTGGTCCATAATAAAGAGTAATAAGCTTGCTCAGTTCTCAGACCCTGGAAGGCTAAGGGAATTTGAAATGTACTCTCTAGTCCATTGATGTGACAAAGAGGTGTTTAATCAAGATTGTGAATGATATCAGCGGGTAGTCAGTAAAGGGTTATGAAAGTTAATTGAGGAAAGCTTCATCGAATAAGAAATGAAGGTAGGCCAATTAGAAAACTTATTAAGTGGGAAGTAACAAAGATTATTAATAAGTTGGCAAAGAAAAGAAACAAGAAAAGCACTTACAGAGATAGAAATACAAAAACCGATGATTTTTAGGAAAGGGGAAAATAAATGTACCTATAGTTTTCACTTGACATTGCTTCCAAGAGAGTGCTTAGAGGAGAGAAAGGGAGGGAGAGGGAGAGGAAGAGGGAGAGGGAGAGAGAGAGAGAGTGACAGAGACAGAGACAGAGACAGAGACAGAGAGAGAAGAAAAGTTAGTAACTGCAATTTCCATGCCAGTCACCTTATAGAGAAAATTTTCTTCAGGAAATATACTTGGTATTGATGTGGCATAAGCTAATGAAATACGTTTCCAGGTTTTGCACCATATTGTTTTAAATACTAAATTGATATTGGTTATCAAGACCTCTGTGGTTAGTTAGACCCTCCCTTCCTTCCTTTTGTGTTTTTGTGAGGTAGAAATCATGTAGCCTGGCTGGTCTCAAACTCACTCATATAGATGAGGATGACTTTGAAGACCTGATCCTCCTGCTTCTAGCTCCCTAGTGCTAGGATTATAGGTGTAAACCATCCTGCCCAGCTCCGAACTTTCCCAATGTTGCTGAGGGATTATAAATTTGTTAAGAATGTGTCTGTAGAGCATTTGGAAACATGCAGTGTGAGCATTAATGCCTTTGTCTCTTTTCAATATGAAACTTGGGGTAATTTGTTTTAGAAATAACCCAAAGTGTAGAAAAATATATGCTCATTGTAGAGTAACTCATAGAAGGAGAAATCCTAAAAAATTAAATTATATATGAAGAAAGAAATGGTTGTCTCGTTATGGTATATTTATAGAATGAATACCATGTAAATAATTAAATTGACATGCTTAAGAAATTTTGAATGATATGGGGCCAATGCTTATGATACATGCATTATGTAAAAGATTATCAAATATAAATTTTTGTTATGTATCCTTAATGTTGAAAACAACTCCACAAAGTTAGATGGAGAAAAATAGATCAATACTTTACATTTTAAGCACTTCCTACCATTTGTACATGTGACAGATATCTAAAAATATCAGCAATATTTTTATATTTAATGGTTTTTGTTTTTCTTTTAGAGACATGACATCATTTAGGCTAGTCTCAACTTGAGTTTGTGATCCTCCTGTCTCAGCCTTCTGGAGGCTGGGATTGCAAACACAGGAAGGCTGGGATTGCAAACACAGCTAATGATGTTATTGTCAAGGCTGAATGTTGGAATGTGTGACGATTAGTACTGATCACTAACTTGACAAAGTCTAGGATCAACCAGGAAAGAAGGCCCTGACCTTACCAGTAAGGCATTATCTAGACTAGGTTAACCCCTGGGAATGCAAGTGCATGATTGAGTTACTAGAAATCTGAAGACCCACCCCAGTTGTGGGTGGCATCTTTCCTTGGAAGTAGGTTCTGGACGGCATGCTAAAGGGAACGTGAGCTAAGCACTGGGCTTCCTTACCCTCTACTTTCTGACACTGGGTACAGTGTGACCTCGCTCCTGCCACCAGCACTTCCCTGCCAAGATGGATCATAGTCTCAAACCATTAGACAACACAAACCCTCCCTGTCCTTAACTTGCTCTTGTCAGGGTATTTTCTCATAGTTGTAAGAAAGCAATGATATAGATGGGGAGCTAAAGGTCTCTGGAGTTTCTTCCATAGACTCTTGGGTCCTGTTCTGGAATGATCTAGAAAAACCACTCACCCCTGTAATCACAAACTACTTAATGTTTCTGTTAAAGGGTTTTTCTGATGGCTTCATTTTAGTTCAGGAGAACAATTTTATTTTCTGCTTTATTTTAGGATTTGTTTTTCTTTTCTTTTCTTTTTAATAGCAGATGAAATCCTGGATTTGGTCCATGTACAGTGAGTAGTCAAAATGGCTTTCACTGGGCAATGGATTTCTGGGAAATGATTTTAAGAAAACAGGAATTAGGCATAGTATTTTAAGGTTACAGCAATATTTCCTAAAGTGTGGTCCTGACTGGTAGCCTTTGTATCAGAGACACCTCTGATGCTTTGATGCTTGTTTTAAAATGCAGATATGCCGGTGGTAGGGGGGGTGTAGCTCAGTAATAGAGGGCAAGTAGTCTTAGGTTCAATCTCAAGGGAGAGAGGGAGAGAGAGAGAGAGAGAGAGAGAGAGAGAGAGAGAGAGAGAGAGGCAGAGAGAGAGAGAGAGACAGAGAGAGAATGTTTCAGAATGGACTCTGAGAATTTGTGTTTTTTAAGACATATCCAGAGAATTCTCTAATAAAGCTAAAGAGCCAGGAGTGAGCAGACGGCTCAGCAGGTATCGTGCTTCCTGTGTAAGCATGAGGACCTGAGTTCTAACCCCAGCACCTGAGGAAAAGAAGCTGGCATGGCCACTATCTAGGAGTGACATGTGGAGACAGGAGGATCGTAGAGGGTCACTGGCTAGCCAGGCTACCCACACTGATGGGCCCAAGATTCAGTGAGAGACTGTCAGAAAATGATCAAAGAAGACACCCAACATGGACATGCAGCTTCTACAGGCATGTGCACACACACCCCACCCACCCCCACCCCCACAAGCATGCAAACACCATGTACACACAGAAGTCAATAGATTAATAATAAATAACCATTTGTTGGGGGAAGGTTTGATGTTTAAAAATTCCTCCATGGGCTCTTGTTTTTCTAGTGTTTATGGGACGGAACCAGAGCATTTTTCAGTTGCATGAATTCAAGATACAAACTACTTTCCTTTACAGATAAGTCAGGATTGGAGGATGAGGTCTACCGACTGCGTTCCAGTCCTTGTTAGAGATTTCAGCAGGGAATTCACTGAAAGAACAGTTGGTAGAGATAAGATCCAGGGAAGCATGGATCGGGCGATGGCACCCAGGACTGGGTTGAGCTGTGTGCTGGCTTGCCCTCACAATGTCAGCAGAGCACACCATGCCTGGGTGCTACTTGGTTTTCTCCTATCTGTGGCCAATCATCTGCCAGAAACAACATAGGAAAGGAAGGGTTCCCTTCTTCACGGCTTTAGAGAGTTCAGTCCGCGGCGATCCTGGCTCCTGACCATGTTTGGGTAGACATCCTGATGGGCGGGAGCCTGTGGGAGAGGGCACTGCTTGCTTCATGCAGACATGAGGAAGCAGAAAGCAGCCATTGAAAACCATGTCCCCAGCGACCTGCTTCTTCCCATAGGCCCAGGCTCTAAAAGTTCCCAGAAACTGCCCCGAATAGTGGCATCAGTTGGAGACTAAGTATTTGGAATCAAGGCCTTTGCCATGGGAAGGGAGCATTTCACGTTGGATTCTTCACATGATCAAACAAGCCTCTCCAGATAGCCGATCTCATGGAGTATGACATTTAGTCATTCTTTCCCCCATGTTTGTCCTGAGGATGGAACTCAGGTTCAGGCATGGTAGCAGGGACCTTTCATGCTTAGCAGCAGGTATCTTTATATGCCAAGCCATCTCACGGGCCCCACACTTCACAGGCTACTGTAGCAGCCTGAACAGACTAGATTAAGATGTTATATTTCTTGGTGATGTGAGCAAGTTGAAACCTTAGTGTTTTTTTAAAATATAAAATGGGCTTAATACTAGAACCAGACAGATAGGAAATGCTGTGTGTAAAACATTTAGTACAAAGCTTGCTATGAAGAAAGCATTAGGTTTTTAGACCCTGCTATTCTCAAAGCCCAGAGACTTACAGCAATTCCACATTCTCCTTATGAGGGTGTGGGGAGGGAGGTGGAAGCAGCTTTACTAATCCCCTTCATTTTCATGTGTCTGAGTGTTTTTCTTGTATGTGTATGCAGTGTTGAGCACTATGTATATGGAGGATCCCAGGAGGCACTGGGACTCAAGTTACAGGCAATTGTGGGTCACCATGTGAGTGCTGAGAATTGAACCCAGTTCCTATAGAAGAATAATAGCCAGTGCTCTTAACTACTGAGCCATTTCTCTTGCCCCACAACTGAGAGATTTGAGATAAACTCATTTCATAGGATATCCAAACCCTATGTCATTTATTAAGATCTACCTACTTCTGGTTGGTCTCAGACTGAATGGAATAATGTGAGGTAGCATTTTCAGAGTGATATGCATGTGCAGACCTACTCAGTTACAAAGAGAGGCTGAATTCACAAACATATAGATATACAGGCACATGGGTACACAGACACAGACACACACACACAGAGAGACATACATATAGACACACATATAGAGACACACACACACACACACACACACACACACACAGACACAAGACAAAAACACCCCCAACATATACACAGACACACACAGAGAAGATAAAAACACCCCCAACAGACATACACACACACACACACACACACACACACACACACACACACACACACGAACACACAGGAGTCACAGTCTTAATCCTGGCAATTCCCCCTCTATCAAGTTATTTTAGGCTCTCATAAGTATCTCTGAATTTGTGACAGTTAACATTATGAGATATATCCACCCCTTTTCCTTGCCATGTTTGTCAATACCGTCTATATAAAATTATTTCTTATTCTCTTCCCTCTTTAAAATTGCATGGGACTAGCGGCAGGCTAATTACAAGTCCAAGAACTTCTCAGCTATATGCAAGCACCCATTCCCCAGAAAACAAACATTTAGCTTGAGACAACAGCCAGGAGCAGTCCTTTATATTATCCAGTTGCAAAGCACACTTCTGGAGTAAATGACATATCCTAACTTGGGGTACATCACCAGATTCAAGTCAGAGAGGATCCTCTGCCAGTCAATCAAGGTGCGGGTCACTGGAAGGTCCCTCCGTAGAATTTTTCTCAGGGCTTCATTGGACAGCTCCTGTAACTCTTCTAAGACAGCAGCTTGAAACTTATTCTCTTGTTCTTCCACAAGCCTTGCAAAACTGAGAGCCAACTGGGCTTGATTGACCACCTCCAAGCTTTCCTTCAGGTCCTTGGAGATTTCAATATGAAGATTGACACACCTGAAGAAGTGAGCTTGCACAAAAATTCTTCCTGTTACTTGGGTTAGAAATGGGTTTACCTGGAAGATCCACTTAGACTTCCAAAGACCATTCCAACAGTCTCCATTGTCGTAGCTGTGGTCTTCTATGCAAGCGATTAAGAATTCTTTATTTTTGACTGTTTTTCTCAGCACATTGCAATTTCCACTTGGGTAGTGATCATTCACGTAGAGTTTTAAGGCGCACAGAACAACAGATCTCAGGTACTCAGTCTCATTCCGAATGATTCCATGGCTTTGGATGTCTCTCAGCTGATTCTGGAGCAGGTCAAACCTGAAAGAAAGTTTGCTCTGATAGTCAAAGAACCGGAAGTCACCCATCACATTGTGGTGAGACAGGAGGACTGGGTTGCCATCGATGCAGAGTGGAACACAGTATTTCTGGCAGTGCTGATGGCCGGCACACTCACCCTGATGGTGCATGAGCTTCTCATCGCGGATAAGCAGACAGAGATCATCAAAGGCATTCACAAATTCCCCAGGAGGAGCCTGGACTAAGAGTCTACGGATGACCTTCTCTTTCTCTTTCCTACTCAAGACGCTGAGTGACATGTCTAGTTGCAGCAGAAGCAGAGCTTCTGAAATGAATGGTGTTCACAGGGTGAGAAAGCGATCCATGCCCATTCAAGGTGTTAATCATTTAAGCCTTAGATCAGTATGTCCGCGCATGAAGATGGGCAGTCAGACAAGCTCTGTATCTCCTGGTGAAGTCACAGAGAAGCATGGAACTTGGAATGATGTCACAATGAGTGCTCAGAACCAAAGAAGAAAATGATAGTCACCCTGACGCTGTGGTGCCCGGCCCACCAGCTCTACCAATTGTGAAGGTTTTAAGAACTTGCTTCCTGATGAGTCTTCTCCGCAAATGGTGTGTCTTTTTCTGTGTCCATTATGTGTTTTTGGCAGTCTAGAGAAGTTGCCTGGGGTTTGTGGTTGATGCTGGACAGTGTGTTGTCTCTTCAGCTGTCATAGGGCACTGATTTCCACTCAGGCCCTTAGGATAGCTGCCCCACCCTTCAGGGTGAACATTGTGATGAAAGGTCTGAGGGGTTAGAAACAAGATGGGCAAAATCAAATGAGATACAATGAGGGCTGAGAGATGGCTCAGTCAGTAACGGTGCTTGCTACCAAGCTTGACAGCCAGAGTGTGATCCCCATGCCCAACATGGTGGAAGGAGAGAAAAGACTCCTGCAAGTTGTCCTCTGATTTCAACACATGTGCTATCAAAGTGTGTGCGCACACAAAAATAGAAACACAAATGGAGTTTGTTGAAAATGCCGGGGGAATTGAAAATTCTCAGAACATAAGAAGTCAAATGTTTTATGCAGGGACCACATCTTTCACGTTTTCTCTGTGTGTGTGTGTGTGTGTGTGTGTGTGTGTGTGTGTGTGTGTGTGTGTGTGTTTCATGTTTTCTCTGTGTGTGTGTGTGTCTTTTATGTTTTCTGTGTGGTGTGTGTGTGTGTGTGTGTGTGTGTGTGTGTGTGTGTGTGTGTGCACTACTTTCAAAGAGCAAAGGCAACAGACTGTTCTCTGCCTCTTCCCTAGAAAAGCTGCAGCAGTAAGAACACCTGATGACTATCACAAAGAGGGAGAGTTACTTCTAAGACTAAGGACAACACCTTAGGCGGAGAGACCTCTATGGGAGGACACGTGGCACAGATCATGAAAACATGGAAACTCGATATCATGAGTATGCAGAAGCAAAATATCCGTTCAGGTCTTTCTGCCCCATTCTCCCCTTGCTCTCGGTTTTTTCTTTTCTTGTGCCTCTCACTCTTTTTACAGAGTCCTAAACTCAAGTGTCTACTATTTGAATATGAACTTTCTGTTTATTTCTACAGTCCTGAGGTTCTCTGGGTTTCCATAGATTCCCGTGTTTTATTGTTGTTACTAGCTATAAGAAAATGACTTTTCCATATTCAGTCAGAGCCATTAAGTTTAAGAGTTACTCATTAGTTTTAACAACCTAAAACTGAGCAGAAATTGGAGCAAATGTAGCTTCCATGACTTTTTTGTCTCACACTATTATTTCATCTTCATCTATTTTTTTCAAGTTGGGGAATCCTAATTTTTGACATTTATCTGTATATAATAAGTAGACTTGATTATTCTACTTTCTCTTTTCATATCAAAGATATACTCATTGTAGCTTCTTTTTTTTTTTTTACCCTTTTATAGTTTTGAGAATAGGTCTCATGTAGCCCAGGTAACCCAGGCTGGCCTCAGATTTGTCATGTAGCCAAAGAGAATCTTGCATTTCTGATCCCTTTGACTTCATCTGCGGGGTGTTGGGATTATAGGCATGTACCATCACTCCTGGCTTATGTGGCACTGGGGATTAAACCCAGAGCCTCAAGCATGATTAAGAGAACATTCTACCAACTCAACCATACCCCCAGGCTGCATTATGATATTTGTGACCCTTTCTGAAGGTACTTGAACCAATTTTGAGGCAAGCCTGTACCAAGACATTTGACTAGTGCAGTAATTAAATCAGTCATAGTCACTATTGAACACTCAGCCTATGTTTAACAATGTCTTATGAACTTATTTAATGCTCTGTCTTCTATAAGATTGAGTGTTGATTTGCTCGTCTTTTTGGATGATGGAGGTCAGGCAGGTGGGAGAATCTTGGAGTCCAGTAGCTCTCAGGATCAGACTTCTGGGCAAATAGGATATAACAACTGTGTAATGAATTTCCCATGTGCTAATTTTATTTCTCCAGTTTTTAAGAATCATCTTGCATTTTAACTGGGCTGTGTCTTTTTTATATCTTTTATACCTGTACTATAATTGGTGACAATAGTATTTTGTTGTAAATAGTATTTATTTACTTCTGCTTGAGCACAGGAAAGATGATTCATTCAAACTGGAGACAAATGATTTCTTTAAGAATTTTAAAGCCTCAGTAAGTGACTTTCTTTGAGAATTTCCTTAACTTCCTGTGCTTCATACATGGTTTTTGTCAAATATTCAGGATGAATTTAGAGGTGGAAAAATCAGCGTTGAAAATACTTACAAACTGCTTGAAAAACTTAATATTCCATGCAGCTTTTCTCATGTGAAGAATGTTTTTAAGGTGAGATGATACCCTCCCCCTGCCTGTCACAACCTATGAAGGATTCACTGCAGTGTAAGTAGATATTTGTAGACATTTGGGTGCTTCCTTAGAAAATACACACGGGGCTGGAGCGATGGCTCACTAGTTAAATGCACTTCCTGCTCTCGTAGAGGACCTGTGTCCAGCTCCAGCATGCACACATTGCCTCACACCTGCCTGGAACTAGGGTTCTAATGCCTTCTTCTGACATAGTTGGGCTCCTTTAAGTATGTGGCTGTCAAGTAAAGTCTGATGACTTGAGTTCTCTTTCTGAAACCCTCATCGTGGGAGGAGAGAACTTCACTCTGGCTTGTCCTCTGACCTTAACATGTGCTGTGATACATACCCATCTATGTAAATGTATGAATGCACTTTAAAAAAAATAGAGCCAAAATATGTTTAGAATACATTTTAAAAAGCCTTAACCTATGATCCCATGACCTTGAGAACATTAGAAACAATAGTGCTGACCGTGGTAAACTTACCTATGAGCCTTCTGCTACTTTGTTGTGTTATGCTAAACTGACATTCAAAGGTTGATTGAGTAAAAAGGTAAGGAATGTGTATTGGATGAGTGAATTTTGTGTATGTCTTCAGATTAATCATCTTGAACATTTAAGTCTTTGAGGCATATGCATGTGTGTACTGTGTGCATAGAAGTGTGTATGCATGTTTGCATGTGTGGGCATGCACATAGTAGCCAGAGGTTGACATCAGGTATCTTCTTGATTATTCACCCATTTATTTACCAGTGCAGCATCTCTCACTGAACCCGAGCTTGCAAATTCTACGAGGTTAACTAATCAGCTTGCCTGGAGGAACCCGGTCTCTGCTTCCCGAGAGTTGGGATAATAAGTGGGCTGTCACCCGCTCCCAGCTTTCCGGGTGGGTGCTGGCCCTTTGAATCCCAGTCCTCACACTTGCAGGGCAAGGGCTTTGTCTATTGAGTTCTCTTTCCAGGCCAGAGCATCCAACTCTCATCATACTCTAATTGCTAAATTTTTCTATCTATATGGGTGCATTTCTGTCGAATTAAGTCTAATGAAATAAAGCTGACTTGTATAAACTAAAATACTGCAATGTCTCAAAGTATAGAGATTTTAGGCTTAGCTACTGTTTTTGAAAACCAAAACTTTCCTAAACAAATTCTTAGTCTGTGTAGTGGGAATATTAATCCCACAGGATTGTTCTAAGTCATAAAAAAGATATTATTTATGGATATACCTAGTATGTGCACAAAGTATGGTCTTAGTAAGCAGCGAATGAAGTTTCATTAGGAATTATTCAAAATACATTGATTTCCTAAGGAGCTGACATAGATTACAGCATAAATTTATTTTCTTACAAGGTGACTTTTTATTATAAATTTGGGTAAAAAGCATATAAGTTTATGATCTTGGAGACATATTCCGAAGTTCTTTCTAAAGATGAATTATTGGGTCATGGCTTGAGCAACAATTCATTGAACTTCTTTTTATTATACTTTTATAAAAAGATTTATTGCTTTGTCTTGTAATGGTCTTTAATTTATTGCATTATAATATTTTATAAGTAGTATTACATGTGACCTCAATACATGTACCCAGTTTTCGATCATACCTTTGCTTGCCAGTCAAGTATGAAATTGTATCCTTTTGAATATCAAGAATTTGTTACTACAGGACTTAGGTCTTCATAGACCCAGGCAATTAGCAACCACTGTTAAATACATCACTCCCTTAGAAAGTCTGCACTGTGGGGAAGGAGGGAAGCACTTTCTCTCAGGAGAAAGGAATACTGAACTTCCTCTGAGTAGACGGTGATGAATGTCCCAGTAAACCTGGACTGTGAGACAGAAGGGGAAGCAGTGTGTAGAGAATGCACAGCAGGAGTATTTAGTGAATACAAAATAATCAAATGTGGCTGGAGAAGGATGCCTAGGGGGGCTAGGGAGAAAAGCGGCTTAGGATCAGAAGGCAGAAAGTTTTTCTTTCTTGTCTTTGTTTTTCTCTTTCTCTTCTTCTCTTCCCTTTATTTCTCGCCCTTTCTTTCCCTCCCTGAAATCCCCCTCCTCCTTTTCTTCCCTTTAGGGCCCTCATCTGCCCTATCTGCCCTCCCTTCCTCTCCTCTCCTCTCCTCTCCTCTCCCCACTCCTCTTTCTTTCTATTCCTTTTTTTTTTTTTGAGACAGGGTCTCTGTGTAACAGCTCTGGCTGTCCTGGAATTCACTTTGTAGACCAGGTTGGTCTTGAACTCACCGAGATTCATTTGCCTCTGCTTCCCCTGCTGGGACTAAAGGTGTATGCCACCACGGCCTGTTTTCCTCTTTCTTTTTAAACTTTCATTTCCTTCTCTCCTTCTTCTCTTCTAATTTTCAACAGAGTTTCATGTGGCCCATGCAAGCCTCAGATACTTTGTGCAGCTGAGGGTGAACTTGAACTCTTGATCTGCCTGCCTCTACATCCCAAGTGCTAAGGTTATAGGCATGAATCAACATACCTGGCTTAATAGTGGAGCTCTTAGAGGGGAGACCTCAGAATTTAAATTTCCTTTTTTTTTGGCATTGGATAGTCATAAAGTTATGACTAGGAAAGCATCAAATATTTTTGGTAAATAATATGGTAGCAGTACAGAATTGACTGGAAATTAGAAGCTGGGTAGAGGTAGCCCATTCCCCCCTGCCTCTGCTCACAAACCATAGCCACTTTCATTCTGCCTAGCTGACCTGATTCTGCCTTCTACCTTGCTCTTCCTTCGCACATCTTTCTCCTCTGTTACATTCTCTAGTAAGCAGCAGAAGAATCCTTTACATCCCTGCACTTGTTCCACGATCCTCTGAAACAGGGTTTGCACACACTTCTGTCTGAGAACTTCATGTGTGAGATGCTTAATCCACCAGTCAGCTGCTCAGGAGTTTATTTTTCCTTCTTTGTGATAGTCTGTTGTTAGATGGATGGCTGGTGGCATGGATCGCTGGGTAAGGAAGCTTGGCACCAAGACTGATAATCCAATCTCAGAACCCACAAGGTGGAGGAAAAAAAAAAATCCACTTTTTTTTTTTGTTTTGGTTTTTCGAAACAGGGTTTCTCTGTGTAGCTTTGACACCTTTCCTGGAACTCACTCTGTAGCCCAGGCTAGCCTCGAACTCACAGAGATCCGCCTGCCTCTGCCTCCCAAGTGCTGAGATTAAAGGCGTGCGCCACCACCGCTCAGCCAAGAACCCACTTTTGAGGGTTGTCTTTTGATTTCCACATGTGTGGAATGGCATGTATGTGCCCAGATGCACACACGAATAAATGTACTAAAATATTCTTAATTCATAGAAGTTATTGGTAAATCTAAAACCTTTACATGAATGACAGTTCTGAACACCTTCAGTGAAGTACTCTTTAAAATAACAAGAATATAAGAAACAAACTCACTGACTGATCTAGGAGATGGATACCTAATACAACCCAGGAACAGATACGAGACAACAATGATTTCTATAGTTATGTACAGATTAGCAGACGCCAGCAGGTTAAGATGACAGTGGAGGGCATCCCACACTAAGAGAACAGCTTCTTCCTCGCAGGGGCTAGCATAGCACCTATGCTGTGTGAACAGTAACCAATTCAGGACGTCTGCTGTGTGAGGCACAAGGGTGGCAGAGCAGAGACTGCCACTGTGTTTTCAGGGGCTATGACAACACATACATAGTACATATAGGGAAGTAGAGATCATTTAAGAGACAGCGGAAATCATCAGCTTTGCGTGGTAGGGAATTTATTTGTGCAAGTGTGTTACTGGTTTGTGCAATGGAATGTGTTCTTTGTACTCATGTTTGTAGATTAGTCTTGTACATTGGTGGGACTGGCTACAGTTTACATATAGGGGACATATTAATACAGTGATACTCAAAGTTTTAGCTGTTCTATGCCTCAGCATCTAGCTTAAATCTTCTTACCCATTGTCTTTCTTCCTCCTGTTTCCCCTGATATTACTTCTAAACTGCTTCCACTGCTCTTTCCTTTTTAATTAGCTGCCCCTCCACCCACATTCAATGGTACAGTCCTAATTATCTTTTGTAGCTTTTATTTTTGGTATTTTGATTAATTTGTGACCCACAATTTTCTTTTGGTATTGATTAATTGAAACAATTATGTGGATTTGTGAGGTTTTGTTTGGTCTTTGTTCCAAATTATTATTGTACCAAAGGGCAGCTTTCATTTACTAGGAAAGCACACACCTAAAATCAAGACAGCAAAGAACATTCAAGATGATCAACTTTGTATCTTGGTTGAATGTAAGAACACTTGTGATACTTGATGGGTAACATACATTTTCTTTCACATTGCTGTTCAGGAGGTCTAGGAGTTCTGATTTATAAAGTCAAGAGTAATAAGAACTTTTCTGAGTTACAGACCCTCTTTGAATTTTATTGATTTTCAATGAAGAATTGAGTGGGATGGGACTACAACAAAATTATTTTAATTCTATGATATTCACTGTTTAAGGGCCTCAAATTCCAGAATTTAAAACGGATAATTGGAGCCAGGGTAGTTTATTTTGAGCTTATTTAATTTTAAGGTGCTGTTATTGTTTCCAGAACTCTTAAGAGCTGGAATCTGAGTTGATCAGCACAGACAGTGGCCCCTCCAAAGCTTGTCCCCTCTTTTCCCCTTGGCATAGTAGCTGGACCCTTCTCCACGCTGCTTCTTTATGTGGGGCAGCGCTCCTTTCTGAACTGTTGGAGTCCCAGCTCAGATTGTTTCTTAAACCCTTTCCTGGCAAATTCTCTGATCATCACCCCTGAACTCTTTCCAGTGAAATGAAAAGGTAATTTCCAGTGTGCTTGTCTCCTGTTGCACCCCAGGGGTTCTACAATGTTGTATAGTTCACAGGAAAAACTTCAAAAGATGAGACACAGCTTGGCTGGAGGATGTGAGGGAACAGACATAGATAATACATGACAAGTCACCCCTATTCAGTTCTACTAGTTGGTGTGTATTTCCCATTCTCACAGCAGTCTGATGGCATAGGTGGGACTGTCTGTTCCTATGTTTCAGATAAAAATAAGAAACTCAGAGAGTTTAATTTGGGTTTCCAAACTACCACCACACTCTGGGGGTTGAAAGGCAATGTCATCTCTGTAAACATTTTACCTCAACCTGATGGCCTCCAACCTGAGGGTTCTTTGTATTCAAGATGTTTGCAGTGCAATGAGAGAGTCAATATACTTTCTCAGAAAGCCCTTTTCGAAATCACAACTCCTCCTGTGACTTTTCTGTTTCCTGGTGGGGTTTTGTTTGTTTGTAGTGTGCTAATTCTGTTACTGTGATTACAAAGCCCAGTGTTTCTGAATTCTTCCACTGCTCCACCAATAGATGTTTTTATTGTGTTCACCATTTCCTACTTGAATTGCATTTTCTGCAGTTTTCCACGGCTTCCAGTCATTAATAAACAATTAGCCATACCACTTCCACTTTTTAATTTATTTTAAAAAGTTTGAATTACTATTTTGGGCAGAGTCTCATGTAGCCCAGTCTGGCCTTGTACTTGCTATGTAGCAAAGGATGGCCTTGAACTTCTGATTTTCCTGCTCTCACAAGCATATTCAGTGATTATGGACATGCAACACTACCTCAAATTTGTATGGTACTGGGAACCAAATTCATAGCGTCATACATGGTGTGCAAACACCCCCAAGCTGAGCCCAATTCCCAGCCCCTTTTTCGATTTTCCTACTTAGGCCAGACATTTTTCCTGATTCAGAACCTCATAGTGCTTTTGTTACTTTTAAAACCCAAGCCTGGCCTATGTCCTTATCTTTTATCTCATAGAGTTTAAATATAAATTTTCCATAACTTCCAGATGATTCTACTCTTACTTGGCAGAACCCATCTTGTCTGTGTGCCAAACCCTGTAATAATTGCTGAGATTTCTCTTCAAGGTGCTTCTTAAGGATCACAGCCTCTACAGTCTGCCATGATCTTGACTGTATCTGGCATGTATGGTTCAGGCTATGAACCGGCAGCACACAATCACAGCCTGGTCTGGCTTTAGAAAGGAGTTGAAGTGGAATGGAGTATGCAAAGGCAATACATAATTGAAAAAATCTTGAATCTTTATCTTCCCGTGTTCCCGTTTCTACCTTCTCTCTGACTCGACCAGCTGTTAACCATTTTTTATTTTGACATCACTCCACGCAGACTAATGCATAATATTTTCAATAAGGATCCCACATAAGTTTTAACTTTTATAGATTATCATGCAGTATATGAATATGGTGACATTTACTTTGTATTTTTGATTTTTCCACTGTGAGCCCACCAGTCATTTTTTTTAGTAGGAAAATGACATACAGAGACAAGGGAAAATCACCATAGAAGAGTTTAGAGCCATTTATCGGTGTATTGCCCACAGAGAAGAAATCATTGAGATTTTCAACACGTATTCTGAAAACCGGAAAATTCTTTCTGAAAAAAGTCTGACTGAATTTTTAACTCGAGAGCAGTATGAACTGGAGTTAAATTACCCCATTTCAACCGAGATCATCCAAAAGTATGAGCCCATTGACGAAGGTAAGATTACAGTTAAAACCTATCAGTATATTAGTATGTAAAGTGCTTTTGTAAATTAAGATCATCAAATTAAAATTTTGGGAATGGATGAGCTTCTAGGAAGTATAAATTTTGCTTTTGTGTTTATATATCCAATGTATTTTTTAAGCTATAATGTGCAACAATGACATTCATCCCTACTCTGTTGGCTAGATTCCTTCTTTGAACTGAACTTCGGAAGTGTTCAGATCCTTTACTGTAGAAGCAAGATGACAGTTCTATTACCTGTGCCTGTAAAGAAAAGTATCTTGAAGGACCATTGAGATGGCCCAGCTGGTAATGAAACTTGCTGCCAAGCCTGATGACCTGTGGTTGATCCCAGAACCCACATAGTGGAAGGAGAGAATTAACTTTTGCAAGATGTTTTCGAACTTCCACATTTGTACCATGACACGAGCACGCACGCTCGCGCGTGCGCGAGCGCACACACACACACATACACACACATACACATATGCAAACACATGCGCATATACATACACATGCACAGACACACATACACTCTAAAGTAATATATACATACAGACACATGCATATATTTTAAAAATGTCTTAATCTCATGGATATGATGAAGACAAAATCAAAATAAAACAAAATTATAGGCAGCCTGCCATTTTATGCATTGTTCTATTTAAATATGTTTAAGTAAGAAACGATGGGCATGTGAAATGAGTATGTGAGAATTAAATGAAAACAGATGTACAAAGTCATGGTCTCCCTTTTTATCTACTGTCTTGTGTACAGAGATGCTGCCTTTCCACCACTGTACCCCACCCCCGAGATGATCAGCTTGTAACAAGAAGAGACTGACGTTGACCCATGTTTTTAGAGGTCTCAACCCATGACTGTCCCTGCTGCTCCACACCTGTGGCAAGTCAGTGTGTCACAGAGAGAGAGTGTGTGTCAGGGAGTGTGTGGCAGTGTGCTTATGATGTGGCATGAGTTCACATACACAGCTGCCTTGTGGTGCCTGGGAAATAGTCTTTTCTTGACGTCATCTACTACCCCTGGCTCTGACAGTCTTTCCTTCATTTCTTTTTCAATGATCCCTGAGCCTTATGGGCACTGGTGTGGCATAGAGGTGCCATTTAGCACTGTGCAGTTCCACAATGTTTCATTCTTTGCATCTTGACCAGTTGAGGGTCTCTGTGTTGACTGGATCTTACTTCAAGGAGAATCTTCCCTCATGAGGGTGATTAGAACTTGAGGCATGAGGGAGAGGCGAGTTTCACAGACAGGCGGAGGTAAATCACAGAGAACCTTCTAGGCCAGAGTTAGGGCTGGAGCTTCAGGACAGCATTAAGCATGTCAGGAGGACTGTGCCCACTTGGTTGCTGACATGATGAAGTACAGTGCTAGTCATAGCTTGGCCTGAACACTGTTGACCTTTGTTGGCTTTGCAAAAACATAAAGAACTTGCACCAGTATGTGACGCAGCTAACAGTCAAGTCACCAATACTAGCTGGTAAGCTCAGCTGACCTTTTCTTCTTTTAATAACAGGCTCTCCCTAAGGATGTTGTGAGTTGATGGATGGTCTGGCTATTGCTCTTTATGTAGCTGTTGTTTAGGAACAGTCATTTGCAATGAGTCCTTTCAGAAGCATTGACTTAGTAAACATTATAAAAAAAAAAGTCACACTGGCACTCTTATCTCTGGGTGGCATATTAAATATACAAAAGGATGGTGATTGGCACTGTGGAGTTGTGTTTTCATTTTAATTTGGGCACTGCATTGTTCTCCCTTCCATCTTTTGAAGTTCTACCTATCATAGACACTGTAATATGAAATCAAGTCTACATTATCAATATAATT
Organism: Peromyscus maniculatus bairdii; assembly: GCF_049852395.1. Taxonomy (NCBI): domain Eukaryota; kingdom Metazoa; phylum Chordata; class Mammalia; order Rodentia; family Cricetidae; genus Peromyscus; species Peromyscus maniculatus. The sequence goes on along the minus strand of NC_134854.1, from coordinate 160,399,552 downwards.
GTTGATCACTTTTTAGTCTTAAAAGTCAGTGTAATTCAAAATCTTATAGTCCTCAATGCTGCTGAACTCCCTGATCTTGTCTCATGTCTGCATGTCATATGTACCACAACCCTTGAGATTAATTTTCATCATAATCTGGTAATTTTAGAAAGTATTTGTAATATCTTCTGTGTGTGTGTGTGTGTGTGTGTGAGAGAGAGAGAGAGAGAGAGAGAGAGAGAGAGATAGAGATTGAGAGAGAGAGAGAGAGAGAGAGAGAGAGAGAGAGAGAGAGAGAGAGAGAGAGAGGAAGGAGGGAGAGGAGAGAGAGCATGTATGTGGTGGAAGACAGTTTTCAGGAGTTGGTTTTCTTTTTCCCGTGTTTCCAGGTATGGAATGCAAGCTTGCTCATCAAGTACCTTTTGCCTACTAAGCCATCTTCTGAGCTCTCCATCTCACGGTTTTAAGTGGCACAAAGTTATTTTGTTTTCTACTCTTTATTGCATGTGTATGTGTTCATATGTGCAGATGTGTGTGCAGAGGTTAATGTTGGGTGTCATCCCCAGTTGCTCTCCACTGTATTTTTTGAGGCAGGGTCTCTAACACAATCTGGAGCTCAGTAGTTTGGCTGGGCATTTGACCATCATGGCCCAGGGATCCTTCAGTCTTTGCCTCCACAGTGCTGGGACTAAAGACATGTCTTTTATTTCTAACACGAGTGTTGGAGTTTGAACTCAGGTCTTGGTGCTTGAACAGCACTTTACCAACTGAGGCATTTCCCTAGTCTTTCATTTTTGTATTCTATTATCAAATACATTTACTTAACTATTCAGTAGCTCAAAAGGACTACAAGCCAAATCTAATGAATAAATTAATGCAAACTATAGTTGTTAAGTTGCATGATGCTTTTGTTCTGAAAATCCCCATATTCTTGAGTTTATATGGCTTTGAAACAGTTTGTGTGTCTATAAAATTTTATGTGTTTTCTTCTAGATTTTTATGTTTTGGCTAAAATAGGAACAGCAGGATATTTTTTTGTTTGCTTTTCTTTTAGTGACAGTGTTTTGAAAGCTGTCTTTACACTTTTATTCTATCATAAACATTGGCTGGCTTATATCACTATATTCTTATGATACACCATTTTTAATGGCTACTTTGCACTGTCCCAAACCTTGAGCTTTCATTTTTTCCTTTCTCCTATTTATTCTGCTTTCATAAACAATGCTAATGCTAGTATGTATGCACACCACTTTTTATCTAGATTTTGTCTTCTTCAGGACTAATTTCTAGAAATTAACTTGGTTTCAAAGACCTAGACTCTAGTTTAAAGTAAAAGGAGCAGACACTAGTCAAAATGAAAGGCCCAGGCTCTAAAGTGAAAGGCCCAACTCTAAAGTGAAAGGCCCAACTCTAAAGTAGTACATGACAAACAAATACATTCAAAACCCAGCTTTCTGGATCCAGAGCACAGGTGCACTGTGCACATTATAGTGAGTAAAAAGCTGAGACTTAATTAGCTGTAGGTGATCATAGTATGGGCCTGCACAGAGCAGAAATGCATATTCACAGCCCAGTACATGTACTCACTGTTTACAGCAGAAATTTTTGTGACAGCTTCTCATGGGAAATCACATGCTCATGAAGGATGGAACACAGGAATAAGGCATAGTACACTCGCCTGATGGAATTCTATAGGAAGCATGGAAATGAGTCATGTGTGACTATAGGTAACCACAGGAATAAACCTCACAAAGAAAGTAAAACACACACACACACACAAAAAAAAAAAACAACAACAAAAACTAGCGTACTGGGCTGGACAGATGGATCAGTGATTTAAGACACTTGTTGCTCTTGTAGAAGACCAGAGTTTGGTTCCCAGTACCCACACTGCCTATAACTCCAGCTACAGGGAATCTGACACCCTCTTTTGGCATCCATAGGCATCTGCATATATGTGGGCATATACACAGACACACACAGACACACACACACACACACCCATGAATAAAAGAAACATCTTTAAAAAGCATAAACTTACTCTCATGTGTACATATACACACTTAGACACATGTACATACACATAAATAAAAAATTTAAAAATCTTAAAAGACCAACCAAACCAACAAAAAGCACATTGTGTGAATCCATCCACACAAAGTACAAAAGGAAAACTAATCTGTGCTTTATGTCTCCACACACCGAGTTGGGACAGTGACTGGAAAGTCAACAGGGGCTGGTTTCTGGGTACCACAGTGGTCGGCCCATAGACTGTTATCCAAAACAGAAGTTCAGTAACCTATAACAGCCATACTTGTGTATAGTTATAAGATAAAACAATAATCAAAGGTAATAGAATAATACATGTGTAACTGTTGATGCGGTAGAATGAAAAGAACTAGAAAAAATTGTTTCTCAAGGCTGAAGAGATGGCTCAGAGGTTAAGAGCACTTGCTGCTCTTCCAGAGGACTCGAGTTAGATTCCCAGCACCTATACTGTGGCTCACAACCATCTATAACTGCAGTTCCAAGGGATCCAGTGCCCTCTTCTGGCCTCTGCAGGTACCTACATATATGTGGTGTCTATATAGACAACCAGACACAGACACACACATAGATAAGATGAGTTTATTTCCCAGAAAAGATTTAGAAATTTATTAATATTAATTCTAAATATCTATTTTATAAATATGTTCTACCACTAGGTTTACAAATGAGATATAAGACTTGTAAGTTACTAATGGTATGTCTGCATCCTTTTTACTTATTTTTTATAGTGAAGAATAAAGGGCAGATGTCCTTTGAAGGTTTTGCAAGATATATGTCTTCACCAGAATGTCTGCTATTTAAAGAAAAGTGTAAAACAGTCTATCAAGATATGAATCAGCCGTTAAATAATTATTTTATTTCATCTTCTCACAACACATATTTGATATCTGATCAATTAGTGGGAGCAAGTGACATTTGGGGATATGTAAGGTATTTATTTTGATTCTTTAAAAAAGTTTATTTTCATTTTTCATTAAGTTTATGTGTATGTGTTTGTGTATAGTTCTGTGCAGATGAATGTAGGTGTTCACAGAGGCTAGAAGAGGGTGTTGGATCTCCAAGGAGCTGGAGTGAGCCACTGGTTGTGAGAGCTGGGAGTCAAACTCTGGTTCCTGCAAGAACCATGTGTGCTCTTGACCTCGGTGCCATCTTTTCAGCCACTAGAATCTTTAGCCCAGGCTGTCCTTGAACCCATGATCCTCCTGCCTCTGCCTCTTCAGCATATCACACCTGAATGTGCCACCACAATCAGCTACTTTGACTTTTAAGTCTCCTGCATATAAAGCTGCTGTCGTACTGACTCAGTAAGAGTGCTGAGTTATAAGGCGATTGTGCATGAAAACAAAACTTAAAGGGACTAGGAACTGTAGTTTGTTCCTACATTGATGATCTTTCCTTTGGATGAAATGGAAATACAACATACTGTGTATGTTAACATCACAGGTTTCCCCTCTGGTCCTTCCTGCTGACCTCTGCTCCATGTGTCTACACTCTCTGAAGTTTCTTGACCAATTTGTACATTTCTTATAGGGAAATATGATTGTTATGCTTATTTGGAATACACCAGATTTTAACAAATATACTTAGTATCAGTTCTTAGACATCAGGACACAATGTTTTTAGTAAAGCCAATTCATAAATATAGTAAGTTGTGTGGTTTGGTGTTCTACAGTGGTTTTTATGAATCAATATGTTAAATAATTTACAGAGATTAAATCAGGCCATTTGGTAACTCCACCTTTGTATCCTATAAGACACAGTGCTGTAACAGTGGGTCCAGCTTAGTCAGCAGAGATCTAGCGGGGAATGAGAATTTCTAGAGGCCTCATTGTTTTTATACAAATTCATGAGAATTGGCAGATAAAAAAGGTAAATGAGTATTTTCAGGGGCTGATGAGACTTATGAAAAAGATAAACTGAACAACATAAGAGAGTGCAATGTAGGCTTCAGGGTGTTACTTAACGTTATCAGAAAAGGTTTCTCAACTATCCTGGCTGAGGACAAAGAGGGAGACATGAAAGAATGGAGAAATAATAAGACTTGGCATATTCAAATCTTAGAAGTTAGCGAAAACATCTGGCCACAGGTGTGTGGTAAATGAAGGGTTTGGGTTTGGGGAGGAGGGTCAGTTTATGAAGGCCTTATTGATCATGGAAAGGTGGGGGAATCATCAATGAGATTTTCCTGAGACAGCATCACACTTTGACACCCTAGGAGCAGGATAGGTACAACGTACTGGGTGATGATGATTGTAGATGGTGAAGACATGGGGGAAAAGCCAAGATGATAAAAAGCTGAATGCTTTGAGGAGGCAGAACCATGAAAGTATGACAGGTCATGTGGAAGGCAGGGTAAGTGAGGGAGAGAAATCAGGTTGCTTGGCCCAGCAGCCAAGCCTGTAGGGAGACTGTTGACTGAGGTGTTGATGCTTACTCAGAAGGCTCATTGTGGAGTGCGTGGTCGAAGCGAGAGAGTCAGGGCTTCTGTGCCGACTTTGTGACACCAAACTGTTGCACAAGGCCCTTGTCAAGTAGGCAGATGAGTGTAATGGGAGTTTGTAGTTCAGAAAAACCTTCAAGCTGGAAGAATGTAATTGGAAGCCATGGGTTTATAGGTAATATTTAAAACTATGAGACTGAATAATGTTGTTTAAGGAAAATATCATATAGGGAGGATAGAATCCTACAATAACATAAAACTATAAATAAATTGATGTGTGTCCAAATTAAAACATAAGTAATAACTTAAAAATGAAATTCAACAATCTTATCATTTAAGAATCCAGTATAGTCCTACTAGTTACAACTTTATGTTAGAAATTTTGATACTATTCCAGTTTTTTTAAGGAAAGAAATAAGTTCAAACTGCATCTATTCAGATATACAGGAAATTACTTCTGAATTCCAAGAACTGCTCCAATCAGCTGAAAAAAAAATCTGGGTTTGTGTTTAGTTGCATTTCTTCTCTTGTTCCTTCAAAACACCTTTGGAAGATAAGCATTAGAGCATGCTTCCAAATGTCTTTGTTCTCTGCAAATGATAAAAGCAGTATACCAGAGTGAGTGTGTGAGTTTCTGGTCCTCTTCTTACCTCTCTCTCCTCTCCCCTCTTCATCACATGACAGTTACGACCTTCACACATATCTACTTCATCTTTAAAATAAAAAGCCAGCAACACCATATTTAACATTAAACATTTTAATTCACCAAAAGCTCTCCAAATATGAGGGCTGTTTTTTGAGACAGGGTCTCAAGTATCCCAGACTGACCTCTAACTTATGATATAGTTGAGGATGGCCTTGAACTTCTGATACTCCTTATGTGCTGAGATCATAAGTGTTTTTTGACATGCATGGTTGATATTGTGCAGGAGATAGGATCCAGGGCCTCCTGCGTGAGGTGAGAGCGAGCACATTGCCAACTAAGCTACATGCCCTAGCCCCAATCCAGATCTTTTTTTTGCAGTTGAAATTCATTTACAAATAAAAGAATACCGTTCACACAATAGAAAGTAATTTCCCATAAATAAAAAACATAGTATTTTATACTGTTGTCTAGGCAGTATCTAAGGGAGATTTTAAAGATTAATAGATGAAATAAAGTTAAGAGTAGGAGTTTCATGCCACAAAGTCTTGTACACATGCTAGAGTACCCAATCAAAGGACCTCTAGCAGTTGAAACTAAGGGAGAAGAGAACTAGCTATAAGATTTATAGTGACCCGAAGATAACATGGCTACTAAGAGAGAGAATATTCCCCTAGTGAATGAGAAATGACATCCCTTTATTCTCACAAAAGAACCAGAGTGACTAACAAACAGATCACATGCCTCAGGAAAAAAATGTCTAGCACCAGACAGTACAACCCACTTAAAACTTTCTTAGTAGGAACCAAATGGTAAGTTCAGAATGTGCAGTTTTTGTAAAGGTTGGTTCAATTATGGGTAAAATTGAAACAGTCTAGAGAAGCAGTGAGAATCAGTATTGTTGACAAATCTTTGTCAAAAGTTTTCTTCCACATCAAGTCTTAGACAGTGCTGATACAGAGGAGTTCAAGTTCATTGCCCAACAGAACTTTAGAGAATGGATATTCTGTATGGAAGAGTACAGCATAGTTTGGTTTGATAATTCCTAAAAGGAAGGCAAAGCAGATGTTCTATCATGGGAATTAGGAAACAGTACAAGTAAAGGTTCCACCTTTTCTAACTTAAAAATCTAAATATCTGTAAAAAATTTAGAAACATGTTCATTTATAATTCTACAAACTTAGCCCAGTTTAATGTTCCTAAAATTTGACAGTGCCTTAGCTGCCTCTGTAAAGATTAATGTTGGTTAATCAGTTCTCTCAGAGCCCTCCAGACAGGTTCCCACAGACCACAGCTCTGCAGCTTTCCATTATGGTCCATCACCACACCACCACAGAGAGGTATGCATGAAAAACTAAACAGTTCCCTAAACCCCCAGAACGGCCAAGAAAGATGGTCTTGGTGATGCCTCCAAGATATAGAAAATCCATCCATTCTCTTTTGCTCAGCTGTCCTGGGTCTCAGGTTCCTCCCATCATTTATCTGTTATTTCCCAGGGAACACACAATCTCATTGTTTCCCTGAATGCAGCATATGATCAATGTCTATCAATCCACAGTCTCCCGCCCATGCTACTACAACGTGGAGCCAGCCTTTCCCACACTCTCATGTTTGAATCAAATGACCCTTGGTGGGAGAGGTCCATGCTCCACATAGTAGGATGTTTACCCACATTCCTGCATGCACCTCCAAGGTGTCTGCTTAAATCTTATCACTGTCTTCAGTTGTGGCCACCAAAACCACCTCTGGACATTGCTAGACATCTTCTGGGATTCAATACACCTCCACCTGGGAACTTGCCACCTAGTCAAAACAGATAACATAAGACTCTTCTGAAAAAGTCAGCCTTCAGTCTTTTCTTTGTGGAGAGAGTAGTTCTATGCTTAGACAAGAGAATTGCTTAACCCATTCTCAAGTAAGTGAGTACCTTTTAGGACTCTGGTGCTTCAACTCAGCCTGGTTTTATGCAGCTTTGTCTCCTCCAAATATGTAGTTTAGTTCTATCTCCTTTCCTTTTCTTCTTAGGCACCAGGACTCCTGTCATTTTCTCATATAAATACAGAACACCAATGGATTGTTAATTCTGTGTCAGACAGTTTTTATGAGTGTGTAGCTTCCCATTTTCATGGAACTCAGAGCATAATGAACAATGGATACAGTGGGAGTCTAACCTCTGGCAGGATGCCATACTTTTGCACTGTGTCAGTGGTGTTGGCCTTTGTGTTAGCATATGTTAGTCCCCATCAGGACATGAACACAGGAAAACAAAAGAAGGAAGGTGTATTTAGTTCTAAGCAACTGTGTGTACATGTGAAATAAAAATCTTATTTCTATTATGCACATTTGAATGACTCCCTAAACATACCTTTTGTAATCCTGAGGATTGAGCTAAGGCTTTGTGCAGCTTAGAAAGCACCCTGCCACTGAGCTGTATCCCCACCACAGTAAAACATTTTTTTTTTTTGCAACTAAATCAAGAAATTATAGTAAACTCTGGTAAAAGCCCAACCTATTTCACACTGATGTAAAAGACTGCTCAAGGCTATCCCTGAAGACCTTAGCAACAGCTCTCTTCATGCACCTTCACCATTATCAACTCAGTGAAAAATCTGAATGCCATCTGCTTCAGTTGCCATGGTTTAAATAAAGGTATATGTTTATTAAAGTGTCAGTCACTCTCTGGGTAAGAACACTGAAAATCCATTTAAACCCAGTGGGTGCAACTGACTTCAGAACCCAAGATAGAATTTATGCATAGATCAAGAAGCCGATTTATTTGATAGATGGAAAATCAAATTAGTTTTAGATCTGAGTAGAAGTGGGAATCTATTTTCCTCAGTTTGGAGAAAGCTGTGAAATTTGTGCATTCTGAAACAGTCACTCAAAATTTTCTCCAAAGAAATTGAGTCAAAGCGGCATAGATGAGCAGGTATGCAGACTTCTTGTTTTGTATAGCTGGAATAGGGCTCCAGTGGTCCCTGCATGAGGTGACATGAGACAGTCAAACATGTTTACTGGGCTGTCAAGCTCACTCTTTTCCACTTGCACAAGCCATGATATTTCTTTTCTCCTTCCCCTTCTCACCATGTAGTACACTCCCCCAAACTTAGTGTGATGAAAAGAATCAGATACAATCTTATTAATGTATTTTACTATTTCCAGATGCCTTTGTATATATAGCACAAGGATGACAAAGTCAACAGCCATAGCACCATTAGCAATACTGTTTGTGTTGGGGGCATAAAGCTTCAGAAGTGTAACTGGAGGTAGCCATCTTTTCCACCCTAGTACATATAAGCTTTGTAAAGAGATCAATACAGAGTAAAATGGTTGACCCAGGAGAACCAGTCTGTTTGTATGACATGAAGAGAATGTTTCTACTTTATAAGGTTGCAATTTTCTAAGGTTCAAAACTTTTCTCTATTGCAGACTGGCTTATATATTTATTTTAAAAGTCTGAATATTTGATCTTATTCTACCCATTGTTCATGGTCTGGATATGACACTATTTTGCTTAACTTTTGTTAGTGCTCTTGTGAAAGGCTGCCGCTGTCTGGAAATTGACTGCTGGGATGGGGCACAAAATGAACCTATTGTGTACCACGGTTACACATTGACCAGCAAGCTTCTCTTCAAAACTGTTATCCAAGCAATAAACAAGTACGCCTTCATGGTATGTGCATGTCTCTGCTACAGTCATTTAGATTTACTGCTCCCAAATTCTGCAAAGTGTGACCTTTCTTTAAACCTGTGACATTTTAAATTGTGAGCTACAATAGGCAGCCAAATCCATGTGGTTGTTGTTAGTAGCTAAAGGTACATTTATCAAAGTGAAAGGTAGTGAGTGTTCATGGGACCTCTTGTTCAGTCTTGTGTGTGTTGTGTTATGCTAAGAAATATATTTATTTTTCTGATGTGTCATAAACCCAAAGTTTGAGATATACCAGTCTAGACAATAATGACCATTTTGCCCATGCCCAAATATTTTACTTTTAAGACAAAAATAAAATGTGTCAACTGTGCATCATCTTCATTGCTGAAGTTATTTACAACAGCAATGATAATAACAAATAGTGTTCTGAAGTATACTTTCAAGTTTAGATTGACTAATTCATTAGTTACAGATGCAAAGATCTAACTTCACTTGACAAGTCTGATCTGATTTGGGCTGATTTGAGCAATCTCTCATACAGTTTTTAAAGGAGTGTTGAGCAATACTTGGCTCCATTTTCTAAGCTGGCTAATGGTGTAACTTTAGATAATCTGTTGTGAAATTTAATATAGCTGATTTATTTTCTTAAGAATTGAAACTGTTGGGCAGAACATGGTGGCACATGCCTTTAATCCTAGCACTTGGGAGGCAGAGGCAGGTGGATCTCTGTAAGTTTGAGGCCAGCCTGACCTACAGAGAGAGTTTCAGGACAGCCAGTGCTGTTACACAGAGAAACCCTGTCTCGAAAAACCAGAAAGAAAAAAAATGACAACTGTTGTACCATCAAAAGATTTAACTAAATCCTCCTCAGTAATTACTTAATAAACATGAACAGGGGTTGGGGATTTAGCTCAGTGGTAGAGCGCTTGCCTAGCAAGCACAAGGCCCTGGGTTTGGTCCTCAGCTCTGGCGGAGGGTGGGGTGGAGATTAACTAAACATGTACATACAAAAGGAAACCTGAAGGTTCAATAAACTCAATGTTCCCCTCTGAATACATCACTTAATCTGTAAACATAAACTAGAAATTGGGTTATATTTATTTCTTATCCATCATGTGCATCAGAGCCACATCATTACCACTTCTAAAGGTTTTCAGAACAAAAACTAGACTCCACCTTTGACTCACAAGGTCCCAGGTGACTAGTTTTCTGTGACCTCTGAACTCCTCTGTTTCATCAGGGTTTTGTTTTGTTTTTCAGATACATCTAAAATCTTTGTATTTAATGCTCCATTTGTCTAAAATGCTCTTCCTAAATGTTTGAATGACATCCCTCACTTAGTTTAGGATAACTAGATACTACAAGGTAATAGATACAGTCTTAAAGTTCAAAGTCCTCACAAGGATGTAAAAGTCTAAATTTTCTAAGACTCCAAAGAACAGAGATGAGCAATTGGACAAGAATAATAAAAGGATGGGTTGGTGAGACGGCTCAGTGTGTAAAGGTTTGGGCCACCAAGCCTGGCAAACTGAGTTAGATCCCTGAACCCACATGGTAGAAGAAGGAAACACTCTTCACATTGTCCTCTGACCTCCACACATGTGTATGGTAAGGGCGTGCACATACATGTGTGTGCACACACATACTAAATAAGTATAAGCATAGAAATAGATTAGTAAAAGACACTAAAATTATGAAGGAAGAAATAAAATTTTCTCTATTTTCAGGTGACATGATAACAAATAAAAAAAAAACACCCAAACATCTCACAAACAATTATGAGAACTAGTAAATGAATTCAGTAAATTTATAGAATAAAAATTAATAACATTTTTAAATCAATAACCTAGGTGAAAATGAAATTTAAAAAGAAATTTCATTTATGGTGAATAGCCTATAATATGTGTGAATATAGACATATTACAATGTACAGTGATGGACATCCATGAGAGTATTATAATAAAACCCATTATTTTGTTAATTAAGCAATCCACCCTCACCTTTGGGGGACTTTCAACACCCAAGGTCTTCTAGGTAAGTTTTCTTCCCATAAGAATATGTTACAGCAGTTTCTATGGTAATATACAGCTTCACAAATCTTTTGAGGCCAGGATTGAGCACTGAGATTGAAGCCAGGGTTTTGTGCATGCTAGGCAAAGGCTCTACCAATGAGCTATATCTCCACCTCTATTTTTACCTTTTATTTTAACTCCAGTTCTTACTTGGTTGTCAAGGCTGCCCTTAGATTCTTTAGCCCAGGCTAGCCTTGAGTGTGGGTGCTTTTCCCCTCAGCCTCCTGATGAATTGAGATTACAAGCCTAAGCCCCCAAGCCTGGTGAATATTCTTTATGGAGGTTTTTGCTTTGTCAGTTGAAAAGATGATTTTCAATTTAAAGCACGCTTATTTTGCAAAGACTCTTGGAGGTGAATTTTGAGATAAAATGTTTAGATGAATTGCATTAGGGCAATTTAAAAGTTCTGATGCGTAACCATAGCAATGGTTCATATTCTAGTCATCTGAGTACCCAGTGGTGCTGTCCTTGGAGAACCACTGCTCGCCTGGCCAGCAGGAAGTGATGGCTGACATTCTGCAGAGTACCTTTGGAGACTTCCTGCTCTCCGATATGCTTGATGAGTTTCCAGATAGACTACCGTCTCCAGAGGTAATGCTTTGTCTGAGATGCCCAGATGAAGGAAAAAAATAAAAACAAAAAACAAAGAACATTGTGGTCACCTTCTCGAGTAGGTTAGAGACCAGCACAGATGCTTGGTTTTGATCATTTGACAGAGAAGGTGCTTTGCTACATGTTGTCTAAGAAATGCTCTGTTAAGTTTAAGTGATGTTGGTGAAGGAAGAGAACATGTAAATGAAGGACATTCATAGAAACTGGTGGTTTCTGCTAATTGTCAACTTGACATAATCTAGAATCTCCTGGGAGGTTGGACTCTGGGCATGCTTTTGTTGGGGGATTGCCTTGCTTGCATTAACTGATGTGGCAAGAGCCATCTCGTGAATGGAACCTGTTCTAACTGACAAAGCTGAGCACTGGCATGCATGCATTCGTGTGACCAGCTCCCTCGACTTCCTGCAGCTGCTGTGACTTCCCTGCTGTGATGGACTGTGATGTGGAACTGTGACCTGAGATAAATCCTTCCTCCTTTAAGTGGATTGGTCAAGATATTTTAGAACAGTAACAGGAAAAGAACCAAAAGCAGAGATAGATGTAGAATCCATTTTTGGTGATATGCTTTACTTCATCCATGAGTGCAACCTATGGAGGCATTTTAATGTAAAACCTCAAGAGTTTGATATACTTTATAGGCAAAATGTTAAGAAAGAGGTGAGATACCCAGGTTGTAACAGAATCCATACTTGAAATATCAGCAGGCAGGGAGTAAACTCCCCTTCTTTTAAGTCAGCCCCTAGGACTCCCTTCTGTCTATCTCCTCTTTGCCTGCCCCAGAGAGCTGCTCAACCACGTCACCATCAGTCCTTCTATTGATGGATCCCACTGGGTTTGTCTTAGAACACACACAATCTGTTTCCTCAGCAACACACAGGACCCAAGTCTTCTCTGCTCATTTCTTACCTTAAAATGCTGCCTTCTGTTCCAACATTGCTTTAGGCATAGACACAGTGTGACCTGCTCTCTCAAACACACTTCTCTTAGATTTCTGTGGCTGACCTATAACTCCCAATGCCATAAAATGATAAGTGACCTTTCTTTTTCCTCAATAGTATTTTCTAACAATCAATACTTGAGTTTTGATGTGACTAAAGTTTTGGTAATATAGCATTATTTTTGTGATATTTGAATATTTTTCCTCATGTTGTTTAAATGAATGAAAAATTTAAAAAATGAATGTGCTCACATGATACAACTAAGACAGACAACATAAACTTATTGGTGAGTGGAAAAATCATGATTCTTTTACCTCGGAAGAATGCTCTAAGGCTAAGCATGCTTAATTGATAAAAGTTGTAAGAACTTATGCAAAATGCTGGACATAAATCACCCAAGATGTAACTTCAGAGCCATGATCCAATCCTGGGAAAAATTTAAATAACCCTCTATGAATATTGCATCCTGTTAGCATGTCTTTTTTTCTTGCTTTCTACTCCATGGCTTTCAGGAGGCTTCAGCTCCCACATTGCTGTAGGGGGGTGACTTCTGAGGAATCAATGAGTGATTAGAGAGAAAGTTCCTTTTTCTCACTGTGTTCAGTCTTCAGTGTGAGAGATAATTACCTGGGAACTTGGTAACTTAGCCTTATTTCAGTCCCACAATTTTAGATTTAAAAAGCTTTTGTTAAGACTTTAACTCAGAGTCCATAGGTGTCAACCAATTCCTGTACAGTTAGGATAGCCATTCTGAAGCTGTGGAGAGTCATGCTGGATTTTACACTTTCACTATGAATTGCATTTTTTATGAATTTATCCACCACCAAAAGGAATGGAAAAAATCCACAACAGAATTAAGACTAGGAAAACAATTAGCTTTGTATTCTCATTCATGATTCAGGTGTCCAGTGGGGAACTAAAAAGGGTTAACACGATGTGATGTGGAAGGACTGCATGCAGGTAATGGACATTTGAGTCATGAAAGATGATTTAAGATTTTGACTTCTTAATTGTGAAGTACATACCCAAAATGTGTCTCTTTAGCAAGCATCATTCATAGTGCCTTTGGTGTGCGGGCACAGAATACATTTTGGTAAACTCCACATTAGAGAGTAATGTAAGGGCCGTCATAAAAGAGAAGACTCAAGGTATGAATCTGACAGAAGAAAGGAAGACTAAGGATTCCTTAGGGGCAAGCTTTACTTCAGAACGTGTATTTCAGTATTTTATGTGATATGGTGATATAGCAGGCACTCAAATATATTAATAAATTGTTGAAAAGGGCGGAGATAGTTGAGAAATGAAGAAGGCTTTGAATTCAGAGCTAATGACTCTTCCCGGTGTGGTAAATTTTGTTACATCTGTGATTTGATGGACTGGAAATACGAAGTCATTGATACGTGCATGAGTTTCAACTGAAGAAGCCTTAGATGTTTTGAATGCAATCCATATTGGATGTCAGACAGGCTGATGGACATTTTTATATACCTGCTCTCATTGGATGCTTTTATTGTTGGATAAGAGTATGGTTATCTACTGCCAGAAGTTGTAATCTTTTGTCTTCAACAATATGACATTTCAATGCACAATAATACACTTTTCAACCTATTTCAAACTTATCAATTAGTAGCAATTTGTGGAATATAAAAAAGATCACTTATGGTAAGTCCCAGGAGGCTTCTTTTATGGTGAGTTATGGTCAGTACTATAATACTGCTGGTCCTAATGAGCATGAATAGCGTTCTAAAACACAATGAGGTCCCTGCCATATCTTGCTACTGTAGGTGAATTCCCAGACTCAGTCCTGCTTTCTTTTTATTGTATATATGTTGGGGTACCTCTCAAGTTTGCAGTGATGACTTACTTGTAAATCTGGTCTGTTTCCAATTGTTTTTATAGGCACTAAAATTCAAAATATTAGTGAAAAATAAAAAAATAGGAACCTTATTGGAAACCCGTGAGAGGAAGGGGACTAAAAAACAGGGCCAGGTGTTAGAGTTAGAAGAAGAGATATATGAAGATGATGATGGTGAATTAATAAGTGGACCAGAAACACAAGACATCTTTTTCTCACGGCTCCAGAAGGCAAAGGACATAAGTCTCTCAAAGCTGACCGGAGGAGTACTTGCCACCAAAAAGGTGAGAACATGTTTTTTGAGAATCTTACAAGCTATCAAAGCTTTCTAATGTTGTCAGTGGAGAGCTGAAATAATTTTATGTAAGGGAGTCAGCTTCCTCTTAATGAGAACTTGAGTCCAATTTAAAATCTTATCTGAAAGAGGTTGGCAGTGGATAAGAACATTTGAAATCTCTCTCTCTTTCTGAGGTAGCTTTTTCTAAAATGCTTTCGATGGAATAAAGCTCTTAAGTAATAGGCATTTACAGAGTAGAAAGGATGCAGAGGTAAATAACACAATTTCTCTGTCCTGCAGCAGAGACAGAAGCAACAGAGTCAATGTTAATGCTGCACAGTATGGTATGCATTAGTATTACATATAATATTATATTAAAATGCATGCATTGTGTTATATGCTAGTATCCATGAGATGAGATCTTATTTCCTCCCTTGCATGAACAAATCTTAATTGAGGGATGGCTTGATGTAGTGTTTCAAATCAGGTAGCCAGACTTCTTTGTGCATCTTTGGTCCTGCTTTCTCTGTATTTGGGGATGATTAGTGCAAAAATTCAGCTTTGTATACTTTATAGGATCAAACACAGTGCATGCCTATCTAAGAGAGAGACATTTTGTTTTGAATGTCTCCCATGGTCTGTCCATTTGCATCAGTTTGCTGATACTATAGTGGTCAGCTCTGTCTGGGAAGACCTTGTGGAATGATTTGTATTTAAACATGGAGAAGCATTATGCATCTAGGAATCTGTCAATTTCTTCTAGATTTTTCTTTTGAATTTAAGTTTTCAAAGTATTCCTAATAATAATAATAATTCCCTTGTACCTCACCAGACTCTGTTGTAACACCCTCTATGTCTCTAACTTTATTCTTCTGATATCCTCTCTTTTGATTAGTTTGGATAGAGGTTTGTTGATCTGGTTTATTTTTTCAAAGAGCTAACGTTTTGTTTGATGGGTTCTATGTGTCAATTTTTAGTTTCCACTTCATCAAATTCTGTCTTATCTTTTAAATTGACTGGATTTCCATTATTTTTCAGTTGCGGGTCTTTGATATGTGTTTCTATTTTTTATCATCTTAAATTTTTATTTTTTTGTAATTTCATACACAGACACAATATGTTTAGGTCATATCCACTCCGTGTTTCCCTTGCACCTCCTTTCATTGCCCCCACATACACTCCTCCCACTTAGTGAATTCTTCTTCCTCCTCTTCCTCTCCCTCCTCCTTCTTTCCTTCCTTCCCTCTCCTCCTTGTAGTCCAACTAATGCTGCCTGTGTGTTGATCTTGTATGTTCATCTAGTATCTTCATCTATATGCTCATGGGTGTAGAGCAACCTCTCACTGCCACACTGCTGAAGAAAACTGGCTTTCTTTCCTTCCGTGATCCTCCACTGCTAATAGAGCCACAGGTGCTCCTACCCTCTTCTTGGTAGAATTCTGGCCGCCTTGATCTTGTGGGGGGCTTGTGCAGGCAACCACACCTGCTGTGGGTTCGCTGGTGCAGCGGCCGTGCTGTGTCTGGAAAACATTATTTCTCAGCAATGTTCCTGACCTCTGGCTCCTATAATCTTTCTGCTTCCCCTTCTGAAGTGCTCCCTGAGCCTTGCAGAGGGATGATGGAGGCATCCTAGTTTGCTTTGGTCTTCTTTATTTCTTGACACCTACTGTCTTTGAGCTGGGGATCATTATACTACAGGAGAGCAGCCAGGCTCAGGCAAACACTGCATGTTCTTTCTGATATGGAAATCAATATTCAAATTTATGCACATCTACACACACACACACACACACACACACACACACACACACGCACGCACGCGCACGCACACATACGACTCAAAAGTAGGAAGAGGACTACTAAAGAGGATGAAGAAATATAAAGGATTGAAATGGGACTAGGGGAAGATAGTAGAATCCACGTGACATAAAAATTGAGGAGGGGAAGAACAGGAGGCAGCCAGAGGGATCACGGGGAGGGCAGTGTGGGAGATAGATGAGTTTGAGCAAAGTATAATAATACATATGTGTCAGGATGTCATGAAGAAATCTATCATTTATGTACTAACTTAAATACTAATGTGTAGCAGGAGCATGAGTAAGGGCTGTTTTTCACAAACCTGGGAAGTGACTGGGAGAACTGCAGTGGAGGAGCAAATATCTACTACACAACAGAAACTCTCCCCAAATGTCAGAACAAACTGGAGATATATTCGTGATTACAGTTTTTAAATTTGTAAAATTTATGAGAATAAGATGAGATTGGGGGGGTGAGAAAATAGTAAACATTACTATTCTCAGATCTTGAAACATTAACTAGATTTTTAAGTTCAGTCTAGTCCATATGATTATTAAATATTGTGGTCATAAGAACAATCACATTGACTTAGTCCAAAGGATTTTGGGAGAAATAAGCTTAAGAATAAACTGAAATGATCTCTTTAAAAGCATATTTTTGTTATTAGAAAAGGAACTTTTCAAATGATTAGTGTAAAAATGTGAAACCACTGCATTTTATTTTTAGAGCAGGAAGCTAAGAATAGCTCTGGCCTTATCTGATCTTGTCATTTATACTAAAGCCGAGAAGTTCCGGAGCTTACAACATTCAAGACTCTATCAGCAATTTAATGAGAATAATTCTATTGGGGAGTCTCGAGCTCGAAAACTTTCAAAACTGAGAGGTAAATGCTAAAAACTCCAAAGGATAGAGTATTTAAGTTAATTTTATTCACTGCTAGGGGGGTTAACATGGGTTGAGCATATTTATGAATATATATTCTTATTAAATTATTAGGGGTTATATTAAAATTGAAGGGGTTGTATTTTTGAATTGCATTCTTTCACATCACAAAACTTTGCCTTGATTTTTTAGACAAGGTATAATTATGGAGTCCTGGCTGGCCTGAAACACACTGTAGAGCAGGCTGGCCATGAACTCACAGAGACCTACCTACCTCTGCCTACCAAGTGCTGGGATTAAAGGTGTGTCAACATTTTGCTTTAAGTGCCTTCTTTAAGTCATGACATTTGAATTGAGAGTGTGAAGTGTGGACCCTTCTGTGGGCAAATCTGTGGTGAGCAGATGGCACTACGGAGTGCTGAGTGACAGGGCTCACTGTCAAACACTTGGGGTTTCCCTCGGAGAAAGTGTCAGCAGAAGCAGGCTGCAATCCAAGAGTGGCCTGAATTACTGCATGCTTTGGAAAGGTGCATTGCACAGCAGCGGAGGGTCTGATAAATAAAAGATAGAGTACTATTCAATGGTGTGGAATGAAAAAAAAACAGAGTAGAATGGAACAAGAAGGAATATTTTATGAAACCATTAGAGAGAGAGAGAAAGAGAGAGAGAGAGAGAGAGAGAGAGAGAGAGAGAGAGAGAGAGAGAGAGAGAGAGAGAGGAGACTGATATGTATATGTGGATGTATGAACTTGTGATCATGCAGAATCCAGTTGAAGATATAAGGTTCCTACTGTGTCACTCTGCCTGATTCCCTCGAGACAGGATCTCTCACTGAACCTGGAGCTAAGCTGGTAGTCAGCAAGCTTCACTGATCCACCCAGTGCATCCCCATCCTGCCGCAGCGCCGAGGCTACAGGTGCTCATGTAGCCATGCTGGGTTTTTATATGGGCAGTGGGGATGTAAACTTGGGGCTGCATATTTGTTCAGCAGGAACTCTTATCTGCTGACTGATCACCCCAACTTGAGTTGTGTATATGTCTTACTGCACAGTGTGGTCAAGATGACCTACTTTACTAGCTGGCATCTGACACCTCAAACTGTTGGGCAGCTTTTTAGATTTATAAGAACAGGAACTCTGGGCATAGTGGGAGTGGTCACAATTCTCTCACACACACAAACACACATAAACAATTTTAGAAAGTGATTGGGTAAGGGTAAGCCCAGATATAGTGCATAGCATCATAAAGAGAGTAGAACATTTTTCTTGTACCAAAAGTCAGTAATTAAATAATTAATAACAGTGGCAAAGGTTTGACTGCATAGATACCTACTATTACTATATTTATCATTATACACATCACAAAAATAAAATCTGGGAATGTTATCAAAAATGGAATGATTTTCACATTATTCCAGTTAAGTTTTTTTTAAAAAGGCAACCAGTAAAAGGGAATACATAACATAAATCCATTTGAAAAATTAGCATATAGATAGAAAAGAATGGAAAGAAACACACCATTCAGTTATTGGTAATTCTTAATTGAGTGATGAGATTGTATGTAGTTTTGTTTCCTCTTTTTTTTATTTGATTTCCATATGTTTCTAGGAAGACTATGAAGTGCGTTTGTAATAAATTATGTGTAATTTCTGGTGGCAAATTTCAGAAACAACACAGGGATACCACATTACAAGACTGTGTTAGCTATTTTTCTCATTGTCATAACCAAGTGCCTGACAAGCAGCAACTTCAGGAAGGAAGCTGAGGTGACTCACAGTTTGAGGAAACATAGTCCATCCTGGCCTTGAAAGTATGATGGCTATAATTCCATGGTGGTGGGTGCATGAAGCAGCTGCTTGCTCACATCTCTTTAGATAAGGAAGCAAGAGAGATGGATGTTTGTGATCAATTGACTTTCCTCATTTCTCCTTTTTATTAACAATGCAAGAACCTAGTCCATGGATTGATGCCACCCATATTAAGGGGATCTTTCTCAGTTAATCCTCTGTAGAAATACCCTCATGGGCACACATGTAGTTGTGCCTCACTGATGCCTGGGTGTTTCTTAATCCAATCATGTTAACACTCTGAGTTTATCATTACTGAAGCCTTAGTTATCATTCATGTGTCACTATGTAGATGGTAAGCTCTAGGTCCCAAGTGTGCATATTGTGTTTACAGATAGACTTTCTTCAGAGAACAGAAGGGAGCATGATTTCAAAACAACATTTGGCTTTTAAATTAGCAATACTTCTTAAAGAATAATATTTAGGACAAGGAGGAAAGAGTTCTGTCCCATTAGCAAATACCATGGGCTATACATAGCAACCATTTCCCTCAATGTTGATTGTCATACTGTCAGAAATGGTTGTGGCAGTGAGATCTGTTCAGTGAAAGAAGCAAAATCTTGAAGAAAACATGGCATCTGTGTTAAAAAAAAAAAACTAAAGGGATGTCAGTCAAATGGTAAAGGATGCAAATTAGTTTTTAATCCCAAGCCACTAATGGTATAGACAAGCAGAAATACACAGAGTACATATTGGTTACATATGCATGCATACATACATATGTACATATTACAAGCAAGTAGATAGCCCAGCAACAGAGATATGAGATATAAAATGGAAGGTTGAAAGCAGAGATTGGATACACTTGAAAAGAAAGATGCTGGACCAGAGGTCTGGGGACTAAGCCAATAACTCGATGGTCCCTCCAAAGTCTATAATTATGTGAAAAGATCGCTAAATTAATTTAACTAGAAACACACAGCCTTGTATGACTTACATGTGAGTCCATCTCAATATGAAAATTGAGGGTAAAAAAACCAAATTGGTAAATGTGCTACTTAAAAAAATTTATTTTGGAATTGTGTTTATTCTTGTATTAATGTGGAATTAATTTGGATGTGTAAAAGTGAAATAGTTCAAGTATATAGTCAATGTACATAAATTATTCCATGAAGTTATTATAAAATATTATGAATTATTCTACAAGCATAAATGTATGGGATTCTCTTTTATTTTGTGATAATTTTTTTTTGTCAAGGACATGCAAAGAATTGTTTCACACATATGAGTAATATACAAAAATAGCTTGTTTCACTGATTACAAATGCTTCACAAAGTTGTATTACTTTTTTCTTCTTTTAGCACATGAATTCATTCTCCACACCAGGACATTCATTACCAGAGTTTACCCAAAACTTATGAGAGCAGACTCTTCTAATTTTAACCCTCAAGAGTTTTGGAATGTAGGCTGTCAGATGGGTATGTTACATAGGATAATGAGCTATCTGCAAATGTAAGTAGAAATTAACTCATTGTGTGAGTTAATGGACATTTCTGGAAAAGTTTTGGTTCTGGAAGTGGGATCAGGCACTCATGGTAAGTCACTGGTTTCTAGAGCTTAAGTTTTCCCGAAATGACTAGAGAAGGTTGGAAGTTTTAGACTAATTCACAAGGACTTGATACTGGAACATGTATGCTTGAGGGACAGGAAGACCAGAGGGACAGGAGGGGAATTGAAGACCAGGTGCCTTGCTTGAGTTAAGTTCGAGCCCTCTTCAAGCCAAGTATCTTCCATCATTTCACTTTTGTGGGAGCTTTGATATTCATAGCCTCAAAAGGTGAGTAGGGTCACTGGGCTGGTTATTTTTCCATTCCAGATTTGCCTTGTTCCTAACCAAAGAGCAGGCATGGCACCAGCACTAACCACTCAGTGTCATTGTCACTGATCACTCTTCATTTCCTGGACTGTGGAGAGGTGCACATGTAGGCCTAAGGAGATGGGGAGTGGGGTCAGATGCAATGTGGAGGGCTTGAGGAAGGACTGTGTACCAGGACCACTTTTTAGGCACTATATATACTCACCTTCTTAGAAAACATATCCACCTCTTGGACCTGGATATTTGTGATACAGTTGGTGCCTTCTCTTCTTTAATAGTATATACCAGTACTGATGAGTGAATTTAAGGCCCCACACAGGTTAAGAAAACACTCTACCCCTTTGTCAGAGCCCCAGCCTTATTTTCTTTATTTTTATATTTAATGAATGTTATCTGACACACACATTGCTTTTCTGTAATCCATACTGAATGCCACTTTTATTTCCTTATTCCAAGCTGTCTAGTAGATGGATATCATGAGGCATGCATGTAATCTCAGTACTGGGGAAAAGGGAGGCAAGGGCTTTGGGAGTTCAAGGTCTTCCTCTCTTACATGGAGAGTTTGAGGCCAGCCTGGGCTATATGATACTCTGTCTCAAAAACTAGCCCTCCAACCAACAACTATATAATAATTTAATTTACAAATTAAATGTGACAATTCACAGATGCACACTAACATAGGCAAGTGTCTTAGTTAGGGTTTCTATTGCTGTGAAGAGACATGTGAAGAGACTATGACTACTGCAACTCTTATGAAAGAGTTTAATTGAGGCTGGCCTACAGTTCAGAGATTTAGTCCTTTATCATCATGTCAGGAAGCATGGCAGCATGCATGCAGACATGATCTCGGAGAGGTAGCTGAGAGTTCTACATCTGGATCCTCAGACAGCAGGAAGAGAGAGAGACACTGGGTCTGTCTTGAGTAATTTAAGCCTCAAAGCCTACCCTCAGTGACACACTTCTTCCAACAAGGCCACACCTCCTAATAGTGTCACTCCCTATGGGCCTATGGAGACCATTTTCATTCAAATTACCAGAGTAAGACAGCAATAAAATATTTAAGAACCATGAATTATTAGAGGAATGATCCATATTCTTGGAATACATGAAGATAAGCAGTGTGTGATGATTTTGACACACCACTGAACTGAGTCTTTTTAACTGCACTCCCTGTTTCCTGACAACATACTTTTTTTTATCACAGTGGCCTTGAATTTCCAAACCCCTGGACTGCCTATGGATTTGCAGAATGGGAAATTTTTGGATAATGGAGGCTCTGGATACATTTTGAAGCCAGACTTTCTAAGAGATGCAACCCTGAGCTTTAACCCAAATGAAGCAACAGGAAATGGCCGCCCAATTACCCTCACAATACGAGTAAGATGAATGCCTTGTTCTGTATTTGCTGGTTGTTACATAAACTAGATAGTGTACATTAATATTTCAATCCTACTGATCTGCTCTAATGCCTCTTAAATTCCTGTTAATCTTTTTAGACACAATTAATGGATGCCGTTTTAGCATCTTTTCCTGTTGTCTGAAAAATGTCGTTCTGTGCATTTTCACATGAATGATTTTCTGCCAGGGAATAGAAATATTGAGGCTAAAACCTTTTCCTCCGAGAGATCTATTTATATTATTCCATTGTATTTCGCCATTTAGCACTGTGATGGAGTGGTTTGATTTCTGCCCGCTGATGACCTTGTGGACATGCGACTTTTTGTCCCTTAAGTTTAAAGAATTTCACCAGCACATTCTAGGAGCTATTTCCTTCTCATTAATCTCTTACTTCTGTGGTGCAGTATTCTTTCCCCACTAGTCTCTGAACTCTGTTTGATTGCAAATAAAGGAAGGTATGTATATACTTTCTTCTGTACCCATCCATACAAGGATGTCTATTAATGTGTTACAAGCTTAGAATGTTCTTGATTTTTTCCCTGTAGTTTGGGAGAGCTTTAACATTTATTCCCTAAATAGATGATTCAAAAATCTAGATTTAATATTTAGATTTATTTATTTAGTTTTTTTTTTTTTTTTTTTTGTGTGTGTGTGTGTGTGTGTGTGTGTGTGTGTGTGTGTGTGTGTGTGTACCTGGGGAGTTCAGAAGAGAGCATCAGATCCTCCTGGATCTGGAGGTACAGCTGGTTGTGAACTGCCCATTGTGGGTGCTAGAAACTGGACTCTTGTCCTCAGCAGTGCATGCTCTTAACTTCGGAGCCATCCTCTCAGAATCCTGTATCTGAATTTATTTTCGTTTTTAATATAGATGTGCATTTTCTCCTGCACTTTTGGTCTCCAGTTGCCAGTTACCTCAGGTTGCTTCCTTTTTTGTCTCTAGCTGCATCCTGCCCCTTCCTGTTTCCCTGCCTCATTATTTCGTCTCTTGCTTTATTGCTTCCTATACAATTTCCTTGAGAGCAAAAGCAGCTGTCTCCATTAGCACAGACTTTTCTTCATTCTCTATGACCTAAATTCAGTGTTTATTTACTTTGTAAAATGTCACAGAACCTTTACAGAGCCTGGTTGCATTTTTCTCTCCACTTAGTTTCAAGCCACTCCTTTGGGTTGTACCTCTACCTAGAAAGTCTGCAACTGGAGGATTTGTCAGCTAAGGAACTGGGTCCGTGTGGCCTCTGCAGAGTGGCTCCTTCTGTTTCACCAGTTGCTCCTACAACCATAGGACCCATCTCAGATGCTCTTCTGGAATTCGGGTCAGCGGTCTTGCTGTTTCCAGCCATATGGTCTATGCTGGGATTATGCCAGCTGCTGAGTGGCTTCTCGATCTCCACTCTCGGCTGCGGTGCCTGAAACCCCAGAGTCCCCAGAATATGCTTCCCTGCAGTTTTTGTGTTATCTCTGTCTACATTGTCAGGACTCGGGGGCCCACTCTCCCTGCTTTCAGGCCCGAGCCATTTAATCCCAGTGAAGAACAGGCATCAGGGGGAAGTTTATGCTACTTTCCAAAACCAGTTTTGACAGGAGACTAGAGCAAAGATGGCCAGGGAGGAAACTCTTTGGGGCTGGTAGGAAGCAGCTGGGGAGGGACACAGCTGGCTCTGCCCCTGCTGTTAGGATGCTGTGACACTATAACCTAGTCAAAGTAGAAACCTAGAAATCATACAGCAGGTACCCCAAGTATTGGCTAGCTGACACTTTTTCTGGCATCTGGGGAAGTACTATTAACCACTGGGCTTTTTTTTTTTAAACAAGGGGATCATCATATTAGCCTCCTTTCTGAATCTTTTAAGTAGTTGATTCAGTGGGAAAGGTGGATTAGCCACTCCTAAGAGCCCTTCATAGCACACTCAAGTGCTTGTCTAGCACTGAATTCTTTGTCTGTCTGCCACGGGAATCTGTTTCACTTTCATTGATGGATTCCTTTTTCTATTCCTACTCCTAAAATATTTATATTGAATAAAGCTTTTATCTAACCCTTGTTCCAAACTAATGACTCTTTTCAAATTCTCTTATGCAGTGGTTCATGATTTTAAGCACCAATAAGGCTCAAATTTTTAACCTGATCTCATTTTTTTTAAAAGCATGTTTTAAACAGTCTAGCAAGCATCCACACTCTTAAATCAGTAAGTAGTCTGTCAAACTTAAAAACTTTAAACCCGAACATCCCTTCCTAGTCAATCTACCTTTAAATATTTTATTGACATGTCAATGAATGGCACCATTCACCTGACCAGCTCAGACCAGAAAACAGGATGGTATTATACATCTCCCTCACTTCCTATGTCATCCATTTTAAAAATCTATCCAGCCCACTACATGTCTTCATTATCCATTCCCGTAGTCTACAATTGCTGCTGTCCTGTTTCAGGAATTCATTATCCATCACTAGGTCTCTTCTTTTGGCTTTTTAAATATGTCCAATCAGCCTATATGATGGTTAGTTTTAACTGTCAACTTGACCTAGTCTGGAACCACCAGGGAAGACAGTCTCCGTGAGAGACTGGATTAGGTTGGTCTGTGGGCATGTCTACAAGAGATTTTCTTTTAAAAATATTTTATTACTTTATGTTTATGGGTATTTTGCCTGTGTATATGTTTATGTACCTTGTGCATGCCTGGTGCCCATGGAGGCTAGAAGAGGGTGTTGGATCCTTGGGAGCTGGAGTTACAGAAGGTTGTAAGCTGCCAAGTGAGTATTGGGAATCTAACTCTGTTTCACTGGAAGAGCAGCAAGTGCTCTTAACCACTGACCCATGTCTTGAAATGTGGCGGCATGTGTGTGGGTTCATGCGGATCCATAGAAAGAAAACACAGAGGAACCTTAAGAATGAATTTAGCCTTTTGCAGTTGCAGGGGGATCCAGTCTCTAAAAACCGATGCACTTTCCTTTTGCCCAGGGCAATTTTATTTTTCTCAATATTTACATTTTAGCCACTTGATTTCCATATGTTCAAAACAACCTGAAAGAAGCTCCCAAAAATACAATGCCAAGTGCAAATTCCTGGATTCATTAGGTACCACCATTTTCCAGGTTTCCTGAACCAAATTTTGCACAGGCCTTTGTATCCTTAGGAGACTCTGAGACAAGATTCACATAGGGCAACAAGAGAAACAAAAGGTGTCTGCTAAACAAAAGATGGACTAGGGCTAGGTGCTGCTCTCTGGAGCCCAGGCCAGGTGTAGCTCAGTGGGAATGCAGCCACAAACCCATCTCTCTAGTTCCAAGTAAGAGATTGTCTTATTGGGTTAAATGGTCTGGGGAGACCCAGCCTGAAAGTGTGTGGCACCATTCCCTAAGTTTGGGTCCTGGGATGTATAAAAGAAGGTAAGCTGAGCAGCAAGCTTGCATGAATTGATTCTCTTTGCTCTTAACTGTGGATGTGACCAGTTCCTTCATGTTCCTGCCTTGAATTCCTCACGATGATGATGAACTGTAAGCTGAACAAGCATTTCTTCTCTTCTTCCTCCTCCTCCTCCTTCTTCTTCTCCCTCTTTCTCCTCCTCCTCTTCTTCTTCATCCTCCTCCTCCTTTTTGAGACAGGGTTTTTCTGTGTGACAGCCAGAACTGGAACTTGATTTGTAGACCAGGCTGGCCTTGAATTCACTGGGATCTGCCTGCTTCTGTCCCCCTCCTTCCCAAGAGCTAGGAGTATTTCTTCTTTAAGGTTACTTTTGTCAGGGTATTCTATCACAATACAGAAACTAAACTAAAACAGCCTGTTCCCATCCTCCTAGCCACTCTTCTTTATGTTAAAAAGAAAACTAGGTTTTTCTGCAATGATGATCTCATTAGGACTTAACATTCCTTTCTGTCTAGCAGTTACTTTCCTGGTCAAGGCTTGGCTTACTTCTCCCTACCCATGTTTCACCATGTCCAGCCTTAACTTAGTCTATAGCCATGCCCAGGATTTACTTCCTTGAATTGCAATCTTTTTTTTCCTTTATAATTCACTTTTCTGCCTCTCTGTGTCTCTGTCTCTCTCTCCACTCTTTGTCTCTGTCCATGTCTCTGTCTCTCTGTCTCTCTCTCTGTGTCTTTAGATAAGATCTTACTCTGTAACCATAGCTACCTTGGAATTTGCTATCTAGGCTAACAAGCTGGCCTTGAACTCATAGAGATTTGTCTGCTTCTTCCTCTTGAGTGCTGGGATTAAATTTAGATAACATGACCTGACTGACTCACAACTTAAAAAATCATTACTTTCTGGAAACCTTTTTTTTTTCTTGGTTGTCCTCCTCTTTTTTTCTTTCCCCCCTCTCTTTCTTTCTTTTCTTTCTAGTTTCCTTCTGTTTTTCTGTCCCAACTTGCACAAGTACATATTATATAGTACTTAGAATACTGCATTATAGTCATTTTCTTGTCCTTATTCAGAGTTATCTAAGGATTCTTTAAGGATAAGAACTGTGCTCTGTTCAAGCCTCATTGACAGGGTCTGACATAAACCACATGCTTCATAGATAGGAGTTAATGGAACGAGTGACAACATCTGTTACATGCTGAGAATAGGACAAAGCATCTGTGCTATCTTGTTGGAAAGGAAGTTTCAAGGTAGTTTGTATTCAGAGATGCTTATGAATGTTCTGGGCTTGTATTCCGAGAATCTCATGTTGAGGTGTTAAGTGGCTTGGACTCAGACAGGTTAGTGAGTCTCCCAGGAAGCAGCCACCGCAGCCACACACCTCAGCCATGTGAGTGAGTCCTCTCTTCAATGCTTATTCTCAGGAGCTTTGTAGTTGGTTACTTTAATCTTACAGGTTATGGGAGCATAACTTGGAAACCGGAAGGTTTGGATTTACTGTAAGCTTCCTGGAGTCCTTGATGAAGACAATCAGCACTTCCAGTTTATTCTGTCACCTGTGAACTGAGAGTTTTAGTTTAGCTCATTCTGTTCTGTTCTTTGGCATAAAGTGTACTAACACTAAAATGGCCCATTTTGGTAAGTCCCTTTCCCGGAATAGCTGATAATTAGCTGGCAAGCACTCATATTTGGGAGTAGTGTAGTAATATCTCTAAGCAATGTTCTTCTTAAACATGCAGATGTCTAACTATGCTGAATGACTTCTGCCTCCTGAATAAGGCCACTATTTTTAGTCACCTCAGTATATAGTTGATGTCATAACATGTAGGTTTTGGACAGGTTACACACCAGCAATTCTTCTTTTCCCTTTCCCTCCCATTCTCTGTTCTGCCTCTCTACTTTTCTCTTATTTTTTTATATGAGTAATTATTTATATACAAACATATACTCATCTTCAGTGACTGAGACTGTGCTTCAGTTTTTATAACTGCATCTTTAGGCTTATAGATTTTTTTTTTGTTTGAGAATTTAATATACATATACAGTGTAATTTTCTCTGTTTAGTTCCATGGCGCATCTTTTAATTGGTTGTTCGTTTTTATGATGCTTAGTTGTTTTCTTTGTTTGCTGCTTGTTTTTTAGTTCATTGTAGACACTAGCTCTTTGTCAGATCTATAGCTAACAAAGAATGTTTTCCCATTTGTAAGCTGTCTCTCCAGTTTAATGATGATGCCCTTTGCTGTATGGGAGCCTTTTGGTTTCATGAAGTCTCATTCATGAGCTGTCTGTCTTTATGTCTGTCTTGTCAGGATCCTGTTTGGAAAGTCCTTTTTTTCTGCCTGTAGGTTGAAATATAGCTTCAACTTTCTTCTCTAAAAGACTCAGCAGATCGGGTCTTACATCAAGGTCAGAAAGCATGCAAAATATTATTTCAATTATCTCCTATTTATTGAGATTTAATTAAGTCCTAATATATCATCATTTTTGGAGAAAGTTCCATGGGCTGCTGAGAAGAATGTGTATTCTTTAGTGTTTGAGTACAATAGGCTGTAGATGTGTTAAGTCCATTTGATTTATGGTATCCAGAGTTTCTCTGTTTAGCTTTTGCTAAGATAACTTGTCTACTGGTGATAGTTGGAATTAAATCCACTCATAACCAGTGTGTTGGGTTTATCTATGGTTTTAAATATAGTAGCATGTCTTCACTGAAGTTGGGTGCACCTATTTGGTGCATGCATTTGCATTGTCCTCTTGGTGGGTTGTTACTTTAATGAATATGAAGTGACCTTCCTTGTACTCTCTGATTAATTTGTTTTGATTTGAATTTATTGTCATATACTAGAATAACTATACCTACACCTACTTATTTCCTAGTTCTGTTTGCTTGGTATAACCCTTTTCCATCTTTTTATTATGAGGTGGTGTCTATTATTGATGATAAGGTGCATTTCTTGGAGACAGGAAAAAGATGAGTCCTATTGCTCATTAATTCTGCTATAATACATCATTTTATTTGAGGAATTGCATACATTAGTATTGGGAGCTATATTATTGAAAGATGTATAATAATTCCTGTCATTTTGTAGTGTTTTCTTGGACTTCTGATTAACTATTCTTGCTCTGCTTACTTATTCCCTATGAACTCTTGGTGTGTTTATCATCCTCTTCATACTGAAATATTCCTTCTTGTGTCCTCTGTAGAGCTCTGGCTTACCGTTCATAAGTCTGTTTAATCTGTTTTAATCATGGAAAGTTTTTATTTCTCCTTTAGTTTAGTGGATAATTCTGCTGGGTATAATAGTCTAAGTTGACAGTTGTGGTCTTTCAGAAATTGGAATATGTCTTTCCTGACCCTATTGATTTTAAAAGGTTCTGTTGAAAAATCAATTTTTATTCTGGAGGAACTGGCTTGACAGGTGACTTGGCCTTTCTCTCTTTCAGTTTTCAATACCTTTTTTATTCTCTGTTTTTAATTTTTTAATTATAATATGTAATAGAGGGATTGTTTTTTGGTCTTGTTTAGTTGGTATTGTGTAAGTCTCTTGTACAAGGGTAGGAATCTTTTTCTCTAGGTTTGGGCCATCTTCTCTGACCTTATTGAAAATATTCTTGGTGCCTTTTTTTTGGTTTTCTTCTTTTATGCCCACAATTCAAAACTTATGTCTTTTCATGGTATCCTGTCCCAAAGCTTCCATATATATTTTACATTTTATTCACCGTTACTGAGTAATGCATTTCCTTTACTTTGTCTTTCAGCCTGATTCTTTGTTTTCCTGCTGACCTATTCTATTAGGGATGTTTTTCTCTTTCTTACTGAGTTATTTATTTCTAGAATTAATTTTTTTCTATTCTATCTGTATTGAATTGAATTTTTGTATCTTTGATTGACTTCAGCATTTCATTCAGCACTTTGCTTTTGTTTTCTTTGAGATGGTTGAACATAGTTATGATTGTTCTTTTGAACTCTGTCTGGAGGCTTTTCCTGGTTCTTTTCATTGGGATTCATTACTATTGGACTAGTCATTTTTGGGTGGGACATGTTGTCTTGGTTTTTTTTTTTATGGTTTTTTGTTTGTTTTTTACTTTTACTTCTGTTCTGGGACTTGTGAATCTGAAGCAGTTTGTTAGTTGTGTCTTTGTTTTTGTATTTGCTTGTCAAGTTTCCTCTTGCAGTGTAGACATGTACAATTTTCAAGAGAAGATTAAGTTGAAAGAGGTTTGATTCACTGTTTTCTTTTATGGAACTTGTATTGAGGGTTGTGGGCTCTATCTCTAGTCTTTTTGCTAGTGTCTGTGTAAAAAGATGTTACCCAAGAGTCAGCACACCTCTAGCTGGCCCTCTCCTCTACTGACTTCTGGCGTGGCTCTCCAAGTCCAGCTGCTGTATCTTGGAGAGGAGATCTTAGGAAGCTTGGGTGTGTAGTCAGGAGGCATGTAGGAGGTGTGTGGCTCGAAGTAGTAGCTATAGCAAGGGCTATGTTGTAGGTTTGTAACTTTTATTTCTCACCTTAAATCAACACATTACAAATACTTCGTATTTATTTATTTATTTATTTATTTATTTATTTATTTTTCAAGACAGGGTTTCTCTGTGTAGTTTTGGTGCCTGTCCTGGATCTCGCCCTGTAAACCAGGTTGGCCTCAAACTTAGAGAGATTCACCTGACTCTGCCTCCTAAGCTCTGGGATTAAAGGCGTGCACCACCACGCCTGGGTCTATGTTTATTCTTAAAATAAAAACAACATTTTTCTTCATTAATTAGCTGAAACAATAAAAAATCTAAATAAAAATATAACTAGTAACTTTTTAAAGTATGTTTTTGGTCCCTGTCCCTAAATTACATATGAGATAGTTGGTCTTATCAAGCTCCAGTTCCTTGTTATGGTAATGTAACAGTGGATAATAAAATTTATGAATTCAAATGATTCAAATGTAAATTCTTTTTTGAAAATGCTATTATGAAAATAATATGGTGCAATGTTTTATATTTGAAAAGTAATCCTCATATTTTTTTAAGTATTTCAGTATATATAACATACATTTAAAGACAGTGCAGATTATCAGAGTAAAGCAGTAATATTGAAATAGTAAAAAATGATTATGTTTTTAAAATGAAAATACATACAAATAAATCACAAACCTTGGACATTGTGAATTCCACCATAAATGCACTTGAGGGAAGTGAGTTATTTGGTCAATATCTAGTAATATTTGATAGTAAAAGGCTTAAAATGTAAGATTACCATGATTCTGCCAGCTTTTTTTTTTTTTTTTTTATAGCTGATATAGAGCCTTTGTTTTGGGAGGATATGCCACCTGGTTAGGGTCAAGTAGTGTTGCTAGAGTTTTTCTGCCTTGCCCAGAGTCAGGATAAATCTTTGTCACCCGCCAGTCCCACAGCCGCTCAGACCCAACCAAGTAAACAGAGACTTATATTGCTTACAAACTGTATGGCCGTGGCAGGCTTCTTGCTAACTGTGCTTATAGCTTAAATTAGTCCATTTCCATAAATCTATACCTTGCCACGTGGCTGGTGGCTTACCGGCATCTTCACATGCTGCTGGTCATGGCGGCGGCTGCAGCAGTCCTTCTGCCTTCCTGTCCTTTTATTTCTCCTCTCTGTTAGTCCCGCCTATCCTTCCTGCCTAGCCACAGCTGATCAGGTTTTATTTATTGATCAATCAGAACAACTTGACATACAGACCATCCCCCAGCACAGCCAAGTGCAGACCATCTCAGACACCTGCACTCAGGCCCATGGTCCTAATCATCCTCTATGCGGACCTGCTGGGTAACGCCACAAAGAACCCAAGAAGGGCTCCCACAGGACATACAGAACATCCCACAGCACTTCCCCTTTTCTTTTTTTTTTTTAAAAGGAAGGTTTTAACTTTTACACATCTTTAAAGCCAGCTTGCTATATTTGGGAATTTGGGCGTAGCTTCTCTTACTACTTCCTGCTGGAGGGGGGCGCAGTATCTTATGGGGATACAAAGAAAATTTTAGGTTCATGGAGTAGTCCGTGAGACTGTATCGTCTGAGCCAGTTGCCTTGAAACGATTCTGGATGTTGGATCATCTGGGCCATGGTGTCATCGGAGACCTTTCAGGGGGTCTTGGCTGGTCAAACCTGATGTATCTTAATCTGGAACAAATCCATAGCCTCTGGCTTTCTGTAGAGACAAAAACAGAGCCTCTTTTCCAAAGCAACATATCCTTACATCTAAATTTTGAAGTCAAGGTACCTTTAAAATATACATTTTGGCATAACTCAACAGCCTTTGCAATCAAATGTTTTTCTTCAGCTACAAATATCAAAGAGAACATAATCCAGATTCTCTGTGTGATAGCCATCTTTATGTGGCTTATTTTTTATATTACTTTTACTTTCTCTTTAAAGACTTTATTTTTTTAAACTTTCTATTTCTTTATATAACTGTCTATGTTCCTTTTCCTCTCTCTTCCAAGCCTATGTACATTTTTACACACATTGTAAAGCATTTAAAGTCTTGTTCCATCTGAATCTGTCTTATTGCGAACTTATTGCTTTAAACTGTAGCCTTCTAAGCCTGAAACGGCTCTGTGGCTGCTGGCTCCGCCCCCTTCAATTTCCCAACTTGGCGGTGGTACGTTTTCCACCAGCTCTGGGAGCCATCAAGTCTCAGAAATAGTGGGTCTATACTTTTATCCAAGCAGCGTGTAGCCCAGAAACCTCTTTTTTTGTTTTGTACTAGCAAAGGCTAAATCCGCCACGCAGCTTAATGTTCCATTTGCAGAGGCCTCATTCCCGCCATACTGCAGGTCAAGCGCACACGCCAGGAACCCGCCAGTAACTCAAACCGGCAGCTGCTGCTCATTTGAGAGAGACAATTAACAAGCTGTTTTTAGTTCCATTTTAGAATCTTTTTTCTCAAGTTTTAGGTGGAAACTCTTGCCAACACGTTGGGCGCCATTTGTTGCTAGAGTTTTTCTGCCTTGCCCACAGTCAGGATAAATCTTTGTCACCCGCCAGTCCCACAGCCGCTCAGACCCAACCAAGTAAACACAGAGACTTATATTGCTTACAAACTGTATGGCCGTGGCAGGCTTCTTGCTAACTGTGCTTATAGTGATGCAGTTTTCTGCTTGGCTAAGTTCTCCTGCTCATCTCTGTTTGCACAGCTCATCAGTGGGATCCAGTTGCCTGTCAGCTTGTTCCCTGGCAAAGATGACACATTAGTGATCGTGGAGGTGTACGGTGTTCCAAATGACCACATAAAACACCAGACTCGTGTTGTTAAGAAAAACGGTGAGCTCTTTCACTACTTAGAAAAAATTTATTTTTTTTCAGAAACAAATTCTTAGAAAAAATTTAATTTAAAAGTAATTTCTTCAGAGAGAATGTTGGTTATACCTCTGGGTTTTGTGGGAATGTCTCTGAGGAAATTCGGTTTGGTTCATCAGACTTGAGCTCCTGCTTTACTAAAGCCTCGTGATTTTTAGAAGCACCAGAAGATGGCCATAGGAAAAAGCATAGACTTTTCCACAGTTGGGGATAGGGGAACTTAAGGGAGAAAGAACAACATGACTCTCAAACATGAAGAAGACACAATTACGAGATGCTAAGAAGAAGCCTAGAAGCTCAAGGTGGGTGGACTATAGAATGCTCAAGAAAGACTAGTGAGCGACAGAGGGAGTGAGTTATATTGGGATTGCTGTTGGACAATTTCAAAAGCCATGCTTGCTCTTAGGGAGTTCTCTACAGGCATAGATAAAATTAAGATGTCTTGAGAGGAATAAGGCACTGAGCTTTAAGGAGGTTGTTTCTGTAGGTAAGGGGGAAAATACAAGAGAGAAATGGGAAATACAAAGTGTCGGGGGATATGAATCCAGTGATTAAAAGATATAGAAGTCAAGTTACAAGGAATACGGTGACATACAGAAAGGAATGGAGGGTGTGTATTCAAGCCACTCCGCAGGATAAAGATCTAGGGTGGTGGACAGGAAGAACTGTAAGACTATTAGGACAATCACCGTAGTTAGTGATATGAATGTCCTGGAAGAAAGATCATATTTGGATAAGGCATGGTTAATTCATCAGTTTAGTCACAGATGGAAAATACACTCACTAATCAAATTTCACATTTTGCATGCTCTCTATAAAAGTTGCAAGTTACTTTTGCATAGGTGTGTATATGAGCGAGATACAGAGATCAGATATAGGGGAAGGGAGGGAGGCAGGTAGGATACAGGATGAAATGGTGTTAGAGGAGGTCCAATGACTTTGCATACAGATTTTCTATGGAGGTTTCCAAATGTTTGTAAAGAATCAAATCTAAATCCACCCCTTCGCCCTACAGAATTATTTCCATTCTTAGGTCATTATTCCAGAATAAGATAATTAATTTACTGTTTCCATAGGCAAAGAACACAGTCAGGACTGCCACTTAGAACAACAATGATGCTGGGTTTTGAAAACTTTATACAGATTGAAACCCCATCAGAGTTAACAGGTGAGAAAACTGCTCAAAGACGTCACCCCTGGTGATTCATATGACAAACTGTAGCGCAGAGATGCAAGCAGGGACTGAATCCTTACGCAACATGACTGAAGAGAAGACCCTCCCTTCACAAGGAAATGGAGACATGAGGAAGTTAGATGTGAGGTTTCTGTGTACCAGGTTGTTACATGAATGTTGTGTACAGCTGGATAAGGAAGGCTAGGTAAAGGTTACCCAGTGACTGCAGGTGGTCTGTAGTGTCAGTGGTCCTAAAAATAACGAAGAGTACTGACATGACTTGGAATGTTTGTCTTTGTACCTGAACAAGTATAATTTTTCTTTCAACCTTTGGACCTATAAGCACAGATTTTATCTGGGTGTAATTATCCTGATTCCATTAACTCAGGGTCTAAGTTTCGGATGATTTGGGTCAAGTCAAAAAACAGCTTGGGTTTCTTGCTGTGGCAAGGGACTAATTGCTTGGGAAGATTTATTTTACTAGAGTCCCAAATTATTCATCAACTTGGGACTTTGAAATCATCATTAGTGAAAAGTAAGGCAGAGCGCTCACCTCACAGCCTTTCTTGTCCAGCTGTGTGTGGAGTTCTTCATGTAACAATCCGGTACAGAAAAACCTCACCTCTAACTTCCTCATGTCTCCATTTCCTTGTGAAGGTTTCGTAAGGATTCAGTCCCTGCTTGCATCTCTGTGCTACAGTTTGTCCTATGAATCACTAAGGGGTGGGGTGACATCTTTGAAGTTTTCTCACTAGTTAACCCTGATGGGGCTTCGATCTATATAAAGTCTTCAAAACCCAGTATCATTGTTGGTAGGCGATTTTTCTACCCACTGACTACATTAAACACTTAAGTGCTCCAAAATACATATTATTACTGTTGTTATTTACTGGCCAAGTATCAGGAAGAAAAATTGTGGAGATCTGTTACTATTTGCCTTTTCCTTAGAGAAAGTATCTGTGATATTCTTGTATCCCCTTCTTTATATTCCAGCTTTTAGTCCGAGGTGGAATGAAACATTTACATTTGTTATTCAAGTGCCAGAACTAGCACTGATACGTTTTGTTGTTGAAAATCAAGGCTTTATAACAGGAAATGAATTTCTTGGGCAGTACACTTTACCAGTTCTTTGCATGAACAAAGGTAATGTTATCAAATGTAAGATGATGTTATTATCATTTACGTCTACCTCTATCAAAGCCACACTTTGGTCATATCAAGTTTCTCTGTCTCTTTACCTACATCAATGGGATATAAAGGGAGTTTGAAGTGGATCCATGTACTTTCTTATGTGGAACTGCAGAGATATGTTCTTTGTGTGGACAGTGATGTAGGGATGTTGCGTGCTAGGATGCTAGGGAAACTTGGTGTGTGCTTCTTTGCCAGTACCGTAAATCTTCTCTTTCAGTAAAAGGTAGTCATGGCGACAAGAAGATGTGAAGGAGAGGGATAAGACAGAAGGAAACCCTGACTCATTCTTCTGCCTGAGCACAGTCCTAAGAGCCTGGGAGCCAGACCTTTTTGGATCATTTTCTGGGCTGCCAGCATGGTGCAGAGTCACCTTCCCAGAATGGTTTACTTAGTGCTACAAATGGCTTCCTCTCAGGATGCTCACTTTTCTATCACCAGCTGAAGCATGCCAGGAAGCAGGCAGGCTCTTTTGGAAGCAGAGGGTGATGGGTAATTTTGGATCATGATGCCCTTGTGAGAGGAGACACATGAGGTGTGGACTCATCATGGGGACACACAGAATTATGGAAGTTAGAACAGAAGCTAGAAATGTTTCATTTTTATGAAAAAGTATCATACTAGGTTGAAAAAACTATGACTGCAGCCACAGTATTAACTATGTGAAGACACTTAGCAGATGACACCTTCTTCTTCAACAGAGGCCATCACTCTTAATTTGTTATTTCTAATTTGATATAATTCCTCTTCCATAGGTTATCGTCGTGTTCCTCTGTTTTCCAAAGCAGGTGCAAACCTTGAACCTTCTTCACTGTTCATTTACGTTTGGTACATCAGAGAGTGACTAAATGTACCTGACATGTTAGCTACACATCACAATAAACAGTTCAAAGGAATGTTGGTACCTTTTCTTTTATTAATCATAAAAAAAACTCATTAAGTCAGAAATACCCAATGCATTCCTCTTTAAGTGGGCAAAACAGAAAGGGGGAAATTAAAGGCATCAGAGGGTGCACACGTGCCATTCTCCAGCTGCTGATTTCTCCTGTGTGTCTGCTTCCAGGGTTGCATTTTCAATTGCTTGTGTCACTTTTAATGAGTAGAATTTACAGCTTTTAAAAGTATGCCTGTTCATATAAGACATGTTGGCCAATATTTAGCAGCACAGAAGATGTGAAATTGAAGAACATTTTAACTTCCTGACACCCACCACCACCTATTGCAGTGGGAAGGAATTAGATTGCCAGGCCCTTTGTGCCCTCTTCTATCCTAGAGAGTAATTAGCCCCTGAATTCTCAATCTAGTTCTTAGATGCCGTGTGCTTGATTTGGTACCCTGTAATTATACAGACATTTTTATAAGTGTGTATGAAATTGATTTGCATTCCCACTATAGTCAGGCTCCGTATCTATAAAAGAAATCTATTATGCATACTTACATGCTTGGGTCTTGAATTAATTTACAGTATTTTTGAATCTGTCCTTAATGTACTTTTAGATTGTCTCTTGGTCAGTCCTCAATTTTTCACCAACAGTGAGATTTTACTTGGCTAAAAGTGGTGGACAATACGGTTCCTTATTAACTATTCTTAAAAAAAAAAAATCAAAAAACCCAAAATGAACAGACAAAAACAAACAACAAAACCATTAATGATGGGTCCACCATGCAGACACATTGAGTACATCTGGCAATTTTGCACCCCAGTAGAAATTTATTGATACCAAATCCAACTTCACATGTAACTAAAAAACCAATATACAATCGTTTATTTAAGATGTATTCCAATCTCATTATCCTTTGATGGCTCATCTAGCAATCTTTTAGCAGATGTCACCTTCAACACCAAATAGTAAAAATGTAAATACCTTGTGAATTGATATTCCCAAGCTTAAGGAGCAAGTGCTGTCCTATGGCATTCAAGGCATGGCCTTACACTCTTTTAAGGGCTGTATGGGTTATTGTGGAAAGTCTGCCCTCCACAGTGCTTAGGTTTCTCAGGAGTAATGCTCAGCTTCCATTCAGCAGACAGTGGGTGGATCTTGCTGAGTTCCCTATTGTAAACCCGCAGCAGGGGTGGGGGCATTCAGCCACTGACTCAAGGCTCTAACCTCTAATCTCTAAGGTCTTTAGAAGATCTGGAATTCCACTGGCTTTTAAAGGCTTTCTTCAAGTAAGTTTTCCAAACAATGTGTTAATTCTGCACTGTAATAGACTATGTCTTGTTTGCACCATTAGGCTTTGAACTAGACGAGAAAACGATTACGCCTTCTCTTCTTACCTTTCCCAAAGGTACCAATTAAACTCACTCACTGGCTTTGAAACCTATTTTTTTTATTCGTGTGTGTTTGTGAAGCAGCACTTGCATGTGCTTGTGTGCATGCACATGTGTGTATGTGCACGTGGAGGCCATAGGTGTCCTGGGTCGTTCTCAAGGAACTGTCAGTCTAGTTTCTTGAAAGAGGGTCTCTTACTTGAACTCATAGATCACTAGGCTGGCTATCCAGCAGTCCTCAGAGATTGACTGTTTCTCTCTCTCTCTCTCTCTCTCTCTCTCTCTCTCTCTCTCTCTCTCTCTCTCTCTCTCTCTCTCCCTCTCTCTTTGTGTGGGTATTGGGGGATGAACTCAGCTCCTCCTGCTTGCAAAGCAATCACTTTACTGACTAAACTATCACCCCGCCCCTGCCTACTAATTTTTTAAATATTCTACTCTGTCTATGATTTTTGAAGAAATATTGTTTTACTTCCCATCCAAGCATTTTGTGCTGTCTCTAAACATTTTTGATTACATTTCAAAAATGTGTGTTGTTTAAGATTTACTATTTGAACTGATGTTATTGATTATATTTTTCCCAAGAATTTTTATTTGACATTACCCACAGAGGCTCCACAGCCGTGGGATGTTCTCACATCTTAGGAAGACTGGGAATAGTGTGGGAAGTCAGCTTCAACTCTTGCTTCTTAAGCATAATTCATTTGTAAGAAATAATAGTGTCATGAGGGGAAGAAAAGGCTAAATGAACTCCTGGGACCGTGATGAAGAAGGCCTTTGCATTTCAGACTTAGTAAAAATGTCAGTTCCTCAGGGAAGCTGTGCATGCTCGCTCAGGCTAGGTTATATTTCCTGGTTTTGCTCGCTTATGCTTACAACTGGTAAAACTGACAGCTAGGTACAGGCTTTGCACCTGGAGTTGGGCACTGGGGTGGCTAGAAGCTAGTGTGGAATTTTCACTGGGGTTGGGGTTTCCTTGCAGAACATAAACAGCTCCAGATCCACCCATTCTACTGTGATGGAGCAAGTGTGTGATCAATGCTCAGTGTGTGTCAGAGACACGGCATTGTTGGAACACTGAAGTGTCCAGTACTCCCCTCTTCCGGCTAATGTGAAAGGGTTGACTCATCACCAGTTACAGCTTTAGCTTCCATTTATATCTGTGTATAGATAAGATGGTTTTTCCAATCATGGACTCACTTCTCATTCTTTTTTTGCTAATCTCTCTCTCTCTCTCTCTCTCTCTCTCTCTCTCTGTATGCATATTTGCACATGTGTGTGGAAGCCAGAGGTTGATGTCAGGTGTTGTCTTCTATCTCTCTTTCTCATCTTATTTTTTGAGACAGAATCACTCACTGAACCTAGACTGGCTGGCCAGAGAGCCATCCTCCCATCTCTTCCTCTCTGGTGCTGGGATTAGGTGCATGCTGCCACACTTGGACATTTTATGTGGGTGAGTACTCTTTCTTGTTCAGCAGGCCTTTACTGACAGGACCACCTCTCCAGTGCTTTCAGTACCTAATCCCGACACGTCCAATGCAGAGGAGACTTTTACTTCTTCCACTTAACTCATTTAACCCAAGCCCATATCCAGTAGAGACCCTTCATAACTGCTTTCAATGCTGTGGCCTTTGAACACAGTTCCTTATGTTGTGGTGACCCCCACCATAAAATTATTTTGTCTCTACTTCATCACTATAATTTTGCTATTGTTATGAATTGTAAGGTAAACATCTGATATGTGACCCCTGTGAAAAGGTCGTTTGACACCAAAGGGGTTGCCACTCACAGGTTGAGAGCCGCTGCTCTACAGAGACATCCAGTGATGCCCCGTGTGCACCCCCCTCATTGCAAAGAGCAATGAATCCAACTATATTTGGCTCTGGGGGTCTGTGGCTGGAGAAAATGGCACAAGCTTAGACATCTCCCATTATCTTATGTGGATCACTGTGACATGGAAGTTAAATGCTGTCAACTCTGAGCTTTTTTAAAAAAAATTTATTTTTTTAATTGAAAATAGATTCTCTCATATACTATACTCTGACCACAGTTTGTTTCTGCTGGTTCAGAGCCTTCAGTTACAAAAAGTCAAAACAAAATCTCTCAGCCTCCATGCGCCTGACTTCAGAGTGGGAAATGGTGAGCACTATAGGTTAAATGACAAGCTGGTTGCTAAACAGAGAAGCTGCCCTGTCTCTGAAAGCTGCTTTCCATTCAGCTATCAAAAAGAAGATTCTTCATTTTGAATTTTGCATAAGGAAGGGTCTGTGAATGTTCTGATACAGAGCATACACTGTAGAATGGAGCCTCAACCAGAATCCTTGTGCCCATCGCAGGGGAAACTTGGGAGTCTCCCCAGGGAGAGGATCATGTTAGAAGTAAGCAGTGAGTCAAATTCTTACTGTTGCTGGGCTCTGATGCATGCCTATATGAAGTGGGACACTGATTCAATGGGCCAGGTAAAGTTTTTTAGGGAATGACATCAATAAGGTACACTCACAACACAAAACAAAGTAGATGCCGCAGTTGATCCAGCTGTCAGTGTCCTGCTGTTCTGCCCAAGGGCGATGGGAACAAACTGCAAGCCATACTTCTCTGCCACTTGCTCCTGCTCAGACCACCCAAGAAAGCACACAAACCCTGCCCCATGGCTTTTAAGGTGTCATGTATCCTAGAGAAGGCCACACCCATAAATCCAAAGGACTCCATCCAATTGGTCATTGGGCTGAATAGCAGAATTCCCACATCTATAATCCTAGCACTCCTGAGACTATGACAGGAAGATCATGAGTTCATTGCCTTTCTTCTGGGTTGATAGTTAAGACCCTGTGAGTTCCCAAAATAATAATGTTTACTATTGGTTAAAATCCTTATGAATACTACAGAAAAAAAAGTTGAAATGCTTTATTTTCAATGGAACAACTCTCTGAAAAAATAGTTCCATATTTATATATTATATATCATATAACCATATCTATAGTTATATGTGGTAGTTTGAATAAGAATGAACCCCATAGTCTCATATATTTCAATACTTGGTCCCCAGTTTGTGGAACTGTTGGGGAAGGATTAGGAGGTGTGGCTTTAATGTTTAAAAGGCCCATGCCATTCCCAGTTCGCTTTTTCACTCTGCCTTGTGGTTGTGCCTCAAGATGTGAGCACTCAGCTTTTGCTCCAGTGCCATGTCTGCTTGCCTGCTGCCATGCTTCTTCACATAATGGTCGTGGATTAATTAACCCTCTGAAACTGCAACTCCTCATCAAACACTTTCTTCTATAAGTTCCCTTGTTCATACTGTTTTTTTCACATCAACAGACTTAGACACGTAGCTAGAGCTACTTCCAGTCCCACCTGGGCCAGTGGGCACTCAGACTCAAATAAACACACAGACACATATTATTTAAACTGTTTGCCCTAATGGCTCAGGCTTCTTGCTATCTAGTTCTTATATCTTAAATTAGCCCATTTCTATAAATCTATACCTTGCCAGGTGGCTCGTGGCTTACCAGTATCTTACATCTTGTTTCTCCTGGATGCAGCGGTCTCCTGACTCAGCCTTTCACCTCCTAGAATTCTCCTCTTTCCTTATCCTTCCTACACTATACTTCCTGCCTGGCTACTGGCCAATCAGCATTTTATTTATCGATCATTCAGAGCAACACATTCACAGCATCCCCAGCACAGACATAAATAGTATAAACAATATGTTACATATGTAATGTGCTAGTATATGTGTAAAATGTATACATGGTATGTGTCACACATGTTTATGATATGAACTAGTTCCATATATAACAAATATTTGGATAGTTATTTCCCAAGGGAAATTATGTGTATGACCAATAAGCACTTGAAAATATCAACTGCATATCATTTGTCATCAGAGGAATGCAAATTAAAACTAATTAGCTCTCCCTAGAATAAGATTCCCATAGAAAATTCTGAGGAGGAGTAGAAACCTGGAGCTCTCACACACCCATCCTAT
Source organism: Peromyscus maniculatus bairdii (assembly GCF_049852395.1). NCBI lineage: Eukaryota > Metazoa > Chordata > Mammalia > Rodentia > Cricetidae > Peromyscus > Peromyscus maniculatus. The sequence continues at coordinate 160,357,997 of NC_134854.1, read as the reverse complement.
GGGGCACTTACTTTGGAATCAGCTGGGCAGTTTCTAATAAAGCTAAGTGTGGTAGGTAGAGTGAGAAAGTCCCCTATAGGTGCTTGGTGTCCAGTTGGTGGCACTATTTGGGAAGGTTATGGGATATTTAGGATGTAGTACCATGCAGATGGAACTGCATCATGGGGGGGCCTTTGAGAGTCTACAGCTTTGGCCCACTTACCTTCTGCTCTCTCTGCTCTCTTACTGTTGTTGGGGTTGTGATCTCCCAGCTTCCGGCTCCAGCTGCCTGCTGCCATGCCTCCCCACTGTTATAGCCTCTCCCTCTGGTACCGTAAGCCAAAATAAACTCTTCCATAAGTGGCTTTTGGTTGTGGTGTTTTATCACAGCAACAGAATGTAATGAATATACTAACCATCTGCCTATTCAGCTATTCAGCTATTCACCCCCAGATATTACCTCAAGAGGAGCAAAACAGTCTTAACAAGGATTTTACACAATGGAGTGGAGAGGAAAATACTCCACCACAGATATGTTTCCTTGATTTCTTCCCTGTTACACAGAGAAACTGCAGGCCTCTGCAGACACAGACTGACCTTCTGTGAAACACAGCTGTCCATACATCTAGAAAGGAAAACTACACTAGTGATATAAGTAAGCTTTCCACTTACACTCTTCTGTCTGACCAGGAAAGATCTTTTCACAGGAAGAGGTTGGTGTGTGTGTGGGGTATCTTTTGTTTCTATAGAGTTGGCCCCAGCTCTCTGTTACCTGGGAGACACTGTTACTGCACAGTGAGTCAGTTTTTCTCCCCAGTATGTCTCCTTAGCCAGCCTTCCGTACCATGTTGGCTCTTCTTTTTTCCCAGAAGTCCAAGTCCATAACCACTTTGTTTAACTTTACATAAGTTATGAGCTTCAACTGTCCGGCCCCCTTGTGTATGGTTGTGGCTACTGTGTTTAGATATATTAATAAATTTATTGTTTCCTTAAGTCTGAATGCTACCAGTTTGATGATAGAATAAAATCACAAAGCTTCAGAAAGAACACAATACATTTAAAACTTCCTTATCTTCTCAACAGCTTGATTTAAAATAATCACAAACTAGAAACAATTCAAATGTCTTGTCAGGGGATGGACAATAAATTGTGTTATTTCCATATAATAGTACATTATTAAATGAAATAAAAGATTACTATTGATACATGCATCAATATCAATGAAGCTAAAAAAAATCACGCAAATGAATAAAAATTGTAACAGAAGAAATCAGTAACTGGATGTAATGTCGCAATTTCCTCTGAGATAAAACTGTCAATCTTGGAGGGAAGCTCCTAAAGCCAGGGATGTTCTAAGAGGAAGTGAAATAGTAGAATGTTCTGTGAGGAGGTGAAACATTCCAGTCTGCAGGGAAACTTCTTAAGTTCAGAGAGTAAACAACTCAAAAGCTCTAGGAAGTCCCTGAATTTGACAAGATTCTCTAGATCCCTTCTCCAAACTTACACAAGCAGTCACAACACTTTTAGATAAGCCTAGCTACTTGGAAACAGCAGAGACCAGCTGATCTTCCTCAAAGAAACTCACACTATTTTTGGTTAGGACCTCATACTCTGTACATTTCAAAGGACTGACCTAATGGTCACAAAGATGTCAGGTCAGGAACAGAGGAGGGCATTAAATGACGATGACATTTGTCTCTGGACTTGGAACATTCCAGACTCCAGTCTTGGAACTCCAATCATTGAAGTTCTAACCAGTTAATCAGCCTTGCAGAAAGTCAAATGAAAGAGGCTGTTCAGTGCAGAAAGGTTTATGAAGATTCCTAGGAACATTTAGTGTTGTTCTTAGACTAGACCAGTGGTTTCAGTTTAATCTGCACACTGGAATCACAGAGAGCATCTTAAAACAGCCAGATGCCCTCATTCTATTTTTAGAGATTGTGATGAAATAGGTTGCCTGCCCTGGGTACAGTGATTTCATTGAGTACTTCAGGACCTCAAATATGACCCTCAGGACAGGGAAAAGTAACATTAGTTCAGAACATATTTCAGAAATACAAACCCCTAGACTCCACCTCAAAGTTCTTGTTTATTCATAGACAGGGTCCCGCACAGTCTGGGCTCATTATGAACTAGCTATATAGAACAGGATGACCTTGAATTCCCAGTTCTCCTCCCTCTATTTCTTAAGTGAAGGGATTATAGGCTTATGCTACTCAGCCTGGCCACCCCAGGACTTGAATTAGAAACTCAGAAGCTGTGGCCCATCGGCCTGTGATCTAAAATGCCTTCCTGGTGATGCAGATTCATGCTCAATTTTGAGGCTATTGTTATTGGGGGTTGAATGGAGGACTGTGGGCTGGACCTCTAATCATTGCCACACTGATACACTGCAGATTCACTGTGGGTTACGTGCCGGCTTTAGTTTTCTAGAAACTCAATTTTGATCATGGTCAGTCTTGCCTCTCTAGTATCATACAGTGTCACCAGAACGCCTGTCGATAATGCTTGACGCTGAGCCCGAGTGCTCACCCATAGTAAGAAAAAACAATATATGCGTGTGGGAACAGAAATACAGCCTTGGGGATGGTTGTACTTATTCAAGGAGACAGAAGGAAGATGTAAGCTCTCATCATTTACACAAGAGTTCAGACTCCCAAAGGTTACAAAAGCAAAACGTCTTTCTTTATTCCTCAAAGCATCTTCCCAGAAAGCTATTAACCTGGTTTCTCTAATATTGACTCTTCTTTCAGCACCTTGCTGAGAAGAGGAAGGCAAGAGAGTGGAGCTGGTTTGTGAGCAGGTGCATCTAAGAAGAACCCACTGTCCCGCATGTACATAACCACTTTGCTAGGCTATTTCAGCCTGGCTAGCAGGGCTGTTTGGAAGGAGAACCATGGTTACTAACTTAAGTCCACTTTGTTTTTCTCAATTTTTGTCATTTAAAGGTCTTTTTCTCCCGCATCATCCCTTTCTTCAGTTACACTGGATCCTGTCAACTTCAGGATTTGCAAATGTCTTTATGACAAAGATGTAAAATTGCCCCCAAACAAAAATGAACCTCAAAGGCAGGCCACCTTCCACTTGAGGACAACAACCCAGAATTGTGGGGCTGCATTCTGAAGCCAGAGTCATCATCTCATGAAATTCAGTTGTTCCCTTCAAGTGATGACAGTGATTTTGACATCCCCAAAATCCTTTGTAGAGCCAGACTGGAGATAATGATCCACCAGATCACTAGCCAGTCAAGACCAGCTGGTCTGTTAACTCTTCACAGCCCAGGCCTCCCTTTTCTTTTCTCTTTTTCTAAAATAAATAAAACCACAAAGTTCTTGTTGGCCTTATGAAGATGGCTTTGATATTTCAGGATCTCTGTGTTAGTTGTTCTCAGAAGGAGCATGCTGATTAGGTCTCCTCCCTTTCTTTTAACATTGTCTCTCCGCTGTCGCTATTGGTTTGAGTGGCTGAGCTGACATTCTGAAAGCCGAGGCTTTTGTCCTCACACATTGGCAGTATCTCTTTGCAGTCTACATCAGAGTCACTATAGCATCAGGAATACATTTTTTTTCTTAAATACCTAACTATAAAAATAATATAGCTACCACATGAATAAGTCAAAACAGCATTCTTCAGTTGGAAGACCCTCAGTGTGATACCTCAAAGGCAATTCCACACAATTTCACTGAACTCCAGATTGCTAAGAGGACATTTAGAAAAATATTAAAAATAAGACATGGGTTATACATTATTCTTTCTGCTATAAAATACAGAGAATGTGTCAAATTGGCTTAAGCGAGCAACAAGGCTTATTGGCCCTTACTATTAAATAGAATGGGTGAATTTTGCTTCAAAAGAGACTTAAATGGCCAAATATCTGACTAGGACCTTGTTTCCCTCTTATTTTCTGTTCTATATGCAGTTTTGTCTCCATTTCCCACCAGTCATCCAGGATGACTGTCAGAAGCTCCTGGAAATATCTATGTAAACAAGATGACTGTCAGAAGCTCCTGCAGATTCTATGTAAAATTGGAAGAATGATGAAAGCAGAGATAGACACATTTACACTGATTTTGTCACTTTAATATATCTAGAAGTCTATAATCACAAAAATACCCCCACCCCAAATAGTATTTGAAACAATTATTCATCTGTTTGTGAGCTTGTAATTTGGTCAGATTTACCTGGGTTACTCTTTACTATAGTCACCAAGATTGGATCTGTTCAATTCATTGTTATATTTAAATCCATTACAATGGAATAAAATTGAAATTCAAAAATCATAGCCACAATTTCCAGTGGTTAACAGATTATGTCAGTGGCTGTCATATTGGATGGGGGGGATCATTTCTGTCATTGCAGGAAATGACATTGGGAATTTCTGCTGTAGAGTTGACTTTGGGCTGAGGGTTCCAAGATGGCTTCACTTACGCTATGAGTTCCTCATTTGTGATGGCTAATACAGCTGGGCCCACATTATCTTTCCTCCTGGACTTCTTCAAAGGCTGGTAGAAGTATTCCAAGAGTGCAAGAAAGGAGTATCATTATACCACATCCACTGTAGAATGTGGATGAAAGTAAACAGCCATTTAATGGAGCATGGTATCTCATCTGTTCATGGCAGTAGTTGAGAAAAATAGAAGTCAGGTTTAATGCATTGAGGTGGAGGACAGCAAGAAAACCTCAAAGTTTACATTCTCAATAATAAGAAAATTATCAGCATGGATTTTAATGGGGGGGAATTAAAACTCAAAGTTAGGAAGAAATTATTGCATTGCTTAGTTTACAGAGTTCTATATCATATACCATATTAAATTAGCTATACTAAATATATTTTATAGAAATTGGTAAATGAGGCTCACTAAGAAAGGGTAAGATAAAAGAAAAAGTTATCTTAAAAACTTGAAAATTAACCTACACCCCCAAACTAGATTATTTTAGTAAAATTATGTTTTTAAGACATAGTTCAGAAAGTTTCCACAGAGTATCACAAGAAGTTAGGATGTGAGACTGAGTGTGGATGAACACACTCACCTGGGTTTCAGCTCTGACAAGTGCCCATCAGGCTACATGAGGTGAAGATTCATGGTTCATGATCACTGCCTTGGAGGGAGGTTTCTCTAAGGTACTGTGCAGTCACGTTGCTAAGTGTTAGTCACAAACTAAGTAATAACTAGGTGGTAATAACGTGAATGATTCCTGCACTCTCTACTCCTTTCAACTTTGTAATGGAGGCAGCCTTTTTCATGAGTACTTATTTAGGACCCCAGTGTGTTAAAATGTCTCTCAGGAGCTGGAAAAATGGCTGGAAAACTTACTGCTCTTGCAAAGGACCTGACTTTGATTTCCAGCATCCATACCTGGAAGCTCATGATCACCAGTAACTCCAGCTCCAGGGGATCTAACACACTTTTCAGGCTTCTGTGGGCACCTGCATGCATCTGATGCACATATAGAAAAACATGTATATAGACACAGAATTAAAAATGAGTTTAAAAATGAAAATAAACACAGTGTTTTTCATTCTCAATCTGAGGCCATTTTGGGGGAGGAGGGGACTTCTGGCCCTGTCATGCATAAAGGATGGACTTTATCTGATGATGGAAGCTACAGCATTAGGAAAAGCAGGCACTTCAATTGTGTACTAAAACTACAATTTTTCTTTCTATTGTTTAGGAACTTCACAAGACATCTGTCTTTTGGGGAGTGTTTCTTTAAATAACTTTCATTTTTTATAATAGTTTTATATTTATAGAAAAATTGAAATAAGATACATAGACTTCAATACATTGAAGTTTAGAGTGTTACTTGTGACCTAATTAATTATCTATACTTGGAAATGGTCCTTGAGGTCTTGAGATTATATTGTACTCTTATTGTTGTCTGAAGTGTCCTATATACCCATAGATTGTCTATATGATCCACATTGTTATTTATAATGAGACACCAAAATAATATTTAAATGTTGATAAGATGTTTATTTCTTCCTTCAATTTTGTCCATTTTTGTTTTGTGTGTTCATTATAACTTTTTAGTGGATTTATCCTTATATATATTTATATTATTAATGTTTTAGTATTACATTTATTATTAGATATAACTAACCTAAACATGTCTGTATAACATTTTAGTTGCATATAAACCATATATAATAAGTTATATATAATTATTTCTTTGTTGTCTCTTGTAATTTTCTCAATTTCAGTATTATTTTCTCTATTTCAAATATTAGCATAGTTACTAAGCTCTTTTGGTTACTATTTGCATAAATTTATTTTTCCCCCTTTAGCCTATTTACATCATTGGATACAGTCTCTTGTAGATGGTTTATAATTAAATCTTGCTTTACTAAATGCATTATTCAAGCCCTGCCTTTAATTGGAGAGTTTAATCCATTTACATTTAATGTAATTACAGAGACACAAGTGCTTAACCCTACCAATTTCCCTTTATTTTCTGATGATGACATTCTTCTGGTTCTTTGGGGCCTCTATGATTTCATTCTTTTGTGTTAGACATATTAAGTAACATTTTTATTCCTGTTTCTCCTAGCATAGTTATTTTCTTAATGCTATGCCTGAACACCCAAATTAACATCTTAGAGTATAATAATCCAGTTTACACTGTTATCAATGCAGTATCAAGTATTATGAAAGCTGTGGCCCTATGTAACTTCATCTCTCTCTTTGTTTTTATTGTCACAAAATACAACTTATTTGATGTGTTCATTGACATAGTCCCAGAATTATTATTTTATCAAATAATCTTTTAAATGCAGGCAAAAGTATTTTAAGCCTAAAACACTTCAATACTGATCTATTTTTCTGTCTTATTGTTGCTGTAAAATGCACATGACAGATCCTTATAACTATTTAGGTGAATAGTTCAGTGGTATTAAATACATTCATTTGGTGCATTTCCCTCTACTATCCATCCTGTAACTTCTTTGATCCTGAAAACTGATATTAAATACCCATTAAACAGTATCTTGCTCCCCATTCAGTACTTCCAAGTAACTGCTATTCTGTGTTTTCTGTTTTTCTCCCCCAAATAAATGTAGCCAGACTGTATTTAGCTTTTTGTGATTGGTTTATTTCACTTAGCACAATGTTTCCAAAGGTTTATCTGTGTGGTGTAGCATGAATTTTAAAGGTACTTACCAATAAAAACAAACCTGGAGCCAGGTATTGGGGTGAACGCTGGAAGATCAGAGAAGCAGAACAAGCCACAGCCACCTAATCTCACCGGTTCCTCAGCTGATCCTGTTTCTTCAGACAGGAAGCCTCTGTGTCCTCATTCAGAATGAATCTCAGCTGAACTGTGCTGCTCAAAAGCCTAAAAGCTTAACCAGCCAAAAGCTTCTAGTTTCTGGTCCTCATGCCTTATATATCTTTCTGCCTTCTGCCTCACTGCCTGGGATTAAAGGTGCAAGTCACCATGCCTGGCTGTTTTCAGTGTGACCTTGAACTCACAGAGATCCAGAGGGATTTCTGACTCTGGAATGCTAGGATTAAAGGCATTTGCTACCACTGCCTATTCTCTATGTTTAATATTGTGCCTGTTCTCTTCTCTGACCCCAGATAAGTTTATTAGCATGCACAATATTTTGGGGAACACAATACCACCACGCTGTGGTATTCCTAGCAAGATGGCTTAGTAAGTAAAGGTGCTTGCCACTAAACCTGGTGATATAAGTTCAATCACTGGGACCATCATGGTGAGAGGAGAGAACTGACTCCTACAGTTTGTCCTTTGTCCTCTACATGTGCACCATGGCATGCATGTACATGTACACACACACACACACACACACACACACACACACACACACACACACACACAAGTTTATCTATGTGGTAGCCTATGTCAAAATTCCCTTTATTTTCCATGTAGAGTCATATCTTACTGTATGTATGCACTGTAGTTTGACAATACATTCGATACTTGACATTTGTATAGCTTCCACATTTTAGCTATGAACAATGCTGCTGTGAACAAAGATGCACACAGACGCACATAGATCTCTTTGAGTTTCTGCTTTCAGTGTTTGGGGGTTAAATCCAGAAGGAGAATTGCAGGATAACATAGCAATTTAGCTTTTGAAATTATTTATTTATTTATTGCATATAAGCATGGGCCACATGTATGTGTATGCATGTTCATGTGTATGGGTGCAGGTGCACATCTGTGTGTGGAGGGCAGAGTAAAACTGGGGTGTTGTATCTTAAGAGTATTCCAATATTTTGCTGAGACAAGGTCTCGCTGTCCTCAAACTTCATCATGGAGGAGGTTCCAGGCATCTGTCTGCCTTTCTCTCCCACTCATTGCTGTTGGGGGTATGGACACACAACACCACACTCAGCTTTTCATGTGGGTTCTGGAGATATGAACTTAGATATTCATGTTTGCAAAGCAAGATGACTGAGCTGTGTACTCAACCTAGTTAAGTCTGTGTTTTTCTTTTTTTCTCATTTTTGCAAAACCACATATTGTTTCCACAGCAACAAAAATTATTGGTAGATCCAATTTCATGAAGTTTTTGCCCAGTGTGTTCTTCTGAGAGTTTATAGTTTACAATTTTATGTTTGGATCTTGCATATATTTAAAGTTAATTTTGCGTATGGTACTAGATCCTTCTGATTCTTTGCATGTAAATATCCAGTAATTTCAGCATTGTTGGTTGAGAAGACTGCCTTTACCACTGAATGGAATTGACAAGTTCATCAAAAAATGGACTGGCCATATATAGGAGGATTTATTTCATGGATATTAATTATATCCACCAGTCATATGACTGTCTTTATGTCAGTGCCACAGTTTTGATTATTGTAGCTTTGTAGTAAGCTTGGAAATTAAAAAGTGCAAATTTACATTTTTGTTCTTTTCAAGAACAGACACGCAGTTGACTATTGTGTTGTATTTTATACTGCTTGGTTAGATTTGTTTGCTCTTCTTTTTCTGGTGGAGCTTTCAGGGTTTTCTAATGTGAGACACCTTATCTTTGATCACAGATGTCTTTCTTCTTTTTCTATTGAATGTATCTCCTTT